>NC_052148.1:198249897-198563624 GCF_902713615.1 Scyliorhinus canicula
CGGGGTGTGCTGGCCTGGGGCGAGCAGTCGATGAGCTACGGCTAGTCGGCGGGGAAGGGGGGGGGGGGGGGGGGGGGGCGGGGTGCTCTCTGACCTGGCTGATCACCTGGAATGTGAGGGGGCTGAATGGGCCGGTTAAGCGGGCTAGGGTATTTTCTCATTTGAAGGGGCTGAAGGCGAACGTGGCTATGCTCCAGGAGACCCACCTGAAGGTGGCGGACCAGGTTTGTCTGAGGAAGGGGTGGGTGGGGAAGGTCTTCCATTCAGGATTAAATGCGAAGAACCGGGGGGGGGGGGGCGATTCTGGTGGGGAAAAGGGTGGCGTTCGAGGTGTCTGAGGTGGTGTCGGACAAGGAGGGCAGATATATTATGGTGAAGGGTAGGCTGCAGGGAGAGAAGGTGGTGCTGGTAAATGTGTATGCCCCGAATTGGGATGACGCTGGCTTTATGAGGCGTATGTTGGGCCGCATTCCGGACCTGGAGGCGGGGGGCCTGATCATGGGGGGGAACTTTAACACGGTGCTGGATCCCCCACTAGACTGGTCCAGTTCAAGGACGGGTAGGAGGCCGGCGGCGGCCAAGGTGCTGAGGGGGTTTATGGACCAGATGGGAGGGGTGGATCCCTGGAGGTTTGGGAGGCCGAGGGCGCGGGAGTATTCCTTTTTCTCCCATGTGCATAGCGTTTACTCCCGAATAGATTTTTTTGTTCTGAGCAGGGGATTGATCCCGAGGGTGGAGGATGCCGAGTATTCGGCCATAGCAATTTCAGACCATGCTCCGCACTGGGTCGATCTGGAGATGGGGGGAGGTGCGAGACCCGCGCCCGCTGTGGCGTCTGGACGTGGGGTTGCTGGCTGATGAGGAGGTGTGTAGGAGGGTCTGGGGAAGTATTGAGGGGTACTTTGAGGCCAACGATATGGGGGAGGTCCGGGTGGGGATGGTTTGGGAGGCTCTGAAGGCAGTGATCCGGGGGGAGCTGATTTCCATCCGGGCCCATAGGGAAAGGAGGGAGAGGAGGTAGAGGGAGAGACTGGTGGGGGAGCTCCTAGATGTGGATAGGAGGTACGCGGAGGCCCCGGAGGAGGGATTGTTGGGGGAATGGCGTAGCTTGCAGGCCAAGTTCGACTTGCTGACCACCAGAAAGGCGGAGACACAGTGGAGGAAGGCGCAAGGCGCGATTTATGAGTATGGGGAGAAGGCGAGCAGGATGCTGGCGCATCAGCTCCGCAGGAAGGATGCGGCTAGGGAAATTAGTGGAGTGATGGATAAGGGTGGGAATGTGGTGCGGAAGGGGGCAGAGGTGAACGGGGTCTTTAGGGACTTTTACGAGGATCTGTACCGGTCGGAGCCACCGGGGGGGGGGGGGGGGGGGGGGGGGGGGGGCGGATGGAGAGCTTTCTGAACAGGCTACGTTTCCCAAAGATGCAGGAGGAGCTGGTGGAGGGGCTGGGGGTACCGATTGAATTGGAGGAGCTAGTCAGGGGGATTGGTCAAATGCAGTCAGGGAAGGCGCCGGGGCCGGATGGGTTCCCGGTGGAATTTTATAAAAAGTATGCGGACCTGGTGGGCCCCCTGTTGGTGCGGGCCTTCAATGAGGCATAGGAGGGGGGGGCTTTGCCCCCGACTATGTCACAGGCGCTGATTTCTTTGATCCTGAAGCGGGATAAGGACCCCTTGCAGTGTGGATCATACAGGCCTATCTCGCTCCTCAATGTTGATGCCAAGTTGCTGGCGAAGATCCTGGCCACCAGGATAGAGGACTGTGTGCCAGGGGTGATACATGAGGACCAGACAGGATTTGTCAAGGGAAGACAGCTTAACACAAATGTGCGGAGGTTGTTAAATGTTATTATGATGCCGGCGGTTGAAGGGGAGGCGGAGATAGTGGTGGCGCTAGATGCAGAGAAGGCCTTTGATAGAGTTGAGTGGGGGTACCTGTGGTAGGTGCTGGAGAGGTTTGGATTTGGGGAGGGGTTCATCAAATGGGTGAGGTTGCTTTATGAGGCCCCGATGGCGAGTGTGGCTACTAATGGAAGGAGGTCAGAGTACTTCAGGCTCTACCGTGGGACCAGGCAGGGGTGCCCCCTGTCCCTCTTGCTTTTTGCACTGGCAATTGAACCTCTGGCTATGGCGTTGAGGGAGTCGGGGAGGTGGACGGGTCTGGTGCGGGGTGGGGAGGAACATTGGGTATCGCTGTATGCGGACGACCTGCTGCTGTATGTGACGGACCCAGTGGGGGGAATGCCGGGGGTGATGGAGCTGTTGGCTGAGTTTGGGGGCTTCTCGGGCTATAAGCTGAATCTGGGTAAGAGCGAGGTGTTTGTAGTGCACCCGGGTGATCAGGAGGAGGGAATTGGTAGGCTCCCGTTTAAGAGGGCAGTGAAGAATTTTAGGTACCTGGGGGTGCAGGTGGCCAGAAGTTGGGGGACTCTCCACAAGCTTAATTTTACCAGGCTTGTGGAACAGATGGAGGAGGAATTTAAAAGGTGGGACATGGTGCCGCTATCGCTGGCGGGTAGAGTGCAGTCCGTCAAAATAACGGTGCTCCCGAGGTTCTTGTTCCTTTTTCAGTGCCTGCCAATCCTTATCCCTAGGGCCTTTTTTAGGAGGGTGACTAGCAGCATCATGAGCTTTGTTTGGGCGCATGGGACCCCGAGGGTGAAAAGGGTCTTCTTGGAGCGGGGCAGAGATGGTGGGGCGCTGGCCTCTCAGGGTATTATTGGGCGGCCAATGTGTCGATGGTGCGCAAGTGGGTGATGGAGGGGGAGGGGGCAGCATGGAAAAGGTTGGAGATGGCGTCCTGTGGAGGCACAAGCCTGGGGGCCCTGGTAACGGTGCCGCTGCCACTCCCTCCTACGAGGTATACCACGAGTCCGGTGGTGGCGGCTACCCTCAAGATTTGGGGGCTGTGGAGGCGACATAGGGGGGAAGTGGGGGGCTCGATGGAGGCTCCGCCAAGGGGGAACCATCGGTTCGTCCCGGGGAACATTGATGGGGGGTTCCTGGGGTGGCACAGAGCGGGCATCAGAAAGCTGAGGGACCTGTTCATTGACGGGAGGTTTGCGAGCCTAGGAGAGTTGGAGGAGAAATTTGAGCTCCCCTCGGGGAACATGTTCAGGTACCTGCAGGTAAAGGCGTTTGCTAGGCGGCAGGTGGAGGGATTCCCTTTGCTGCCCGCGAGGGGGGTGAGGGACAGGGTGCTTTCGGGGGTCTGGGTCGGGGATGGGAAGGTATCTGATATCTACAAGGTAATGCAGGAGGTGGAGGAGGCGTCAGTAGAGGAGCTAAAGGCTAAGTGGGAGGGGGAGCTGGGGGAGCAGATCGAGGATGGGACATGGGCGGATGCCCTGGAGAGGGTTAACTCTTCCTCATCATGTGCGCGGCTTAGCCTCATCCAATTCAAGGTGCTGCACCGGGCCCATATGTCCGGGACTAGGATGAGTAGGTTCTTTGGGGGCGAAGACAGGTGTGTCAGGTGTTCGGGGAGTCCAGTGAACCATGCACATATGTTCTGGGCATGCCCGTCACTGGAGGAGTTCTGGAAGGGGGTGGCGGGGACGGTGTCGAGGGTGGTAGGATCCAGGGTCAAGCCAGGCTGGGGACTCGCGATTTTTGGGGTTGCGGTGGAGCCGCGAGTGCAGGAGGCGAAAGAGGCCGGTGTTCTGGCCTTTGTGTCCCTAGTAGCCCGGCGGAGGATCTTGATTCAGTGGAAGGATGCGAGACCCCCAAGCGTGGAGACCTGGATCAATGACATGGAGGGTTTTATTAAGCTGGAGAAGGTCAAATTCGCCCTGAGAGGATCGGTACAAGGGTTCTTTAGGCGGTGGCAGCCTTTCCTCGATTTTCTGGCTCAACGATAGGGAAATAGGTCAGCAGCAGCAGCAACCCGGGGGGGAGGGGGGAAAAATTGGGGGGGGGGGGGTGCTGACTATGTTTATTTAATTTAATTTATTTTCAAGTTCTCTTGTTGTTTATTGGGTATGGGGGGTGGGGGGGGGGGGCTCGATATATGCGTTGGTATGGTCTTGGGGGTGTTATGCTTATTATGTTGTTTTATTGTTGTTTGTTACTGTTTGTTGTTATATAGTTTGTAAAAAAATTTCAATAAAAATTATTTTTTAAAAAAATTATTACAAACTGATGGATACTAACAAAACAGTTCTAAACATTTAAACAGTTCAAAATAATTCACAACTTTCTAAACTAAAAAATACATTCCCCCGATCGCTCAGTGTTAAGGGGCCCCTTCAAAAATTCCATTATCTGGATCCACATGATCGGCAAAACTTAACCAGTTCTTTCTTGGACTGTCCATCATCTGTGCACCAGGTTTTGTTGAAATCTGTCCATTAGTATTTGAATAGATTGTTTACAATTGGACTAACAAACAGGTTCAAAAGTAAATGTCGGAGACCATACCTAAAGTACTGTCTACAATTTTGTCCTCCTTACTTAAGAGGGCTGCACTCGCATTGGAAGCAGGTTGATGTGGTTGAATCCTGGAATGAAGGGGTTGCTTCTGAGGAAAGTGTTGTGTTTGGTATTCTAAGACTTGCAAAGGAACCCATCAAACACCTTGACTTGTCCAAACCAGGATCTTTTATTGAATCACACGTGGTAAGATAGCCAAGTCATTCTGCCTGAAATCTTCGCTGATCCGCAACCAAATTGTCTTTGGTGTAGCTAACAATAAGTTCCGGGAAAGGTTGTTGAGGGAAGAAGATTTGGTGCTGGACCAGGCAGTAAAGATTTGCCAAGCGAGCGAGATTGCTGCACAGGAAATCGGCACACTCTGCTCGAAAAGTTTTGGCGCCATTAGTGCTGTGAAACACGTCATGAAGAAACTTGGTCTCAGTGTGGGTGGCCATTTTAAGTGGCTGATAGGTGCCGCCGCTGCCATCTTGTGCCAAAATTGTGGCGCTCGACATTACCCCTCGGCAATGTCCGGCCTTTGGAAAAGTCTGTTCCAGGTGCGGCCGTATTGGGCATTTTGCACGTTCTACAATGGACCCTGTAAGATCAGTAAATGCACAATTGTTCGCCTGTGCGTCTTACTACCATCTCCTACAACCATCTGCTGATGGCCGCATGCTTCCCCACTTATCATGGAGTCCCTGGTCACATGACCACAGACTTGAGACAACATGGTGTGTCTGCACCATCACCTACTGGTTAGAGGTCACACACCATCCATCTATGATAATGCTTACATGGATATCACCACAGAAAGGTTGAGCAGCTTGGGCTCATTGGAGTTTAAAAGAAAACCCTTTCCTATCCAATCGTTTCTCATAGTTGCAATTTTCAAACCCTGGCAACATTATTGTCAATCTCCAGAGCAATTATGTCCTTCCTGTATTGTGTGGACCAGAACTGTGCACAAACCTCCAGCTGTGGCTGAACTAGCATTTTATATAGTTTCATTATTCCCTCCCTGCTTTTGATTTCAACACCTTGTCCAATAAAGGAAGCATTCCATATGCTTTCTTTACCACCTTATCCACCTGTCTTGCCACGTTCAAGGACATGTGGACATGCACTCCAAGGCCTCTCACTTCCTCAATCATTCTTAATATCCTTTCTTCACACTGTATTCCCTTGCTTTGTTTATCCTCCCCAAATGCATTACTGCACACTTTTTCTCATTGAATTCCATTTGCCACTTTTCCGCCCACTCAACCAAACTATTAATATCATCCTTGAGTTGTCAGCTATTCTCTTCACAATCACGGCCACTTTTTGTGTCATCTGCCAATTTCCCAATCATGCCTCCCACACTTATGTCCAAATCATTAATATATACGACAAACAGCAAGGGTGCCAACACAGCATCCTGTGAAAGGCTACTGGAAACTGCTTTCCATTCACAAAAACATCCATCGATCACTACCTTTGTTTCCTGTCACTGAGCCAATTTTGGATCCAACTCACCACATTCCCTGTATCCCATGGGCTTTTACTTTTCTTACCAGTCTGCCATGTGGAATCTTTGCCAAAGGTCTTACTAAAATCCATCAAACCAGCATCCACTGCAGTACCCTCATCTATCCTCCTTGTTACTTCCTCAAAAAATTCAATTATGTTAGTAAGACACAACCTTCCCCTAAGAAAACCATGCTGACTGTCCCTGATTGATCCGTGCCTTTCTAAGTGACAGTTTAACCTGTCTCTCAGAATTGATTTGAATAACTTGCCCACTATTGAAGTCAGACTGACTGACCTATAATTATTTGGCCTATTACCCCCACTCCTTTAAAATGGTTCAAGGAGACCTCCAATTCTCTGGCACCCCATCTGTATCAGTGAGGACTGGAGATTGTTCCTTAGACCATCTGTTATTTCCTCCTTGACTTTCATTAACATGCACCTGGCCCTGGTTATTTAACCACCTCAAGGATGAAAGTCCCTCCACTATTTCCTCGCTCATTGTGCTTATTCCACCTAATATTTCACACTCCTCTTCAACTAGGATATCTGCATTATCACTCTCCGTTGTGAAGACAGAGACAAAGTACTCATTAAGAACCCTGCTCACATCTTTGGCATTCATGCACCTTGTACATCCCTGACAGGCCCAACCCTTTCCTTAGTTATCTTCGTGCTCTTAATGTACTGATAAAACATCTTTGGGTTTTCCTTGATTTTACCTGCCAACATTTACTCATGTCCTCTCTTTGTTTTCCTAATTTCCTTTTTTCCTTCATGCCTGTATTTTTTATATTTCTCTCGGCTTTCTATCGGTTTAAGTTTTTGCTGACTGTCATAATCTTTTCTTTTGCTTTACCTTACAGTGTATGTTTCTGGAAAACCATCAGACTCTAGATTTCTTTTTTTTAAAATAAATTGAGAGTACCCAATTCATTTTTTCCAATTAAGGGGCAATTTAGCATGGCCAATCCACCTACCCTGCACATCTTTGGGTTGTGGGGATGAAACCCACGCAAACACGGAGAGAATGTGCAAACTCCATACGAACAGTGACCCAGGGCCGGGATCGAACCTGGGACCTCGGCACCGTGAGGCAGCAGGGCTAACCTACTGCGCCACCGTGCTGCCCGTATTGCTCTTTTCTTTGTGGGAGCATGTCTACATTGTCCTCGTGCAATTCCATTTTGGAATGAATCCCATTGATTTGTCAGTGATTTTCATTCAAGTTGCAGTATCCAGTTCATTTTTGGCAGATAATTTGTCAGCTTTGTAAAATTTGTCATCTCCCAATTTAGAACATTTACTCCTGTTCTATCTGTGTCCTTTTCTATAATGATGCTAAATCCAACTGCATTTTGGTCACTATTTCCAAGATGGTCACCCACTGCTACTTAATCCACTTGCCCTGCTTTATTTCCTAAGACTAAGTCTAGAATTGCACCTCTGTCTTTTTGGGCTCGGTCCGTGCTGGATAAAAAGGTTATTTTGAATGCAGTTCAAGAATTTTGTGCTCACTGCACCTTTCGCACTCTTTGTATCCCAGATGATATCAGGGTAGTGTCATGCCAAGAAGATATGAAAGAAAATATATATCTGTATCATTTTGGAATTTACAAAATCCCTCCATAAAACCACAGCAACTTCATTGTCTCTAAACAAGCACTAGTGCTACCCTGTGACGACGGCAATCAAATTCCAAGGAAACGTACAGCATCAGCCTGCAAAGCTCTTTTTGTCAATGGTGATGTGTTGGGTAAGCTGGGACTATGAGGACTGCATTTACTGCAGTGGTGAGAGAGACAGGCTTCCAACACTTGAAGAAATGCAACTCGATTTTATTGAACACTTAACTATAATACATGCTTTAATTGTGGGTTGACACTATGCTGACTTGACTGGAGACCTGAGGCTAACCTGACCAGACTATCTGACTACCACATGGTATTTGTTCTAGTTGCTGCTCACGAGCTCCGACTGTCTCAGAGGCTGGATCCCGAGAGAACGGGAAAACTAGTGCCCTCTGGCTTTATAGTGGTCGTGTCCTGTCTGGTGATTGGCTGCTGTGTTCTGTGTGTTCACTGGTCATCCTCTGTGTCAATCACTGCCTGTCTGCACACCATCATATACCTGGATGTATATTATGACAAATGACTCATCATTGAACGTGGGTTTAAGGGCAGCAATCGCCTCTGAAATGTTGGCCAATGTTGGATGTGAATCAAGGTCCCTCCCTCCTCCCCCAAATGATCGACTGCTATGGCATTGCTTTGGCCAGGCGCTGAGAAGTGCTGCTTTTAGCCTAGACGCTGTGACGCTCATTCACTGCACTCTAATATTACATTGTTTGGAAGAAACATGAGTGTTGATGTTGCGTAAGAAAATGAGATTATTTGAGGGGAGATTAGGGCTTTTCTTCTGTGAACCGCCCAGCGCCATCTTTCAAACAGGCTTCTGAAGTTATCCAGTCACCTGACTGGTCTGAAGTCCATTATTACTCTGTAGAATTTCCATGCTGTCACCAATGGGGTTAAAACAAGGGGGTCGATAAGTGTCACTTTACAGGATTAGTCTTGCATGAATGGGCATGATTGCTCCACTTTCCTGATTTCCTGCATTGTCGTTGAAAGACTCCCAGCATGTCTTAGCTGCGCCTCTATCCTCATTTGTAATGCACAGTCCCCCTCCTCCCCCCACAGTGCCTGCACTTACTTTCTAATCAAACCGCGAAGGCCTTACCAGCAGAGCTTCTCCACATTTTAATTTTGTGCTGCGCCATCGCTGCAGGTTGGACGATGATGGTGCAGAACTCTCGCTGCCAGATCAGCTTGGAGCCTCACTGTGTGGGTGTGGAAACCCCTCCCGTCAACCTGGAGGAACTTTAATGCTCAGGTTTCTCTCACATACCTCTGAATCCTCCCGCTGATGTGTTTGTGCAGCCTGTCCGTTCATTAGCCCCTGAACATTTTGAAGTGGATGTGCCTATGCCCCATCTTGAGGTCACTTAAATGGTTAAACATATACCCCCCCCCCCCCCCCCCCCCACAAACAGTCGGATACCCCCACAATGTTTTCCCCATCTGTAGGCTGCAGATGCCTCTCCTGACTGACTGTGGCATTATGATGCCAGAAGTCCCACGGACTGAGGTGATTTTACAACCGAAACCTGTGCACAACATGCTGGACACAACTGAGGCTGGCCCGATGTGCCGTCCCCCTCGCTGGACTGGGACAAGGACAATCTTTGCGAGCTCAACAATGTAAACTAAAGCGCTCCTCCGTTTCTGGCACCGAATGGCTGATGTCAATCTGTCACATTCTCTCTCACCATCCTGAGGCCGTGGACAATTATCCCCAGCACCATCTCCCCAGTCACGTTTCTGAGTGCAACCTTCCCCACCCGTATCCCCCAGTTGAGCCCTAAACCTGCAGCCACCTCCCTTACCTGAGGCCAGTTTCCCTCCTTTCTCAGTACGGCCTTGGCCCTGCAGCCATGGTAAAGCCATCCCTGTCTTGCTGCTGGTCTGATAGGTAGAGATATGTTTGTGGCAACCCCCTGAAAATGATGTTCTGCTGCCTGCTGAGCCTGGTACCGATTCCGGTCAGCGTTCCGTGATGCAAGGTAGGCAAACTGACCTTGAAGTCATGAACGAATTACAGGTCACCAGGTTGTGGTGAATGTGATTCACACCGGATTATAATCTGTATATACATGTGTCTGTATTGTAAGTGCAGTTGCACTACCTGTCCTCCAGGGGGAGTAGCTGTGGGAATGCTCGAGTTGTATGGGGCTTCTCCCTTGGCTCTGCCCAGGACTCCTCCCCCGGAAGCTGCTGTATAAAAGCTCAGTGCCACATGGTCAGCCGGCCAGTTCACCAAAAGTTCAATGGCTAACCGGCTGGCTCTGTTGTGAGTATATTAAAACCGCTATTCTAATCCTACAAGCACGTGTCCGTAGAATTGTTGGTTCCAACACAGGTACACACATCGCTTAAAGACCATTGTGAAACATGCTGTTCTAATTGCACGCCAATGTGCCGGATGATCGAGCATTGGGGGAGGATAATTCTGGTGAGTAGAATGAGTTGCAAATGTATTAAAATTATGTTCCCGACATGCCATTGATGGGTGGAGCGGATGTTCACAAACAAGTTTTACTACAATCTATAACCGATTTTTGGCCTTTGCCTGATATTTTCGGCTCCAGCCCACCATGATGGCCGCTGCGAATGGGGCCAGAAAATCCAGGCCGGAGTAAATTGGGTCGATTCGCTCTGGATCTTAGAAGAATGAGAGGTGATCTCATTGAAGTGTGCAAGATTCTAAAGGGGCTTGACAAGGTAGAAACTGAGGGGTTGTTTTCACAAGTTGGGAATCTTTAACATGAGAGCACTGTCTCAGAATAAGGGGCTGACAGTTAGGACTGGGATAAGGAGAAATTTCCTCACTCCGAGGGTTGTGAGTCTTTGCAAATGTCTAGCCCAGAGAGTTGTAAATGCTTCATCATTGAGTACATTCAGGACTGAGGTCGATAGATTTTTGTCTGTCAGGGAATCAGAGGATATGGGGAGCAGGCGGGGAAGTGGGGTGAGGAAGATAAGAACATAGGAACACAGAAGTAGGCCATTTGGCCCTTCAAGCCTGCTTCACCATTTAATAAAATCATGGCTGATCTGGTTGTGGCCTCAGCTCCTTTTTCCTCCTGCCCTACATTACCCTCGACTCCCTTGCCTAACAAAAATCTGTCTAACTATGGCTCGAATAAATTCAAAGGCCCAGCCTCCACTACTTTCTGGGAAGGAGAATTCCATACATCGATGATCCAATGGGAGAAAAAGTTTCTCCTCATCTCCATCTTAAAAGGGAGATTTCTTATTTTTAAACTATGTCCCCTAGTTTTAGTCTCCTGCACAAGAGGAAACATCCTTTAGGTATCCACCCTATCCAGTCTATTCAAGATCTTCTATGTTTCAATAAGATTATCTCTCGTTCTTCTAAACACTAGGAGTAGAGGATCAGTCATGATTGTACTGAATGGTGAAGTGGGCCCATGGAGTATTTTGGTTTACTCCAGCAACTATTTATTGTGCTCTGATGTTCTTAAGTCAGAGCATGAGGGAGAAGGGGCAACAGCATTGGGGGATGTGGGAGCTGGTGGGGTTAGTGCACCCACACAGCCTGTGTCACTCTGCACAACTATGGCCACGTTGGCGGTCAGTGGGCTGGAAGTAAGATGGCTGCCTTGCAAGCCGCAGCAATGGCGGTCCGTGCCTGGGCACCTCAGTCCCCTGGAGGGTCACCACGCCCCCAAGGCCCATCCCCTGGTCACCCCTTGTCATGCCCCACCGCCCCTATCATGTGCCTGGAAGACATCGCTCCCCCCCCCCCCCCCCCCACCAGCCAGCCCTGCCAATTGCAAGAGGGGCAGCCCACGGTCATTCCTTTGCATGTCCTCCCTCCTCATTCTCCCTCATGGCTGTGGTGCCTGTTTCCCGATTTTTGAAACCACAAGTGAAACTCGCCATCGGTAATTCCTCCCAGCAGAGGTGGAGTATCGCGGAGGCCCCAGAGAATACCGGGTCTGGCCCCCGAATGATATGTGAACAGCCTTTACTGCACATGTGGAGTAGAATGCATTGACGCCGCTGTTGTGGCAACGGAGCACGGCACTCTGGTGTTCGCCCAGCGCAGGTCATGATTTTGACTTCATGACTGATTCTCTGCCCAGTCGCCTTTCCGGATTTAGGTTTCGGCCGACGGAGACTTCCGTCCTCTCTATTTTCAAGAAGGAATTAGATCTAGCTCTTGGGGCTAAAGGGATCAAAGGATATGGGGTGAAAGAGGGAACAAGTTACTAAGTTGGATGGCCAGCCATGGTCATAATGAATGGCAGAACAGGTTCGAAGGGCCGACTCCTGCTCCTATTTTCTATGTAAACAAAATTTGATGTAAATGCTAGCCAGGAAATTCTTAAATAGTCAAATAATGGCTTGCATTTATACAGCATCGATATGTCCCTATATGTAGAATGTCCCAATGTGCTTCACAGGAGTGTAATCAGCTTAAATTTGATTTCTGTGAAGTGCCTCAACATGTTTTTCTATATTAAAAGTACTATGTAAATGGAAGTTGTTTTTAAATTTTTCCATTATAGATATATATGTCAGGACTTTCAATTATAACCTTAAAAAGTGAGACTCAAAAGATAAGCAGGAAACATGTGCTGTACGTAAGGTTCCTTGTATGGTAGTATAGGTTAGCTGCAATTCAGCGCCATGTATTGTATTACTGGAATTCAGATGGTCCAAATTCTTCTGCGAAGGGATATAAATATTAGAAATATAGCATGGTAGATTTGTGAAGACCTTGATAATGAAGTTGATACCTGTGCATGTGCTAGTGCGATGCCTAGCATAATGTTAATTGTTATCCTGTTCCATTAAGAGGTCCCAACACTTTGATTGAATTAAGAGTTCTTGAAGGCAGAGAAGTTCTGCACAAATTTATTTCCAGAATTTATGTCTCTAATATCAGCAGCTGCCATCCCCTCTGCAGATTCAAAGCTAAACAGCTGAAGAACATTCCTTCCAGTATCGGTGAATTCCTTCATTGGTTTGAATTCTACTCCAGTTGTTATCCTTGTCTCTGACCAAAATGTTCTTTTGCTGCCATTACTCTGCAGGTTCTTGACCTTTGCCTGTTCAAATTGGATGTGACTGTGAGAGTGTCTGTTCCCAGGCCTCTATCCTGCCATATGGGTTCAAGAGATGGAATCCTGGTTCCAAATATTATCATCTTCCTGGGAATATATGATCCACTGTATAAGGGTCGCCTCTTGCTCTTCAGAGCTGGCCTTCCTGGTCTTCTGTCCCCTTGCTGTGATATAATTAGTGTCCAGTAACTTAGCAGACTTTGGTGCCTCGTGGCTTACTTATTTCAGTGCTAAACCAATAATTGCAGCTATGCGCTGAATTGAGTTTCTAAATAGCTGCAGTCAACAATTTAAGACATCAAATATCTGTATTTGCAACAATATCAGAAAGGCTACTCCAAAGATATTCATCTCTACATAACAAATGTATGTTAAATATTTCAACCCAACATGCAGTTTAAGGACCTCACATTTTGACAAATCATGCAACCAAATTAATTTTGTCTTTGGGTTGCCGTTGGCTATGTGACCATCATTCCTTTCATTCCTCCGTACACTCACCTCTTTATAATATCTGATTTGGTTGTCCTTCACTGATTTTTGAGAAAGCATTATCTTTATTACTTTTTGATTCTGAATATCTTAAAAATAGAAATTCTTATCCTTCCCCATACTTTTGCCTTCATTAGCTTTCTATTCATAGGATGTGAGTGTCACTGACTGGCCAGCATTTATTTCCCATTCCTAGTTGTCCTTGAGAAGATGGTGTATACTGCCTTCTTGAACTACTGCAGTCTGTTTGGTGCAGGTACATCCACAGTGCTGTTAGGGAGGGAGTTCCAGGATTTTGATCCAGCGACAGCGAAGGAAGAGTGATATATTTCTAAGTCAGGATGATGTGTGACTTGGAGGGGAACTTTTAGGTGCTGGTATTCCCATGTATTTGCTGCCCTTGACCTTCTTGATGGTAGTGGTTTTGGGCTTGAACCACTTCAAACAGAATTAATTGTTTTCCACTCATCTCCCTTCACGGTTGAGTGATTTTGAAGTGGTCAGCTAGAAACTGACAGCACTTAGCTCTGTTTTAGGTGGTCTAGGTGTTGTCAATCAAAGCTTGATGTTTATAAACATTGCAGTTCGAGCACCTCAGAGTTACTCAATCGTGAAGGAAGATGAATGAAACAATGCAAGCCGCTGTAGGTGTGGAAGCTGTCAATCATAGCTTGGTAAAATCAATATCAAAGATAAATGAATGAATGGCTTGCAGATCAAAGATCTGAGCGGGGTTGAACTGGTTTTCTCTTACCAGGAATTGACAGGTGGTGCTTCCTGTGTGTGAGCCAGTAGGTGTATTGCCCAGGTGAGTGTTAAAGTAGTATTTTCTTTCACGGCCTCTGTCTGGACTGCTCTCTAGCTTCCAAATAGGGGTCTCTCTTCTGGGGGGGCTTCCTAACAGGGGTATCTGTGAGGGGTCTACCTATTGAAGGGGTGGGTCTCTGTGGGGGATCTCTTTATTTAGGGGTCATTGTGGGGATGGGGTGGGCAGGTCTTGCATTCTGGAGGGGGAGCGTTGGACTTTAGGGCTGACTCCCTATAGAGTTATCCCATTAGCCCACCACGAAGTCCACTGTGTCAGGGCCATGCTTGTCGGAACCAATAGTGATTCTTAGCCATGTGATTTTTGGTCCAGAGTACGCGGGCCCGGAGAATATGGTGCCTGGCCCATTAAGTGGATGCAAATGGGTCTTAATGACTCAGTTGCATTCTCCTGCTGGCACAGGACGTGAACCTCGCAATACAGGATTCTCCGCCTCATCAGTAACTCTGCATCCAGCAGCACGAGGCTGAGAATTTCACCCTCTGCTTCTACCACCTTTTGAGCAAATGACTCATGATCCACTGAGAGAAAACTTTCATCTCTGTCTTAAATGGGTGACAACTTATTTTAAAACAGTAGCCCCACCGTTCTAGATTTTCCCTCAAGAGGAGAACACGCTTGTATGTATCAATCAGATAATCTCACAGATAATCTCACGATGCTCCACTTCTCCAGCTTTCACCCGAAACACATTAAAGAAGCCATCCCCTATGGACAAGCCCTCCGTATACACAGGATCTGCTCAGACAAGGAGGAGCGCAACAGACACCTACAGATGCTGAAAGATGCCCTTGTACGAACGGGATATGGCGCTCGACTCATTGATCGACAGTTCCACCGCGCCACAGCAAAAAACCGCACCGACCTCCTCAGAAGACAAACACGGGACACCACTGACAGAGTACCCTTCGTCGTCCAGTACTTTCCTGGGGCGGAGAAACTACGACATCTTCTTCGCAGCCTCCAACACATCATCAGCGAGGATGGACATCTTGCCAAGGTCATCCCCACACCCCCACTACTGGCCTTCAAACAACCGCGCAACCTCAAACAAACCATTGTTTGCAGCAAATTACCCAGCCTTCAGAACAGCAACCACAACACCACAAAACCCTGCCAGGGTAATCTCTGCAAGACATGCCAGATCATCGACATGGACACCACCATTACACGTGGAAACACCACCCACCAGGTACGCGGCGCATACTCGTGCGACTCGACCAATGTAGTCTACCTCATACGCTGCAGGAAAGGATGTCCCGAAGCGTGGTACATTGGCGAGACCATGCAGACACTGCGACAACGAATAAACGGGCATCGTGCGACTATAAACAGGCAGGACTGTTCCCTTCCAGTTGGGGAACACTTCAGCAGTCAAGGACATTCAGCCTCTGATCTCCGGGTCAGCATTCTACAAGGAGGCCTTCAGGAGACGCGACAACGCAAAATTGCTGAGCAAAAACTTATAGCTAAGTTCCGCACGCATGAATGCGGACTCAACCGGGATCTGGGATTCATGTCGCATTACATTCGGCCCCCACCAACAAGCCTGGACTTGCAGAGGCCTACCGACTGAACTGGCTTGGGACAATTCACACCTCTTTAACCTGGAGTTACCTCTCTCTCTGCATCTTTGATGATTTGATTGCCTGCAGGTGCTCGCATTCCGGGGCATCTCTGACTGTGTCTATATAAACATTTCTGGAACAAGCCTTTCCATTCACCTGAAGAAGGAGCCGTGCTCCGAAAGCTCGTGTTTGAAACAAACCTGTTGGACTTTAACCTGGTGTTGTAAGACTTCTTACTGTGCTCACCCCAGTCCAACGCCGGCATCTCCACATCATGTATCAATCAAGTCACCTCTTACTCTCTTAAACCCCAGCAGATCCAAGTCCAGCCTTTGCTGATAAGGCAAACCTCCCAGTCCAGGTATTAGTCTAGTTCAGGGGTGGGCAAACTTTTCCGTGCAAGGGCCACATTCAGAAATTCACAATTCACAAAGGGCCGCATAGTATATTAAGTAAAATAATTACTTCACCCGGTTATGATTCTGGGCACCTCATATAGAACATAGAACAGTACAGCACAGAACAGGCCCTTCGGCCCTCGACGTTGTGCCGAGCAATGATCACCCTACTCAAGTCAACGTATCCACCCTATACCAGTAAGTAACCCAACAGCCCCCCTCCATTAACCTTAAAAAAAAAAAATTTATAAAAATTAAAAAAAAATTTTTTTTTTTTTTAAATTTTTTTTTAATGACTTGGTGGGCCGCAGAAATACCTTTGGCGGGCCGCATGCGGCCCGCGGGCCGTAGTTTGCTCACCCCGGTCTAGTTTATCTTCTCTGAACTGCTTCCAAAGCATTAATATCCTCCTTTAAATAAGGAAACCAATACTGTGGGCACTATATTCACCCCCCCCCCCCCCCCCCACTCCTCTAGTGGGACGTCACCTGGACGTTAATCACTACTGGTCTCTAAAAGCAAGGACCAGGTGCCAGGAACACTGAAGGGGAGAAAGGGGGTCAGTATCCTCTCTACACTTACCTCCAGGTGCCAAGTGAGGTTCTTCAGAGAAGGCGGGGGTCAGGGAGGTGGGGCATTGGAAGGGCTCAGGTCGGGTGTCTTTCCCGGGATGGGGGTCATGTGGCAAGCCTTCCCTCTGTAGCCTTGAAAACCTTTGATGTCTCTCCCAGCATGCCAAGTTCAAAGATCTGTCAGAAGGCGGCCTGTCGACACAGTGGTTAGCACTTCTGCTTCACACTTTTTTTAAAATATGGGGTGGCACGGTGGAACAGTGGTTAGCACTGCTGCCTCACAGCACCAGGATTCGGGGTTCAATTCCGGTCTTGGGTAACTGTCTGTGTGGACTTTGCACTTTCTCCTCGTGTGTGCGTGGGTTTCCTCCGGGTACTTCGGTTTCCTCCCACAGTCCAAAGAAATGCAGGTTAGGTGGATTGGCCATGTTAAAATTGCCCCTTAGTATCCAAAAGGTTAGGTGGGATACTAGGTCACTGGGATGGAGGTGTGGGCTCAGGTAGGTGCTCTTTCCAAGAGTGGGCGCAGATTCGATGGGCCGAATGGCCTCTTTCTGCACTGTAAATTCTATGACCTTCTCTACTGAGTAGTACTGCACTCCTGTATGATTCATCCCATGTCTATGTCTATGTATTTACATTGGGTATTTAGGTTCGGCTTATGTTTTTTTTTCGTGTGTGGAATGATCTGTCTGGACTGTACACCGAACAATGTTTTCCCTCGGTACAAGTGACAATAAACAAATCCAAATCTGTTCTTAAATACTTCCTGGAAAGACCAGGTACTCTGTCTGAGTGGTGCCCCCTGGCACCCTGTCGGTGCCAAACAGGCCGTGTCAGGTTGGCACTGCCAAGGAGCATGGCCTGAAGGAGGGCTTAAGTGGGGGGAGGTCCACAAGGTGGGAGGGGCCTGAAAGGGGTGGGCCTTTGACGAATCCATAGCGGGGTGTCGCTCGCTTTGTTGGGGGCCTTGCCAGCGATTGTGGTCAGTGTTGCTAACGATTGGGGGTCGGGGGGTGGGGTGGCTGCTGTCGTGTTATTCTGGGATTGGAGTATCCTTGAGGATCCGGCTTTGCCGGCTCCTTCGGGTCCCACAGCATGAATAACCCCAGCTCCAAAAGGTTTCTAATTGTGCGTGGATTGCAATCTGGACTGTGTCATTTTACCCAGCAGGAGTCACACCACATTTCCTGCTGGAGACCACAAAACCATGTTGCCTGTCTAATAGCTTCAATTTATCGAAGTTCCCTGTTATAACATATTTAATAATAGCTTCTAACTTATTTCCTGTGACAGATGTGAACCTAACTTGTCTGAAGTTTCCGGCTTTTTGTCTACTTCCATTTCTGAACAAAGCTATTGGCTACTTTCCAATCGAATGGAACCTTCCCCAAATCTAATGGATTTTGGAAAAATGAAACCAATGCATCAACTATCTCGTTAGCCATTTATTTTAAGACCCCAGGATGAAATCCATCAGTATCTGGGAACTTGTCAACCTGTAGTTCCAACAATTTGCTAAGTATCACTTCCCTGGTGATTGTAATATTCTTGATTTTCTCCCTGCCCTCTAATTCCTGGTGTACAGCTATTTGTGGGATGTTACTTCTTTCTTCTTGAAGACAATGCAAAATATCAGTTCAATTCATCTGCCATCTCCTTTTCCATTATTAATTCCCCAGACTCACTTTCTGTAGGATCAATGCTGACTTTGTTATCTCTTTCCTTTTTAAAAGATCTGTGGAAACTCTTACCACCTATCTTTATATTTCTAGCTAGCTTTCTCTCATACTCCAATTTTACTTATTAATCTTTTAGAGACTGGTCCTGTTTTACGGACGTCAATCCCTGAGAGCCAGTGAGCATTGTCATTGAAGTTACGAATGAACATCGCGTCGTCAGGTGCAGTGTTGAAGAGGTTGACGTCAAACTGGGCAACGCCCTTGCAATTCCTGGTTATGGCGTACCTTCACGCCGACGTCCAGGATAATCAAACTTACTTGTGTATGAAGCTGACAACCCAATAACATCTCAGCGGGGGCCATCCCAGTCACCGCGTGCCCGAGTGGTCCTATAGGAGAATAGAAACCGTGCCAGCCTGGTGTCCATCGAGCCCGAAGTCTGTTTCTTTAAACCCGGTTTAACGTCTGCACGGGCCTCTCTGCCACGCTTTTCGATGCCGGATTGTATAGGGCAGGGTGGACATGACTAATTCCGTTGCTTTTCACAAAAGCGGCAAATTCCTCACTCATGAAAGAGGCCCTATTGCCAGTTACGAGCACCTTAGGGATCCCATGGGTAGAAAAATAAATGGGTAATTGCTCGACGGTCACCCAGGAGGTGATTGTTGGCAACTTGTGGACCTCACGCCACTTTGTGTGGGCATCCAGCAGGACGAGAAACATCGAACCCAGGAATGGACCAGTTAATTCAGTGTACGAGCCCAAGGGCATCCCAGCCACTCCTCAGGGTGCAGGTGTGCCACCACAAGGACCTTCTGATGCTCTTGACAGATGGAGCACAGTTGGGCCAACGTCTTGATATCCATGTCCAAACCTGGCCACCAGACGTAGCTTCTTGCCAACACCTTCATTTTGGACAGAATGCCTGTTGTGAAGGTCCTTCAAAATGATTGCCTGGCCCTGGAACAACAACCTGGTGCTTCACGGAAGGTCACCATTTTCCACGATCAGCTTTGAGAACTTTGAGGAGAAAGCCTTCAATTCCCCTGGTCGCTGTTGATGGCCACCAGAGCGCACCAGATGTCGCACCTTGGCTCGTACATGGTCGGTTTGTGTTCAGTCACGAACACAAGATGCCGTGACAGGCAAGTAGTCCATGAAATTCAGGACAGCGACCACTTAGTCTGCCATGGCGGAGGGGGGGGGGGGGGGGGGGGGGGGGGTTTGCGTATTTGACCTGTAAGAGAATAAGACTCAACGCATCAGCATGCACAATCTGGGTCACTGGGAGCTACTCGAAAGAGTATTCGTAAGCCGCCAATAACAAGGTCCAGTGCTGAATCCTTGTGGAAGCAACGGTGGGATTGCCTTTTCTTCACGGAGGAGGCCCAACAAAGACTTGAGATTTGTGACGATAAAGAGATGGAGGCCATACACACACTGATGACACCCCTTTACACCAAATATTAATGCCAAGCCTTCTTTTTCTATTTCGGGGGTAGTTTCTCTCAGCCACAGCCAGCGTCTGGGAGGCAAAGGCGATTGGCGTTCACTGCCATCGCCCAGCTCTTGAGACAGGGCTACCCCAATACCATACGGCGATGCATCGCATGTGACGCATAATGGTTTTAAAGTGTTGAAATGTGTTACCACCCCCAAAGAGGACAACCGCCATTTCAACTTCTTAAACACCTCATCCTTGGCCTTGCTCTGATCCCAAGGCAGGTGCTTCTTGAGGAGCAAGAGAAGGGGGACCAGGATGGTCGCCAAACCTGGGGTGAACTGGCCATAATAACTGACCATTCAAAGAAAAGCGCGAAGTTCTGTGGCATCTTGCGGGGCGGGGCCATTGTGATGGCTCTCACTTTTTCGGCAACTGGCTCAGGGTTGGTCCACCCAATACCCCAAATATACAACTTACTTGGCGTGAAACACGCACGCAGCGCAGGTGGACCCCATACTCCGAAAAATGCTTCAACACCGCCTCGAGGTTCTGTAAATGTTCTTGGTCCGTGGTCCCTGTGACTAGCACATTGCCTAAATAAACCACAACGCTCAGCAATCTGTGCAAGATGTTCTCCATGATGCGCTGAAAGGCTGCGCACGTCGAGGGTACGGGAGCTGGGTGTACTCATATGTGGCATAGTTGCACAGTGGCTAGCACTGCTGCCTCACAGTACCAAGGACACAAGTTCATTTCCGGCCTCGGGTGACTGTCTGTGTGGAGCTTGCACTTTCTCCCCGTGTCTGAATGGGTTTCCTCCGGGTTACTCCGGTCTCCTCCCACAGTGCAAAGATGTACATGATAAAACATTTCCCCTTAATGTGCAGGTTAGGTAGGGCTACAGGGATAGGGTGCGGGAGTGGGCCTAGGTAGCGTGCTCTTTCAGAGGGTCAGTGCAGACTTGATGGTCTGAATGGCTTCCTTCTGCACTGTAGGGATTGAATGGTTCTATTGCAGAATCCCTTGTGCATATTGATCATGACGTTGCAGATAAGCATTGCTCATGTCCAATTTTGTAAATGTACAGCCACTGGCTAATGTAGCATAAAGATTCTCGATGTGTGGTTAATGATAACAGTCTAACCTTAAAGGTGAGTTCACCATCAATCGCCTCTACACAAGTGGACTGTTTTATCCAGCTATATGTTGCCCAATTCGCGGAGCGCACAAGTCTAATAATGCCCAAACGCTGCAAGTGTCAAAGTTTGGTTTTGACTTTCTCAATTAAAGTGTAGGGAACCAGGCAGGCAGGTAAATATTGGGGCTGGGCTTCCCGGTCCACCTAGATCTTGGCCATGGTCCATTTAATTGTACCCAAGCCAGGCTGGAAACCTTCCGGGAGCGTGCCCACTACCGCACAGAGACCGCCAGATCCCATTTGGAGGATATGTTGCCAATCCAACTGCAGCTGGTGTAGCCAATTGCGGCCCAAATGGCTAGGGCTGCTTCCTTGCATTAAAATGAGGGGAAGATTAACAAATTAGAACATAGAACATTAGAGCGCAGTACAGGCCCTTCGGCCCTCGATGTTACACCGACCTGTGAAACCCCTCCAAAGCCCATCTACACTATTCCCTTATGGTCCATGGGCGGCATTCTCCCCTACCCGGCGTGACGGAGGGTGCCGGCGTAGGGGAGTAGCGCCAACCACTCAGGGGTCGGGCCTCCCCAAAGGTGGGGAATTCTCCCCACCTTTGGGGGCCAGCCCCGCGCCGGAGCGGTTTGCACCAGAAGACTGGCGCAAAAAACCGGCGCCCCCGGCAGCGGGGCTGACCGAAAGGCTTTCGCCGGTCGGCGCATGCGCCGACAGTGACGTCAGCAGCAGCTGGCCACTGACGTCACTGCCGGCGCATGCGCGATGTGGGGTTCTCTTCCGCTTCCGCCATGGCGGAGGCCGTGGCGGACGCGGAGAAAAATAGTGCAGCCAGGGCACAGGCCCGGAGTCTGAGCGGGGGGCCCCGATCGCGGGCCAGGCCACCGTGGGGACACCCCCCGGGGTTCGATCACCCCCCGCCCCCCCCAGGACTCCGGGGCCCGCTCGCGCCGCTGATCCCGCCGTTCCAGAGGTGGTTCAAACCTCGGCGGCGGAAGAGGCCTCCCAGCGGCGGGATTTTGGCCCATCCGGGCCGGAGAATCACTGCAGGGGCCTCTCCGATCGGAGTGCCGAGATTCCGCCGCCGCCACTTCCCGGGTGGCGGAGAATCTCTGCCACGGCGGGGGCGGGATTTTAGGCGGCCCCAGGCGATTCTCCGACCCTGCTGTGGGTCAGAGAATTTCGCCCCATATGTCTATCCAATGACCATTTGAATGCATTTAGTGTTGGCGAGTCCACTACTGTTGCAGGCGGGGCATTCCACGCCCTTACTACTCTCTGAGTAAAGAACCTACCTCTGACATCTGTCCTATATCTATCTCCCCTCAATTTAAAACCATGTCCCCTCGTGCTGGATATCACCATCCGAAGAAAAAGGCTCTCAATGTCCACCCTATCTAATCCTCTGATCATCTTGTATGCCTCAAATAAGTCACCTCTTAACCTTCTTCTCTCTAACAAAAACAGCCTCAAGTCCTTCAGCCTTTCCTCGTAAGATCTTCCCTCCATACCAGGCAACATCCTAGTAAATCTCCTCTGAACCCTTTCCAATGCTTCCACATCCTTCCTATAACGCGGCGACCAGAACTGCACGCAATACTCCAAATGCGGCCGCACCAGAGTTTTGTACAACTGCAACATGACCTCATGGCTCCGAAACTCAATTCCTCTACCAATAAAAGCTAACAAACCATACGCCTTCTTAACAACCCTCTCAACCTGGGTGGCAACTTTCAGGGATCTATGGACATGGACACCGAGATCTCTCTGCTCATCCACACTACGAAGAATCTTACCATTAGCTCAGTACTGTCTTCCTGTTATTCCTTCCAAAATGAATCACCTCACACTTTTCTGCATTGAACTCCATTTGCCACCTGTCAGCCCAGCTCTGCAGCTTATCTATGTCCCTCCATAACTTGTAACATGCTTCTGCACTGTCCACAACTCCACCGACTTTAGTGTCATCTGCAAATTTACTCACCCATTCTTCTACGCCCTCCTCCAGGTCATTTATAAAAATGACAAACAGCAGCAGCCCCAAAACAGATCCTTGTGGTACACCACTAGTAACTGAACACCAGTGAGAACATTTCCCATCAACCACCACCCTTTGTCTTCTATCAACTAGCCAATTAAAAAAAAAAATTAAAACAATGTTTATTTATGAAATCAGTTAACACTTTATAAACCCACAGTAAACATCGTAACAACTATCAACACCAATAGATCTCCCAAAGGATACAGTATTCTGTACGTAACTCTTAATCTTTCCTTGCAACATCCATAAGACACAAAAGAACCCTTTTTACAGAAAGACATCAGATTTAACTTCATTACTGAGAGCAGAGAGCACTTTGAAATCTTCAAATGAACGTTCATAAGCTTGCAGAAATTCACACACATCTTGCTGTGACTGCAGCTTTTCCAAATCTAAAACAAAACTAAACACACCCTGTAGCAGACAGCCCAAAGCGAAAGTAAAAGCAGACAGCACAGCTCCACCCACTCTCTGACATCACTGATGAACACCCATTTCTTAAAGGTACAGCCACGCCAGATATTTTCCTAAACACCCATTTCTTTTATAAATGTTTTTTATTCAGTTTTCATGTTTTATATTGAACAAATTACAAATTGTTAGAGAGAGAGAAAAAAAAAGAACACGCAAAAATTAACATATATATTTACAGGTAAGCATCTTCGTAATAATAACTGTGGCCTCCCCCCTTTAGCCGGCATACATATTTTAATTTCCCAATATGGCTGAGGCACATGTTTATTGGCATTTATTTACAGTTTGGTTTTGGGCCTTAGCTAGCCGTCAAACCCCCATACCGAGCCCGTATCCCCCCCCCCTCCCCTCCCCCCCAACCTTCCCCCAATTCCCATCCATTTCCCCCTGATTCTTGGCCACTCGACTATTCTTCCTCTTGTTCGTTGGCCACAAACAGGTCCCGGAACAATTGCATGAATGGCTCCCACGTTACTGTGGAAGCCGTCGTCCGACCCTCGGATGGCGAATTTGATTTTCTCCATTTGGAGAGATTCCGAGAGGTCGTACAGCCAGTCTGCAGCTCAGGGCGGTGCTGCTGACCACCAGCCAAACAGGATTCTACGGCGGGCGATCAGGGGGCAAAGGAAGGGCGTCCGCCCTCCTCCCCAGGAATAGATCTGGCTGGTCTGAAACCCCGAACACCCGCCACTATCAGGCATGGCTCCACCCTCACCCCCACCACTTTGGACATAGCCTCGAAAAAAGGCTGGTCCAGTACTCCACAAGTCTGGGGCAAGACCAGAACATGTGGCGTGGTTGGCCTGGCCTCTTTGGCACCGTTCGCATCTGTCCTCCACCTCCGGGAAGAACCTGCTCATACGGTTTCTTGTTAAGTGACTTCATTAGTTAGTGGGCTCTATGTACCACTTTTAGTTGCATCAGGCTGAGCCTTGCGCACGTGGAGGTGGAGTTGACCCTATGTGGTGCTTCGCTCCAGAGTCCCCACCCTATCTCCATCCCCAGGTCGTCCTCCCATTTCCTTCTTGTTGCATCCAGTACGGTGTCGTCCCTTTCTACCAGTCGGTCATACAAGTCGCTACAGTTCCCTTTCTCTAGGATACTTGTGTCCAGTAGGTCTTCCAGTAGTGTCTGTCGTGGCGGTTGTGGGTACGTCCTTGTCTCCTTTCGTAGGAAGTTTTTGAGCTGGAGGTACCGCAGCTTGTTCCCCCCAGCTAGCCAAAATTTCTCTGTCAGTTCGTCCAGTGCTGCGATCCTGTCGTCCGTGTATAGGTCCCTGATTGTCAGTGTCCCCCCTTCCTGCCTCCACCTTTTGAAGGTGGCGTCAGTCAGTGCTGATGTGAACCTATGGTTGTTGCAGATGGGAGCCTTGTCCGACATTTTGGTCAGGCCAAATTGCTGCCGCAGTTGGTTCCAGGATTGGAGGGTGGCTGTCACCACTGGGCTGCTGCAGTGTTTTTTGGGTGGGGATGGGAGTGCTGCCGTGGCGAGGGCCCGGAGGGAGGTCCCCATGCAGGAGGCCTCCTCCGCACGCACCCACTCGGCTTCTGGCTTCTGGATCCATCCCCTTACTCGCTCGGCTATTGCCGCCCAGTGGTAGAATTGTAGATTCTGGAGAGCTAGGCCCCCCCTGCATTTTGTTTTTTGTAGGACCTTCTTTGGGATCCTAGCATTTTTACCCCCCCATACGAACACCATGATAAGTTTGTCCAGCACTTTGAAGAAGGCCTTGGGGATGTAGATCGGAATGGATCTAAACAGGAAGAGGAACCTGGGCAATACGTTCATTTTGATCGTCTGGACTCTCCCCGCGAGGGACAGCGGGAGTGTGTTCCATCTTTGCAGGTCCTTTTTTACTTCCTCCGCCAGGCTGGTGAGGTTCCATTTGTGGATCCCTTTCCAGTCTTGGGCTATTTGGATCCCCAGGTAGCGGAATTTATGTTGGGCTTGTTTGAACGGCAGCCCCTATAGTGCTGCCCCCCCCCCCCCCCCCCCCCCCCCCCCCTTGCTGGTGTACTGGGAAGATCTCACTTTTGCTCATGTTGAGTTTGTAGCCCGAGAAGGCTCCAAACTCTTTCAGGAGTGCGATTATTCCGTCCATGCTGCTTTGTGGGTCCGAGATGTAGAGGAGCAGATCATCTGCACAGAGTGAGACTCTGTGCTCTCTGCCTCCCCTTCGGATCCCCCTCCAATTTTTTGCTAGCTAGCCAATTTCTGATCCAAACTGCTAAATCACCCTGTATCCCATGCCTCTGTATTTTCTGCAATAGCCTACCGTGGGGAACCTTATCAAACACTTTACTGAAATCCATATACACCACATCAACTGCTTTACCCTCATCCACCTGTTTGGTCACCTTCTCAAAGAACTCAATGAGGTTTGTGAGGCATGACCTACCCTTCACAAAACCATGTTGACTATCTCTAATCAAATTATTCCTTTCCAGATGATTATACATCCTATCTCTTATAAACCTTTCCAAGACTTTTCCCACAACAGAAGTAAGGCTCACTGGTCTATAGTTATCGGGGTTATCTCTACCCCCCTTCTTGAACAAGGGGACAACATTTGCTATCCTCCAGTCTTCTGGCACTATTCCTGTAGACAAAGATGACTTAAAGATCAAAGCCAAAGGCTCAGCAATCTCCTCCCTAGCTTCCCAGAGAATCCTAGGATAAATCCCATCTGGCACAGGGGACTTATCTATTTTCACACTTTCCAGAATCACTGACACCTCCTCCTTATGAACCTCAAGCCCTTCTAGTCTAGTAGCCTGTATCTCAGTATTCTCCTCAACAACTTTGTCTTTTTCCTGTGTGAATACAGATGAAAAATACTCATTTAGCACTTCTCCTATCTCCTTGGACTCCACGCACAACTTCCCACTACTGTCCTTGACTGGCCCTACTCTTACCTTAGTCATTCTTTTATTCCTGACATATCTATAGAAAGCTTTAGGGTTATCCTTGATCCTACCTGCCAAAGACTTCTCATGTCCTCGCCTGGCTCTTCTTAGCTCTCTCTTTAGAGCCTTCCTAGCTAACTTGTAACTCTCAAGCGCCCTAACTGAACCATCACGTCTCATCTTTACATAAGCCTCCTTCTTCCTCTTGACAAGTGTTTCAACTGCTTTAGTAACCCATGGTTCCCTCACTTGACCACTTCCTCCCTGCCTAACAGGTACATACTTATCAAGGACACGCAGCAGCTGTTCCTTGAACATACTCCACATTTCCATTGTGCCCATCCCCTGCAGTTTTCCTCTCCAGCCGATGCATCCTAAGTCTTGCCTCATTGCATCATAATTGCCTTTCCCCCAGATATGACTCTTGCCTTGCAGTATATACCTATCCCTTTCCATCGCTAAAGTAAATGTAATCGAATTGTGGTCACTATCACCAAAGTGCTCACCTACCTCCAAATTTGGTACCTGTCCTGGTTCATTACCCAGTACCAAATCCAATATGGCCTTGCCTCTCGTTGGCCTATCTACATACTGCATCAGGAAACCCTCCTGCACACATTGGACAAAAACGGACCCATCTAAAGTACTCAAACTATAGCATTTCCAGTCAATATTTGGAAAGTTAAAGTCCCCAAAACAACTACCCTGTTACTTTCGCTCCTATCCAGAATCATCTTTGCAATCCTTTCCTCGACATCTCTGGAACTTTTCGGAGGCCTATAGAAAACCCCTAACCTTTCCTTTCCTGTTTCTTAACTCAGCCCATACTACCTCAGTATTCGAGTCCTCATCAAATGTCCTCTCAGCAACCGTAATACTGTCCTTGACTAACAATGCCACCCCTCCCCGTCTCTTACCACCTTCCCTGAGCTTATTGAAATATCTAAACCCTGGCCCCTGCTCTATCCATGTCTCCGAAATGGCCACAACATCGAAGTCCCAGGTATCAACCCATGTCGCAAGCTCACCCACCTTATTCCGGATGCTCCTGGCATTGAAGTAGATGCACTTTAAACCACCTTCCTTCCTGCCGGTACACTCCTGCAACTTTGAAACCTTGCTCATGACCTCACTACTCTCAGCTTCTTGTGTACTGGAGCTGCAATTCAGGTTCCCAATCCCCTGCTGAACTAGTTTACACCCTCCCGAAGAGCATTAACAAACCTCCCCCCCCCCCCCCCCCCCCCCCCCAAGGATATTAGTACCCCTCTGGTCCAGGTGTAGACCATCCCGTTTGTAGAGGTCCCACTTACCCCAGAATGAGCCCCAATTGTCCAGGAATCTGAAACCCTCCCTCCTGCACCATCCCTGCAGCCACGTGTTCAACTGCTCTCTCACCCTATTCCTTGACTCTCTAGCACGTGGCACGGGTAACAACCTAGATATAATAACTCTGTTTGTCCTGGATCTAAGTTTCCATCCTAGCTCCCTGAATTCCTGCCTTACATCCCTATCCCTTTTCCTACCTATGTCATTGGTACCTATGTGGACCATGACTTGGGGCTGCTTCCCTTCCACCTTTAAGGATCCAGAAAACACGATCTGAGACATCGCGGACCCTGGCACCTGGGAGGCAACACACCAACCGCGAGTCTCTCTCGTTCCCACAGAATCTCCTATCTATCCCCCTAACTATGGAGTCTCCAATGACTAATGTTCTTCTCCTCTCCCCCAATCCCTTCTGAGCAACAGGGACAGACTCTGTGCCAGAGACCTGTACCCCATGGCTGACCCCTGGTAAGTCCCCCCCCCAACAGTATCCAAAGCGGTATACCTGTTACTATGGGGAACGACCACAGGGGATCCCTGTACTGACTACTTCCCTGCACCCGCCAAAAATCCGGAGGCCGCTCCCTCTGAAATGGAACCAAATTTAAAGGCACTCACTCACCTTCCTGACAGGTCCCTGCTCCCGCCAAAAATCCGGAGGCCGCTCCCGCTTCCCAACGACCGTGGTTGTTTTTTTTTTTGGTTAGAGGAGGGGGTAGGGGGGGAAACACTGAGGAAGTGAGAAAACTGAGAAAACAGATTGGCGTCCATAAACTACCAAGCTAAGAATTGACCCTAAAATATTCAGTCGTTCCCCATATAACTTTCCTATTTGGCAGCATGGTGGCACAGTGGTTATAACTGCTGCTTCACGGAGACCCCCGGTGGCAACATTTAGAAGAAGGTTGCACGTTGGATGGCTCCTGCTCGAGGCTTGATTTTGTTAGAATTTAATGTCCGGTCCTAGGGGCAATTTTTGGTTAAATAAGTCCAGGAAGACATGCGGACGAAAGATGTCCAAAACCCAAAGGAAAACTGCCGTGAAGAAGGGGGTGAATGAAGGTTCGCCGTCGAGTGGAAGGGTTGGCTCAGCAACTGGAAGGATGGCAGAGTCTGGGTCGCTGGCCTGGGCCGCACTGTTCACGGCAGAAAAGATGATCGAGGTGATGATTGTGGAACTTGAAAAACAGTTCACAAAGCACATGGAGATGATGAGGAAGGAGATGATGGCAGCATTCAAGGTGCTGGTGGAGGAGGCGATTACTCCGGTGAAGGTGGCGGTGTTGAGGACATTGGTCAATGTGCGGGAGCAGTGTTCGAAACTGAAGGGAGTGGAAGAGGCCTCGTCGCAATACAGCGATCAACTCACCTCGATGGGTGAGGAGCTGCAGAGGATGGAGGCCAACAAAGGTCTGTGAACCAAAGTGGAGGACCTGGAAAGCAGATCTAGGTGCAAAATATGACGTTTGTGGGCCTGCTCGCAGGGGTGGAGGGCCCGAGGCCGACGGAGTATTTTGCAAGGAAGTTGGCGGAGCTGTTGGGGGAGGGAGAAGAACTCTGTCGGTGTGAACTGGATCGGGCTCATAGGGCATGGAGGCCTAAACCAAAGGCGAATGAGCTGCCAAGAGCAGTGATTATTTGTTTCTGTAGGTACCGGGCGAAGGAGAGGGTCCTGAGTTGGGTAAAGCAGAAGCGAGAGGTGCAGTGGGTTGGAGTTGGTATATGTACATGCCAGGACTTTACTGAGGAGTTGGTGAAGAAGTGGGCGGCCTTTGGCCGAGTGAAGACGGCACTGTATAACAGCTGGCGGGGGGGGGGGGCGAGGGGGGGGGGGGGCTGGAGTGACCACCGGCGAGCCTGGATCCATCCGCCATGTTTGTGCGGGGCGGCCTGAGGGAGGGCGGCCACCGCGCATGCGCTGGTTGGCACCGGCCCAACTGCGCATGCGCGGTACCCGAGTCTTTTACGCGGCGTCCCTAGCACATGGCGCCCCGGGCGACTGCCCGAGTTGCCGGTACCTTGAGCCGGCCCTGGTGACCGGGGCAGAAGTGAGAAATGGGTCTGTGGATTGGACTTGGACTGAGGGCGATTGGAGGAGTGTATGTAGCTCTATTTTTCACTGCATGTTTTTTATATGTGCTAAATGAATTTAAGTTGTCCATTGGGGCAAGGTAAGAGTTGGGATTTTCTGTTGCAACAATGGTTCTTTGGGGTTGTGTGTTGAAGGGGATTTCTTTGTTTTCCTGGTACCAGGCATGAGGGAGGGGAGTGAGGCCTGGGCAGGGGCTTCCACACTGGCTAGCTCAAGCTGGCCAGTGAACGGGAGTTTGGTGGGGGGGGGGGGGTTGTGGACACCAGAGCCTGGTATAACAGGTTTCCTAGGAGGTGTGAAAAGCTGGGGGAGGGGACCGATACTGGGTGAGGTGTTTTCGAGAGGAAGTGGATGGGAGGATTCTGGGACGGGGGATTCTGGGACGGGGGAGGGGCTCGATGGTAACAATGGGACGGGGCGGGCCAAGCCCAGTGGCGGGGCCTAGAGTTAAGATGATGGTGGATAGGAGAGGAGGGGGCGGTGAAAGTCCCCCCCCCCCCCCCCCACCACCAGCACGGTAGCATGGTGGTTAGCATAAATGCTTCACAGCTCCAGGGTCCCAGGTTCGGTTCCTGGCTGGGTCACTGTCTGTGCGGAGTCTGCACGTCCTCCCCGTGTGTGCGTGGGTTTCCTCCGGGTGCTCCGGTTTCCTCCCACAGTCCACAGATGTGCGGGTTAGGTGGATTGGCCATGCTAAATTGCCCGTAGTGTCCTTAAAAAGTAAGGTTAAGGGTGGGGGGGAGTTGTTGGGTTACGGGTATAGCGTGAGTTTGAGTAGGGTGATCATTGTTCGGCACAACATCGAGGGCCAAAGGGCCTGTTCTGTGCTGTACTGTTCTATGTTCTATGTTCTTAATTAGGATAGTTATGTGGAATGTGAGGGGTTTGTTCGAGGGAGGTTTTCAGTTTCATCTCGGGGGTAGTGCTTGTGAACTTGGAACCAGGGCCCCTAGAGGCCTTTTCGGGGAGTCAGACCAGCTCAGGCGGCGGGCGTGTGCGAGGCAGATGTTAGCCTTTGTCTCACTGATTGCCCGGAGGTGGGTCCTGTTGGGATGGAGGTCAGCTTCTCCATCCTGTGACACGGCTTGGCGGGGTGGGGGGGGGGGCCTACTTGAATTTCTTTGACGCTCGGGAAGGTGAACTCTCAGCTGATGGGGATGAAGGAAGGGTTTCACAATTCATGGGGGCAGTTTATTATTCACTTCCGAGAATTGGTTGCCATTGAACATTAGTGGGAGGAAAGGTGGGGTTGGTGATATTGTTGTCGTTGGTTACACTGTTTAAGGATTTATTGTTAATTTGTGTTTTTATTTACCTGGAATGTACGGGTGGATGTTTTGGTCTGTACATTGAGCGGGGGCAAGGGATTGTTATTGCATTTGTTTTGGTTTGATATTTCTTTGGTTGTTTATTGATGGAAATGGGGAAAATGAGGAGAATAAAAAAATTTTTAAAAAAAGAACTGCTGCCTCATAGCGCCAGAGACGTGGGTTCAATTCCAGCCTTGAATGACTGTCTGTGAGGAGTTTGCATGTTCTCCCTGTGTCTGTGTGGGTTTTCCCCTGGGGTGTTCCGGTTTCCTCCCACAGTCCAAAGAAGTGCAGGTTAGGTGGATTGGCCATACTAAATTGCCCCTTGCCCAGGGATATGCAGGTTAGGTGGGGTTACAGGGCAATATTGTAACTTTATAAAAGCACGCACCCGCCAAAACTCTCAAAATACAGGATGTTCAAAGCGGATCGGGCCTGCTCAGGTAAAAAAAGGAAAGAGGATAGGTATGGAAGGTGTGCGAGAGGGCCTGCAAATCATGTCATCATGTTTTGGGTATGTTGGAAGCTTAGGGAATTTTGGCAAGGTTTGCTGATGTCACGTCAATGGTATGGAAGGTACGTGTGGTTCCGAGTCCAGAGATGGCGAATTTTGGAGTGTCAGAAGACCCGGGAATCCAGGGGGCGAGAGAGGCTGATGTTTTGGCCTTTGCCTCCCTAGTAGCCCAGAGACGGAACTCATTGACGTGGTGGGTCTCGGAACCCCAGAAACCGGGGGTATGGGTCAGTGACATGGCCGAGTTTCTCAGGCTTGAGAAGATCAAGTTCGCCCTGAGAGGATCGATGCAAGGGTTCGCCTGGAGGTGGCAGCCGTTTATTGACTTCTTTGGGGAAAATTAAGCTGTTAACAGACATAAGGTGTGTGTGTGTGGGGGGGGGGGGGGGTTAAGGGAAAGAAGGAGGCATGGGGGGCTGGTGGAGGTGGGAAGTAGTTAGTGGGAAACGGGAATTGGGGAACATTTGAGCTATGTTGGCTGGGTTTGGTTGTTGATTGGGTGGGTGTTATTTGTTTGTTGTTTTTTCCTCTTGAAAATTATTAAAATGATATATATCTTAATTAAATATTTTCAAAAACAAAAAGGAAAGAATTGCGCAGAAAAAAAGTGCTGCAGTTTCCAAATGTTTTTAAAGTAAAGTTACCAGGGAGCCCGCCAAAGTCAGAAAAGCACAGGAAACTCCCAACAAAGAAAACTGACAGGCTATTTACAGGCTGAAGTAAAAACAACAGTTACTGCACATAGACCATTAAAGGGGCAACAACATTTAGAGCTTTAACCACAAGACAATACAAATGGCTATGGACAAATAATTAGATGGGACCGCGAGAGAGGGCAACTCCCAATAAAGCTCCAAAGGAAATAAGGGACCCCGGGCAGCATGGTGGTTAGCACTGCTGCCTCATGTGCCGAGGTTCCATGTTCGATCCTAGCCCCTTGGTCGCTGTCGGTGTGGAGTTTGCACATTCTCTCCGTGTTTGCGTGGATTTCGCCCTCCACAATCCAAAGATGTGCAGGGTAGGTGGATTGGCCACACTAAAATTACCCCTTAATTGGAAAAAATAAATTGGGTATTTTAAAAAGAGGAAATAATGGACCCCAGAGACTGGGCAAAAAAAGACACCAGAGTGAGGGAGCCAAAAGATCACGGAGCGAGGGAGACAGAAGACCCCAGTGTGAGGGAGACAATATTCAATTAAACAACAAGATGGTTGCCTACCATGCTGGTGCAATGAAATGCATGAGCCCAAGAGCGTAGAAGAAATCTGAGAAGCAGCTGAAATGTTCAAATATAGAGGGCGCGATTCTCCACACTCACGCCGGTTCGGAGAATAGCGGGCGGCGCATATTTTCACGGCGACGCCAGTCCGACGCCCTCCCACTATTCTCCGAACCCCGCACAAACTACACGTCGGCATTCCTGGCAAAGGCCTCGAAAGCCCCCCCGACACGACCAGAATCGCAACTTATTGGCCCCCCGCTATTTTCCGGCCCAGATGGGCCGAAGTCCCGACGTCATCACGCACTGTTTTCACGCCGGCCAATACACCTGCTTTTCAAGTTTGTCAACCAGTCGTGCTGACGGAGGGGGGGGGGGGGGGGGGGGGGGGAGAGTCTGAGGGGGGGAGTGGGGGAGATGGAGGGGGGGAGTGGGGGAGACTGAGGGGGGAGTGGGGGAGACTCAGGGGGAGTGGGGGAGACTCAGGGGGGAGTGGGGGAGACTGAGTGGGGGAGACGGAGGGGGGAGACTGAGGGGGGGAGTGGGGGAGACTGAGGGGGGGGAGTGGGGAAGACGGAGGGGGGAGTGGGGGAGACTGAGGGGGGAGTGGGGGAGACTGAGGGGGGAGTGGGGAAGACGGAGGGGGGAGTGGGGGAGACTGAGGGGGGAGTGGGGGAGACTGAGGGGGGAGTGGGGGAGACGGAGGGGGGAGAGGGGGAGACTGAGGGGGGAGTGAGGGAGACGGAGGGGGGTGACTGAGGGGGGCAGTGAGGGAGACGGATGGGGGGAGAGGGGGAGACTGAGGGGGGAGTGGGGGAGACTGAGGGGGGAGTGAGGGTGACGGAGGGGGAGTGGGGGAGACTGAGGGGGGAGTGGGGGAGACTGAGTGGGAAGTGGGGGAGATGGAGGGGGGAGTGGGGGAGACTGAGGGGGGAGTGGGTGAGACGGAGGGGGGGAGTTGGAGTGGGGGGGTTAGGGAGAGAGTGAGCGAGTGACCCATCCAACCCCTGTTACAAAATGTCTGCCACCATGCCATGGCGTGCCGGTCACGAGGACACGGCCGCTGGTTGCCCTGTGGCTGACGGCCGCAGGCCACTGACGCACCGGTGAAGAGCACGTAGTTAACTGCCCGTTGGATGCAGAAAGTGACCAGGGGTTAGGCTGCCCGTGTGTCAGCAGCGCGACCAGGCCACCGGGACACACAGGTATCCCGTGGCAGGCGGCTGCCGAGGTGTTGACTAACGTTCGTCTAACATGTCCCGTTTCTCTGCCCCCCACCACCCTTCTGTAGGTTAGCACAATGTCTGTGAACAGAACGGCTATGTTCTGCGCAGTGGTTGGGAACAGTGCGTTTAATGTGAACAATAATTTACAGGTGCCCTAGCCCCTACAACTAAACTGTGCCCTTCACCCGTGCCAACTTACTCAGTGTCTCTCTTTGTTGCCTTACGGGCCCTACCACTACGTCTAAGTGATTCCCCAGATGATACAGCAGGAGTGGAGGAGGACTGCTGCGAATCGCCCCCCTCGACTTGTTTCTCCTTTGGCAAGCGTTTCCTGGGGCGACCCGGCCTTGATGGGCCAGGCTGCTCTGCGGGCGTCTCGGGTGACGTTGTGCCACCCTGCTCTGCCTGCCGCCCACCCGATGCACCAGGGATGGGACGGGGGGAAGCTGAGAATTCCGGGACATCCCATGATGGAGTTAATGGGACGGGTCCCAAAACCTCCTCCTCCCTCGGGGAGCCCGGTGGCCCCCGGGCCTCACTTTGGGACAGAGGTGCGAGCGGGGAGGTGCCCCATCGTGCCACCGACACCCGGCGCTGCCAGTCCTGGAGGCCTGCAACGGTATCGACCAGGATCTGAAGGTTTGCAGAGACGGAGTCCAGGGAGTTAGACATTCCCGCCAGGGACTGTGCGATCTCAACCTGTGAGTGCACGACGCCATCCAGCACATGTGTCAGGCGGTTGATGCTCTCCGCGACTGACTGCTGGGACTGTGCCATCGACTGCTGGGACTGTGCCATTGACTGCTGTGACTGTGCCATGGCGTGCTGCGACTGGGCCATGACCTGCTGCGACTGGGCCATGACCTGCTGAGACTCGGCCAAGGCCCGCAGCACGCCGGCAATGTCGTGTTGGCTCTGGCGCATTGCTGCCTGTGAGAGGGCAACCCTGTCCAGGGCCGAGGATGACGCGTGCACATTAAGCCCAACGCCTTGCATCACCTGACCCATTGCCTCCACCGCGGATGCCACCCGTGCAGTGTCGGCCTGGGTTGCTGCCATGAGCGGCACCAGTCCCTGCTCGTGGACGCGGTTCGACTCCTCTAACAGCATCTGCAGAGTCTGGAAGACAGCCCTCATCCCGTCATTGTGTCCCTGGGTTTCTTGATGCATCGGCTGTGCGGGTGGAACTCAGAAAACGTCTGGGAGCCAGCTGGATGCTGGGCCTGGCCTGGCCTCCGCCAGTCCGGGCCCTCGGCTGCTCCGACCTCCACCTGCTGTACCTGCTCAGCTGTGATGTGCGACCCAGACTGTGACCCAGGAGCCTCATCACTAAATAGGCCAACCGGGGTGAGTGTCTCTGGGATGGTGGATGGTGTGGGAGATAGCTGTGCCGCAAGCTCGAGGTCATCTTGGGTTGACGCCTCCTCCATGTCATCGGCCCGCTGAGAGGCCGCAGGGCGTTCGCGGGCCATTTCTCTCTCTTCCTCTCTCGCCGCCCTCTGGGCGTCCTGCTCCACAGATTCGGTTGGGGAGGATTTGACTCCCCGCTGACCGGGCACCCTCTGTTGTGCGGCCCTGGGTGCGGTGGGGGCAGATGCCTGTGTCCGCCTGGAGGCAGACGGCCCTGGTCGTTCGGCATCATGTCCTAGGGAAGAGAATGAAATGGGTTATTTAGATTCGCTCGGCCGGGCGCTGGACGGTCCCAGTGGGCAGGGTGTGAAGGGACAGAGGATGGGGGAGGTGTCCCAGTGGGCAGGGTGTGAAGGGACAGAGGATGGTGGAGGTGTACCAGTGGGCAGGGTGTGAAGGGACAGAGGATGGGGGAGGTGTCCCAGTGGGCAGGGTGTGTGAAGGGACAGAGGATGGGGGAGGTGTCCCAGTGGGCAGGGTGTGACGGGACAGAGGATGGGGGAGGTGTCCCAGTGAGCAGAGTGTGAAGGGACAGAGGATGGGTGAGGTGTCCCAGTGGGCAGGGTGTGAAGGGACAGAGGATGGGGGAGGGGGGTATTTGTCATGCAAGGTTGTCTCACTTGTTGCAGCTCCGCCAACCTCGCATTGCGCAATCTCCCGGGTGGCAGATCCCCCAACAAGGTCCAGTGCCCTCCACTCAAACGTGGTGAGGGGATGCAGGATGGGCGAACCCCCTTCAGTCTTGTTCCGCTCACGAGTGTTGTGAGCGGTCTTGTCCTGTTGGGGGAGGGGGCATAGGTAGATCATTACAATACGGCAGGTATCAGCAGTCCGTTCAGATACTGGCACAGTTTGGGGGTCAAGTTGTAATAGGACCATTGCATCTCTCCACGGGGGCCAGAGCGCTGGGTCTGTGACTACTTTGTGAACCACCCTCAACTCACTCTGCCCCAATCCCCCTCCACCCACCGTGCCGGGGGGGGGGGGAGGAGGTGGGTGATTAAGTAAAGGGGGGAGGGATGGTTGTGACCCGGGGGCACCCTCTTGGCACTTACCCTGGCAGCCCTGGTGAGGTTGTGCATCTTCTTCCGATATTGCTCTGCAGAGCGAGGGGTCTGCCCCACAGCACTGACGGTAGCAGCCACCTCACGCCAGGCCTGGCACACCGCGCTGGCAGGGTGGCGATGCCCTCTACGCGGGTAGATGATGCCCCTCCTCTGCTCGATTGATTCGAGCAGCGTCTCCACGTCAGCCTCAACGAATCACGGGCTGCTCTCCTGAGCTCCGACATCCTGGTCTAGTTTCTGTGCTCGCCCGCGCCTTTTTACGGCGTCGTGCGGCATCATGTGGGCGTGTTCTTATCGTCGCCGCGTTCCGGCGTCATCGCGCATGTGATTGACGCGGCCCCGTTCCTAGCCCATTTCCCGGACGTGAATACGTCGGGAACTGGGCCGTGTCGGGCCGTTGCAAAAGTCGGCCGTTTTTCGCGGGTGCGGAGAATTGCGCCCAGAGTTTCTTGAAAACACTGACACAGCAGATGGCAGTGCAGCGTACACCAATGGCTGTGAATGAAGGAAAGCTATTGTTGCGACCACAGCTGATGTTAATTGTTGAGCAAACCAAATCCCAAAGGCCACTATCAGCACCCTTCTTAACCTTAATCACCCCATTTACATTCCTTTTGTCTTCTGTCCTCGACATCTTTGTCAATGTCCACCTATTGCTGGCCCCCTATCCAGCCCCACTGCTCCATGCCCCCCCCCCACTACAATATAAACCTGACCCCACTTCCAGTTGTCTCTAGCTTTGACAAAGAGTCATCCAGACTTGAAACATCAGCTCCCTTTTCTCTCCACAGATTCTGAGATTGTCCAGTATTTTCTGTTTTTGGCCCAGAGGGAACTTGGCCTACGGGCCATATCTTTTCTTTTGCATTCTGAAAACAAGATGATCACTTCTGATCTCAGAAGCAAGAGATCCAGTAACACTTTGGGGATTTAAAAAGTTATCTCTTAAAGGTTTATTAAAAAGAAGAAAAAAAAACGTGGGCACACACGATTACAGTCATAATAGTCTTACAAAACATTCCCCACACTCCTTTATAGGTGTTTAACTATAAAATTCCAGTAATAATACACAAGTTAAATAGCTGTAGCTTAGCATAAGACACAACCTTTCAAGCTCTCATCCACTCTGTTGTGGAAATCCAAGGGGCGCGATTCTCCCAAAACGGGAGAAATCGTAAGGCTGGCGTCAAACCCGGGCGCGTTTGACGCCAGCGCGCCCCTTCCCGACCGGGAACCGATTCTGGTCCCCGGTCGGGGCTAGCAGCCCGACGCCGCAAGCTCCGGCATCACGGGCTTAACGAATTTCGTTAAGCCCGCTTGCCGGAGTTAGCGCCGGCTGACGCGTCATATGACGTCAGCCGCGCATGCGCGGATTGGAAGACTCCAACCCGCGCATGCGTGGATGACGTCATCGCGTATTCGCGTGAAACCCGCGCATGCGCGGGCCGGGATGCCCCTCAGCCGCCCCGCGAATGGATACTGCGGGGCGGCGGAAGGAGAAATAGTGCGCGGGCATCGGGCCCGCGATCGGTGGGCACCGATCGCGGGCCCATGGCACCCGTGCCAATCGGTGCCATGGTTATAAAAAGCGAGTTGTTCCCGCCGTTTTTACGAACGGCCAGACCAGGTGTGTTTGCCGTTCGTAAAAACAGCGTAAAGGGCTGGGACTTCGGCCCATCTATCAGCTGTGAATCGCTGCCGGCCGTAAAAAAACGGCGGCAGCGATTCGTGTTGGGAGTTGGGCGGGGGGGGGGGGGAGAATAGCGGGAGGGCGGGAAAAATGTCGGGAAGGCCCTCCCGCTATTCTCTGACCCGTCGTGGGTGGCGGAGAATCGCACCCAAGAAACTTCAGACCAATCCTGCTTTTTGCAGTTCAAAACTTTTCTGGAATGACTGGATGGCTGATTCACACATCTTCTCCCAGTCCAGAGCTGTTTCCGGAGACCTTCCTCACATAGCCAACACCAAACCAATTCCTTACATATCCTTTTTCCCTTTCATCTTTGATTTCATTTTCCTCAGCACTCCTTTGAACTTAACTTTTCCAAAATATAAAAAATATTTCATGACTTTCCTCTTGCCCCCACTTTTGGGATCACAAAAAATATAATAATCTTCCCTTGTTCACTTATGAAATCTTTGCAAGATGTAAAAAAAAAACTTTTACTTCCATTTGAAATTTAGCAACTGATAAAACCAGGCCCCTAATGGAAATTTGTATCCTTTACTTATTTATTTATAAAACCACTTGAATGTAGTTTAATTACAAATGCATGCATTCAGCACCTATACTCCTTCTCACCTCTCAATTCTTCAGACAAGCTAACTCCCAGCTTAATTAATTAATTTACACACTAATGCACACACCCTAACAGAATAAAAAATATTCCCTGAATATACAAAACAAATCCAGCCCCACACTACCTGAGACAACTCAAAAGAAGCAAAACCCGCAAAAAAGCAAATGAAGCCGTTCTACAGGAAAATGTTTACATCAGAGCTGAACAGGAATGTTTGAAGCATGAGATTCGATCTGAGTCAACGGCACAATGAACTGAAACCCGGAGTAAGTTGTCAAGAGATCAAGAAGAAAATGAACAGCTGAAAGGACAGTTGATTGTCCTTCAAGATCAAATGCAAAAGGAATGCGTGACAGTACAACATCACGGCGAAATGAAGGCGGGCTTAAACAGCTGAACAGAAGCACAGCAGACGAAATCTGAGGAGACTTTGTTGAATTACAGGCAAGCTCAATACGAAGCAAGTAAGCTTCGTAAAGAGCAGGAAAGCCTGTTGAAAGAGCTTCAAGAATCTCTCAGGTCGAAGTTTGTTCCACTGGAAAAATATGAAGAGAAGCAAAATGAATTTAACATTTCTCTGAACAAACTGAAGAACCAAGTTGGCAGAGAAGATACAGCAATGTTCAGTACTCCAGAGGAATAAGGAAGCTACAAGAAACAGACTGGGGAGCTGAAAAGAGGTTGTGTGAAAATGAAGAGGCATTGAAATGAAAAGCTGCTGAGCTTTCCAAGCTGTGAGCGGATAATGAAGCCATGAGAGCACAATTAAAGAACAGAAATAAGTTCATACATTGCCGGAGCAGACCTGGCCAACAGAGAAAACAAAATGAAAGGCAAGGACACAGTTCTGTCGCAGACAGAGAATGAACGGACAGAAATTAGATTGGAAAATATAAATCTGACATTGAAGCACGAGGAATAGAAGAAGATACATTTGAGGTGAATGAAAAGATTCATAAACCCACAAAACAACTTGTAAATAAAACAGCAAACAAATAGTTGGCTAACATTGCGAAACAGATGGAAATGAAGGTTCTATTTGTGAGACAACAAGGAGCAAGAAAACTCAAGTTCACTCCTTGAACAATTGAAGTATACATTCCCCTCGGAAGGAACCAGTCAAATCCACAAGCCAAAATGTTACAGCCATTCCCACCGGTGGGATCTTCCAGGCCTGCCAACAGCAATCCCCTGCCTCAGGTTCCCTGGCAGTAGAGGTTCAAACAATAGGAAAACCCGTTGACAGAGGTGGGACTGGATGATCCCACCGCTGGCCAATGGTGGGCCCCCTCCAGTGCAGCATAACAAGCCATGGGACGGGTGGCGGAAAATCCTGCCCACAGTGTCTGAAATAAGTGGACGAGTTGTTAATAATGAGAAACCCAACTCGAAGGAGAGCAAAAATTGAATGAAATAGAGAAAACCAAATACCAGAAACATGACAGACTAAGATGTGAAAGAGCTGCCAAGCCTCAAGACTGTCTGAATTAATACATTTAGAGACTTGACATAGGAGGGTGAAAATTTTCTATTGAGAAGAAAGGGGGGTGTTGTTATGTGCCTGCATGCCATTTCAATGTAATGTTGCTCGGCAGACCAAGTGTATAATTAAGACTGGATAATAGCACTGCCTACGGTATGATGTATAGAATCACATGGTATGAGACTCAGAGAAAATATTCTGGAAGCAACCTGTGTGGGAGAAACAGCACCATCTATGACAATATCTTCGATCTGTAAATAGTTGAAGATTCATCCCCTGCACCGCCGATGCACAGTAGCAACTTTGGGCACCATCTACAAGATGCAGTGCAGGAACTCACCAAGGCTCCTTCGGCAGCATCTTCCAAATCCATGAGCACTTCTATCTAGAAATACAAGAGCAGCAGACACACAGGAACAGCACCATCTAGAAGTTCCCCTCCAAGTCACTGGCCATCCTGTTTTGGAACTATATTGCCATTGCTTCGCTGTCTCTGGGTCAAAATCTTGGAACTCCCTCCCTAACACCACTGTGGGTGTACCTACATCATAGGGACTGCAGTGGTCTAAGAAGGTTGCGCACCACCATCTTCTTAAAGGTGACGAGGGATGGGCAGTAAATGATGGCCTAGCCAGCGATGCCCACATCCTGTAAATTATTATTTTTTAAACGGTTTATATTTAAACACACAAGCCCCAAATCTCATCATTGAAACATCTAAAGAACACAAATTATGACAGGTGGTCCTGGCAAAACGCAAACTGAATATTGAAAATAGGTTAATGGGGAACAGGTGCCACTGGATAACACTGTCAAGGTCCATTCCATCGGTTTTCTGACAATAAATTACTTTAATATGCAGTTACCACTGTTACAACCAACACCGGGGATGGGATCCTGAAATATTATTGATCTGGGCGAAACCCCTCGATTTGTCACCATCTGGCTGGGATACCCCTAAGTGTCAGAAACTCGGGTGAGGAGGGATGACTGGCTCAGTGTCTTTATTCAACTCACTCACTGCTGGTAGCAACAAAGGTTTAAACTAACAAGGTTCCCTTTCCCTTTGGAGACCTTTTTCCAAACCCGATAGTTATGTCTAAAAAGGAGCCAATTCAACCAGGCTTTCTTGAGTTAAGACAGTCATACAGGGCGGCACGTGGCACAGTGGTTGGCACTGCTGCTGACGGCGCTGAGGATTCGGTTCGAATCCTGGCACTGGGTCACTGTCCGTGAGGAGTTTGCACATTCTCCCCGTGTTTGCGTGGGTTTCACCCCCACAACCCAAAGATGTGCAGGTTAGGTGGATTGGCCATGCTAAATTGCCCTTTAATTGGAAAAAAATAATTGGGTACTCTAAATTTATTTTTTAAAAAGATAGTCATATGGATTAGAGATAAGAATTGGGTCCAATAGTAAATATTTAATAAGTTATTCGGAACAGTCTTTGAGTTGGAAGGAGTAGATGATGATGCATTCTGAATGTTACAATAGCTGCCAGCCGAGTTTGCATCTGCTGGCAAACAGTTGATGTTTCATTTCAGATGCCCTGTGGTCTAGTAGTTTGGTAGAGATTTGTTATTTTCCAGCTGCAATCTTGCTGCTAGCTTATCGAGTTTTGTAGAAAAACAGCGAGTTTTAGAAGTTCCTGCAAAAGGTGGCTATTTTTGCCTTGGTTATTCTTCAGTGTGGCAAACTTTCAGTTGTTTTTCTCACAGCACACACAGACTGACAGACAGATAGACAGAACAGCACAGGCTGAAAGTAAGCAGGCTTTTACCCCCCAGATGTATATATTCCAATAGACCAGAATGTACTCGCCTGACTAGGCCATTACACCCAGGGTTTTGGAGATGAGAGGGCCACTTTTTCCTTACCGGAGACGATAATCAGTCTTTGGCTGGTTTTACAGGTATCTTGCCTGGAAACACAGTGAGGGATTCCATTGTCCCTCAGAGAACCTCCCCTGCAGACATTCCTGTTAGTGGCTAGTTGTACATTGTCATCTTTGATGTCCATATCCATTTTTGAAAATATACAACTTGTGGTAAACACCACTGGGCACACACTACGTGTATTACGGTACTGCCACTGTACTACAGTTAATACAGTAAATCCCAGCCTGCTGGCTCCTCCCAGCAGGCGCTGTATAAAAGTGTATGCTCTCCTGCTTCTCCTTCCATTCTGGTTCCAGCTGCAGGAGGTTCAACATCTAGTGCAATAAAGCCTCAATAGTTTCACTATTTTGTCTTGTGGTCATTGATGGTACATTACAACTCAGGGCTTTTGTAAAGTCCAATATTTCATTATATAATTCCAGGGTTTCTCTCAAACGTCACAATATGACTGTTTTGGAATTGAACACAGCAACCATTCTACACATAAGGCTCCACAAAGCACAAAGTAAATGATCAGTTAATTATTTTGCACTATGTGGGTTGAGAGAGAGGAATGTTACCCAGAACATTAAGAAACCTCAAACAGTTCATGGAATCTTTAATATTCATCTGAACAGGTTAGTAGAAGGTTTCACAGTTTAGTAGTATTGTCCTAAGGGCATACAATTCCAGTCGTAGGGCAGAGTGTAAACACTTTTAACTCAATGGCAAGAGTGTTGCCAAATAAGCAAAGAGTAGATTGCAAAATGCTTTATGTTCGGGATACAGTCATTGCAAAGGCTATTTATTGATAAATATGCTGAACAAAATTGTGTAGATTGAACAGTCCTCCTTTAACACAATACAGTGTTGACATTCAGACCTTCAATAAACCTCATGCCATTCTGACAAAGTGTTGTGTTGCCATTCAGAGGCACTGTGGCTGATGTTTCCTACTGTCCTGTTCCTGCAGGACACTTCTGTCAATCATTTCATTTAACATTCTACGTGCTGTTAAATGAATAGTCTGTAAAATAAATAAACGTATGTGTGGTGGTATGATTAGCATAGCTGCCTGCCATTGGTGCAGAACACCGGCTTACCATTGGCCCTGGTCGGTCATGTGCCCCTCGACCGGTTGGTTGAGACCAGTCATGTGACGGTTCCCCGATTGGTCGAGAGGCTGAGTTAACCCCGCCTCCAGGGTGGGGTATAAATACTCCCGGCGGTCGTCCTTCTTCTGTAATCGACCGCAGGGCTTAACATCTAGTATATTAAAGCCATACTTTTGTTCAGCAACTCGTCTCGCGTTCAATTGATGGTACATCAATTTAATATACTAAAAATTTGAAGATGGAGCTCCGGATCCAGCCCGACTGCCTCCGCATCAGCCCGCAAACTCCGAACGCATCGGCAATCTTCAAGCATTGGCTGGCGTGTTTCGGTAGCTATCTGGCGACCGCAAGCAGCCCCCCCACCATGGCACAGAAACTTCATATTCTCCATTCCAGTGTGGGCATGGCGGCCTACGCGATGATAGAGGAAGAAAAGGAATATGACGTGGCCATGGATACGCTAAAAGGACAATTTCTTAAACCGGTAAACCGAGTGTACGCCCGACATCTGCTGGCTACCAGACAACAGTTCCCCGGTGAGTCCTTAGATGATTTTTACCAGGCCCTCGCTGTCCTGGGGAGGAATTGCGCCTGCCTCCAAGTTTCAGCCACTGAGCACATGGAACTTTTAATCAGAGATGCTTACGTGGCTGGGATGCAGTCCGCCGCAATCCGCCAGCGGCTGCTGGAAAAAGACGACCGCAGCCTAACTGAGGCAAGGACTCTCTCCACCTCCATGGAGGTCGCCGACTTAAACGCCCGCACCTATGTCCCCAGCCGCGCTGCAGCGCCCTGGGCCTCCTGGCATGCTTCCCCACCGCCATCCGCCGCTCCCGACCCCCCTCAGGCCTGCGCCGCGGGACGCCCCGACAAGTCCGCGGGGCGTCCGCTGCTATTTCTGTGGGCTTGCCAAACACCCCCGCCCGTGCTGCCCGGCCCGCTCCGCCCTTTGTAAGAGCTGCCATTTTTAGATGGTCTGCCAGGCCAAATCGGTCGCTGCTGTGCCGCGCAGCGACCGGGGATCTCCTCCTCCGGGCCCTTCCGGGCCCTTCCAGCGCACCGCGTCAAACCCCCCCCCCCCAGCCCCCGGGCCCCTGCGTCTGGCCTGCGCGCCTCTCTGCCCCCACTCTCAGCCGCTCTGATCGGCCCGCCGGCACCGCTAACCCCGCCCCCAGCAACCACAAGGGTCCTGCGGGCGCCGCCATCTTGGGCCCCGGACACCACATGCGGGTCCTGGGCGCCACCATATTGGGGCCCCGACTCTACAAGCGGGTCCTGGGCGCCGCCATCTTGGGGCCCCGACCCAACGTGCGGGTCCTGGGCGCCGCCACCTTGGGGCCCCGACTCCACGTGCGGGTCCTGGGCGCCGCCATCCTGGACTGGCACACAAGGTCCTGCCAGCACCTACTCGGCCGACGACGACGACTATGGATCTTCCCCACGGCTCGCAGCCATTCAGCTCAACCAGTCACGTCCACGCACGCTCGCCAATACGACGACGCAAATCCACCTCAACGGGCACGAGACGGACTGCCTGCTGGACTCCGGGAGCACGGAAAGCTTTGTACACCCTGACACGGTAAGATGCTGCGCGCTCCCTGTCCACCCTGTAAAACACAAAATCGGGTTAGCCTCAGGTTCGCAGTCCGTCCGCATCAACGGGTGCTGCATCGCGGACCTCACGGTCCAGGGGAAGGTTTTAAAAAATTATAAACTCCTTATCCTCCCCGACCTTTGCGCACCGGCACTCCTAGGACTGGACTTCCAGTGCAACCTGCAGAGCTTGACCTTCCAATTCGGCGGCCCTATACCCCCCCTCACTGTCTGCAGCCTTGCGTCCCTCAAAGTAGACCGCCCCTCCTTGTTTGCTAATCTCACCACTGATTGCAAACCCGGAGCGACCCGGAACAGATCAGGTCCGAGGTCCATAGGTTGCTGAAGGAAGGGGTCATTGAGGCCAGCAGCAGTCCCTGGCGAGCCCAAGTGCTGGTGGTCCGGACTGGGGAGAAAAAACGGATGGTCATCGACTACAGTCAGACCATCAACCGGTTTACGCAACTGGACGCGTACCCTCTCCCCCGTATTCCCGCCATGGTAAACGAGATTGCGAAATACAAAGTCTTCTCCACGGTGTACCTCAAGTCCGCTTATCACCAGCTCCCCATCCGCGCGAGTGACCGACTGTACACCGCGTTCGAGGCAGGTGGGCGCCTCTACCACTTCCTCAGGGTTCCATTCGGTGTCACAAATGGGGTCTCGGTCTTCCAACGGGAGATGGACCGAATGGTCGACAAGTACGGATTACGGGCTACATTCCCGTATCTCGATAATGTCACCATCTGCGGCCATGACCAGCAGGACCATGACACCAACCTCCGAAAATTCCTCCAAACCGCAAAACTTCTTAACCTCACATACAATAAGGATAAGTGCGTGTTTAGCACCGACCGTCTAGCCATCCTCGGCTACGTAGTGCGTAGCGGAGTGATAGGCCCCAACCCCGAACGCATGCGCCCCCTGATGGAACTCCCTCTCCCCAATACCCTCAAATCCCTCAAACGCTGCCTGGGTTTCTTCGCTTATTACGCCCAATGGGTTCCCAATTACGCCGACAAGGCCCGTCCCCTCATTCAATCCACGACCTTCCCGCCGTCGACAGAGGCCTGCCAGGCCTTTAGCCGCATCAAAGCGGACATCGCAAAGGCCACGATGCGCGCCATCGATGAGTCCCTCCCCTTCCAGGTCGAGAGCGACGCATCAGAAGTAGCTCTGGTGGCCACCCTGAACCAAGCGGGCAGACCCGTGGCCTTCTTCTCCAGAACTCTCCAGGCTTCTGAACTCCGCCACTCCTCGGTGGAAAAGGAAGCCCAGGCCATAGTCGAAGATGTGCGACATTGGAGGCACTATTTGGCCGGCAGGAAGTTTACCCTCCTCACAGACCAATGGTCAGTAGCCTTCATGTTCGATAATGCACAGAGGGGCAAGATTAGGAACGACAAGATTTTACGGTGGCGGATCAAGTTGTCCACGTACAACTACGATATCTTGTATTGTCCTGGGAAGCTCAATGAGCCTCCTGATGCCCTGTCCCACGGTACCTGCGCCAGCGCGCACATAGACCGCCTCCGCTCCCTCCACGCGGACCTCTGCCATCCAGGGGTGACCCGTTTCTATCATTTCATAAAGACCCGCAACCTTCCATCGAGGAAGTCAGGGCAGTAACCCGTGACTGCCACATCTGCGCAGAGTGCAAACCGCACTTCTACCGCCCTGATGGCGCGCATCTAATCAAAGCATCCCGCCCCTTCGAACGTCTCAGCATAGACTTCAAGGGGGGCCCCTTCCCTCTAGCAACCGCAACATTTACGTCCTGACGGTGATCGATGAATACACCCGCTTCCCCTTCGCCATTCCCTGCCCCGACATGACCACATCGACCGTCATTAAGGCCCTCCTCTCCATCTTCTCCCTGTTCGGCTACCCCGCGTACATACATAGCGATCGGGGGTCCTCCTTTATGAGCGACGAGCTGCGTCAATTCCTGCTCAGCAGGGGCATTGCCTCTAGCAGGACGACTAGCTATAACCCCCCGGGGTAACGGACAGGTTGAGCGGGAGAATGGAAGACCATCCTACTGGCCCTCCGGTCCAGAGATCTCTCTATTTCCCGATGGCAAGAGGTTATCCCCGATGCCCTACATTCCATCCGCTCCCTCCTCTGTACAACAACCAAACAAACACCTCATGAATGTCTTCTTGTTTTCCCCAGGAAGTTGTCCTCCGGATCCCCTCTCCCGACGTGGCTGGCTGCCCCCGGACCCATGTTGCTCCGGAAGCATGTGCGGGTGCACAAGTTCGACCCGTTGGTGGAACAAGTCCAGTTACTCCACGCTAACCCGCAGTATGCGTACGTGGAGTACCCCGACGGTCGGCAGGACACGGTCTCCATCCGGGACCTGGCACCCGCCGGCGTGCGGCCTTCCCCCCCTTCATCACAGACCCCCCCTTTTCCCCCAGCGCCCCACCCAGGCCACCCCTTCCCCATCCATGGCGTCTCCACCACCAGCCCGGGGTACGGAGACAGTTCAAGGACCACCGCTCCCGGAGTCCAGGACATCAGCTGAACCACCACCATCGGCTGAACCAACGTCACCAACTCCCCGGCGGCGGTCTGCCAGGACGTCACGGGCAACGAAAAAGCTGATCGAGTCCATTTAACTTCAACACCACCATGGACCTTGTATGGACACTATGTACTGTTGCTAAATGTCTGGGCCAGTGGGAAGTCAAGGATACATTTTTTTTTCTCCTTACTACTCATACCACCAGTTCGCCCCCCCCCCCCCCCCAGCTCTCGTTGACCCCCCCCTCCCGGCTTATTTCTCCGCAAGGGGTGAATGTGGTGGTATGATTAGCATAGCTGCCTGCCATTGGTGCAGAACACCGGCTTACCATTGGCCCTGGTCGGTCATGTGCCTCTCGACCGGTTGGTTGAGACCAGTCATGTGACGGCTCCCCGATTGGTCGAGAGGCTGAGTTAACCCCGCCTCCAGGGCGGGGTATAAATACCCAGTACTCCCGGCGGTCGTCCTTCTACTATAATCGACCGCAGGGCTTAACATCTAGTATATTAAAGCCATACTTTTGTTCAGCAACTCGTCTCGCGTTCAATTGATGGCACATCAGTATGCAAGATCGGTTTAGAGAAAAATACTTTTTCTAAGTTTGTGCACATTCAAAAATTCTGGGTTTACAAACTGATGTAAACTTATGTAATGCTTAAATCTATTTCACACTGGACAGTTGGAGGCATCAAATAGACTTCCATACTCAAAGACAGGGCTGAGTTTAGACCTGGGTCCCAGAGGTTAATAAGTGTGAATCCATCACACCATCCAGTCCCCTGACTCATTGCTTTATTGGTATGATTATTTGGATCAAAAAATGCATGACACACATATGGGAGGAATTCCACGAACATTATAATGACATTACAATGAATAGACGGCACCAGGAGTTGTATGTCAACAATTTCCTGAGATACCGATCTGGCAAACATCACTTCCCTCTGGAAGCCCAGATAGCAAAACTGCTCTGATAAATTAAAAGTCATGCAAACTGAAGCACTTTCTGCCTTACTTTCTGTTCTCATCATTTTTGGCACTACTTCTCATGCCAGCATTTACAATTTAAATCATCTATGCAAAATGGTAATTTTGTTAGGCAAATGATACCTGTTGTGATGTAGTTTCAGCCCTGATGCTACCGTAGAAAATTGTGGTGCACCTTATCTAGAATGAGTGTCATAATTAAGAACAAAAAAACACAAGAAATAGGAGCAGAAGTGAACCATACTGCCGCTCAAGACGATCAGAGCTGACCTTCCACTCAACTCTACATTCCCACCCCCTTCTCCATATCCCTGGATTGTCTGAGGGACCAATTCTGGTCACTATGTAATGGTCCAGAAATTCCATGGAGTGGCAATCAATGTTGGAATGCCCCTCTGCTTCTTTTCACTTCCACTGGAATGGAGTTACACATTGGCTGCCCGGAGTTACCAACCCAGGCCTAGTGAGAAATGTGCAGGGCAGCAGCTCTGGAGTCCATCCTGTGCAGGGCAGCAGCGTCGGGGGAAGTAAAGGCACTCCCTAATTTTACAGTACGTTTAAATGTCCCAGTCACTGCGACAGATGAGAAGGTAGGTGTGTAAGGTCAGAGAGCAGGATAGGTCAAAGTACAGAGGAGTTTGGGGCGGGTAGTGTAGGTGGGGTCAGGTTGTGGGAGGAGGAGCTGTGGGAGGGAGTTGGTGGGTTAGTGAGGGGTTTGCGAGAGTATCTGGGGGCTGGCGGTCAATGAGTCAGGTGGTTTGGGGGGACAGAGCAGTCGGTGGGGAGACAAGTAGTCAGGGGTGTCGGGTGGTTGGGGAGGTTGGGGGGGTAGAGTCAGGGGGTTAGGCGGATGAGGGTCAGGTGGGTGGGGTGTAGTCGAGAATGGGGGATAGTCAGGGGGTTGGGAGGGTAGTTGAGGGGTGCGGGTAAGATGGTCAAGTGGTAATCAGACAGTGGGGGTGTAGTCGGATGTTGGGAAGGTAGTAGGCTGGTCAGGAGGATAGTTGTAAGGTATGGGGGAGTTAGTGGGGTCAGTATCATATTTTCTCAGAACTGGTTTTAATTTTCCCATCTGTGCCTGGGTAACTATTCTGGGAAGCGAGTCGGAACCAACTTTAACTCAGGGTATTGGATGGTCCCCGCTGCAGGGTAATTACCCATGATAAATTTAAACTTCCCGGACAATTCTCTGCAGTTCTTGTCTGGGGACTTCTGGGGCTCCCCCAGTGCATCTTCTGGAGTACCTCTGGGATATGACCTCTGGGGAACTGAAGTTAACTTTTTCTTCCACTGCTTTCCTTGCAAGTTAAAAAAAAACTTTGAATGAATCCCTGTTTGGAATCCTAGTTCTCAGTGAAACTGCTTATCAACTGACAGGTAAGGGTATTGTGCAATTGCAAGGCATCAAGTTTGCATAACCAAATTCCATTGTTAATACAGACACTAGAATTTATTATAGTAAAGAACCTGACACAAAACAAGAAAGGAGTTGGACAGTAGGGACAGATGTACAATTTTAACAAAATATAAATGTTCAAATCCATTTTCTCTCCACCAAACTTCAAATTGCTCCATTGCAATTCCACCCGACCCAACTCTTCATAATCTTTCACCATTCTATTTTCCAAATGACCATAGGAACACCAAGCGGGGAAGGTGAGTATGCACAATACCATTGTGAAGGAAAACTACCTTTTTCCTTTCTGTGTGGAAGACATCAGTCATGGAGGACAATTAGAATGAATCTAAAGGACATTGGATCTGGCTAAAATAAACTTACCAGTTTTAACTGATGGATAAAATTTTCCTCCCTTCTCTCAAATAAAGATAGTGTGGAAGATTCAAACTGGCAGAGGTTCAACCGATAAAGAGGGGCTGGATTCTCCAAAAATGGGGCGATGTCCACACGCCAGCGTCAAAACTTTTCCTTAAGAAAGTCCTGAGCGATTCTCCTACCTTCAGGGTATGTCAAGGCCCTGGAGTGCTTCTCGCAGCTCTGGTTGCAGATACGGAGCCCCGCACTTTCGGTTGGGAGTCCTTGCATGCGCACGGTGGCATCCTGCGCTGGCTGCCGCGTGCAACATTGCGGACTTACACCGCGGACCGTCGTGCAGAATGTCGGCCACCTGAGATTGCGTGCACCCGCGGATCTCTGTCACCCTATCGCTTCCTTGGCCGTCCATGAGCCCCCCTCCAGTAATTGGTCCTTCCGCCACCCACCAGGGCGGCCGCAGACTGCAGAGTCCGCAGCCGCCATCCGAGGGTCCCGTCGGCCGATACATGGCTAGAACCACGCCATTGGGAACTCGGCTGGTTTAGCATGAGAATCGCGGGGGGGGGGGGGGGGCTCTTTCAATGGCCCCCTACCCGCGCCGCATAGATCGCTCGCGAGACTCCCGAGCGATTCTCCAGGGACCAGAGAATTGCTTCAGCGACGCCGGTCCCGATTTCCGGGTAAATGGCCAATCTCCAACCCCACACCGAACGGATTTCAGTGGGAAGGCTCGGAGAATCCAGCCCCAGATTATTGCCTAAAATGGAATTTTCTGCCTGGCTGATATTGGCGGAGATTTCACTGAGAATAGCATCAGAGCTTTACCTCCTATTGCTCTTGTTTAACAATGAGCCTAAAGACCCTGGGCGGGATTCTCCGTTGGCTAGTGCTGAAATCATGAAATGCAATTAGGTGGAGACTTGGTTCCGCCTCCAAAGTCGCGGCGGACGCCAATTTGACATCAAAACGTGATTCTCTCTCACCTCAACAGCGGTGTCAATGCGGTCCGGAACGCACACACCATTTGCATGTCATTAGCGGGCCTGACCTGGTAGTCTCTGGGGACTCCGCGATGCTCTGCCTCCGATGGGCCGAGTTCCCAACAGCGTGGTTCACTTGTGCTCTTAAACATTGTGAAACCGGCAACATGGCTACCGAGGGAGAAAGAGGAAAATGTCCAACATCACCATAGTTTACTGACAGTTGTGCCACTGGCTGGGGGGTTTGTGTCTGGAACGGGGGAGTAGCAGGGTGTGGTCAGGAGGTGGGCTATGGATTGGGGTGGACGGGCTCGGAACACCATTGCAGCAGCCAGCAAGGCAGCCATGGAGCTGAGCACGCCACTGACAGCCTACTGTGAACTTAGGGCCATGGGTTGTAAAGGTGTTCCCCCAGGCCACCCTCCTAGGTGCCCTCTGGCCCCAGCCGATCCATCAGCTGTATGGGCACCCTCCAGCATAACCAGTGCCAACTTGTAGGCTGGGAAGAGTGTGTGTAGGGAGTGTAATGTGTATATGGGACTGCAGCTTGTCAGCCACCCGAGTGTCAATCACAGACACAGCGAATCACACCGTTGCTCATTGGAATCGATCGTGTTCCACATGGCGCCGGTGCTAGCCCCTCCACAGTTGCTGAATCGATCTAGGTTTGGTGCCAGTTTTGCTGTTGTGAAAGTCCACAAATACTGCGTCGGTGTCAACACTTAGTCTCAGAAATGGCGAATCCCAGCCCCTGTGGTTCAAAACACTCAAGGCAAAAAAAACTTGTAAATCATGTGATCCACCTGAGTACAAATTTGTCTCTGTTTATTTTCAGCTGAACTGGTAGCAATTATGATCACATGGCTGTAATTATGAGGTGATACTGATCAGGGACCTTATCATCATAAATTAGGCAGGTCGTGACAGCTCCCAGCACTATTGATTGGCAGCTTACCTAATTACGGTAGCACAGTGGTTAGCACTGTTGTTCACAGCTCCAGGGTCCCAGGTTCGATTCCCGCTTGGGTCCCTGTCTGTGCGGAGTCTGAACGTTCTCCCCGTTTCTGTGTGGGTTTCCTCCAGGTGCTCCGGTTTCCTCCCACAAGTCCTGAAAAACTGGCTTGTTAGGTAAATTGGACATTCTGATTTCTTCCTTTGTGTACCCAAACAGGCGCCGGAATGTGGCGACGAGGGGGTTTTCACAGTAACTTCACTCAGTGTTAATGTAAGCTTACGTGTGACAATAATAAAGATTAATATTATTACCAAGAAGGTGGGGACTATAAATATTGGGTGTCTCTGATTTTCAATCCAGGAATAGTTTATTGACTTCACCAGGGTTACCAAACTAATCTTCATATTACATTATTCTTTCATAACTCTGTACCATATGAAATTCATCCTTCTTGCCCTCCAAATTATTCAACTCCTTCCTTTCCTCCTGCTAATTGTCCCTTAGCATTACCCTTCTAACTTTCCCTACCTGTGTTCAGTTATCCTCCTACAATTTGACCTTGCTCAATCAGAATAATGCACTTGGTCATGTACAATATAAAAGCAAATCAACTTACTATGGTATAATTATTCAGCATAAATATAGCAGAGGGTTGCAGGTGGCTGAGACAAAGAAGGAAAACAAGATAATGATTCCTTACTGTATAAATAGAAAATAGGGCACGTAAATGCATTTGTGGGCCATAGAGTCCTGTGAGGGTGAAACCCAGTGAGCAAAGAAAGTTGCACGATATTGTCCCATGCCCACAGCAAGCAGCAAAATCAATACCATGAATAGAATTCCATTTTGCACAAAAAAGTAATGGGCAAAATGGAAAACCAGGTCTGATCTTCCATGTTCATTCCGTGATGAGTGAAGTGTGACATATATTCCCTGCCAAGTCCAGATGCTTGCTAGATTATACAGAACAAACTTGGCTGCCCACCCTATGCCTGGGAAATAAAGGGGTGAAAGTTAAAAATTAGGTTTAAAAAATAAGCAATAGAAAATGGACGGCTTTCCCCATGGACGGACGCACAAATCTCAAAATGCGATTGGGTGGAGAATCGGTCGGGACGCCAAAATTGTACTGGGCGCCCAGCACACACCAAGGTGCCACGCTCCAGTGCATCGACAGCGGCGCCAATGCGTTCTCCATCGCACATCCAGTAAACACCGTTCGCATATCATTAGCAGGCCTGGCCTGGTACTCTCTGGGGCCTCTGTGATCCTCTGCCTCCGCTGGGGGGGAATTACCGACGGCTAGTTTCACTTGTAGTTTTAAAAGTTGAGAAAGTCGGCAGTGTGGCCAATGAGGGAGAGAGAGGAGGTAGGACATACAGAGGCATGATTGTAGGCTGGGGCGGTGGGGCTAGGAGGTGGGGGGTGGGGTGGGGGAGCCTCCCTCGCCTGGACGGAGCATCGGGGGATGACAGGGGGGTGGCCAGGAAATGGGTGGTGGGGTCGGGACAAGCCCCCCCACGGGACCAGGTTAACCAAGCATGGACCGCCATTACTGCAGCCTGCAAGGCAGACATCTTGCTGTGCACCCCACTGACCGTCCACCGTGGCCCATGGTGGTGCAAAGTGACACCGGCTGTATGGGTGGCCCCACCTACCACCTCCACACTCCATCCCCCACCCTCCACCCCATCCTCCACCGCAGCAGCCCCGTACTCCACTCCCCACCACACCACCCCCACACTCCACCCCACCACCTCCACACTCCATTTCCCACCCTCCACCGCAGCAGCCCGTACTCCACTACCCACACCACCCCCACACTCCACCCTACCACTCCTGAACTCCACCCCCACCCTCTACCCCACCACCTCCACACTCCACCCCACCACCTCCACTCCCTCACTCTATCCCCGCACTCCACCCCCATCCTCCACCCCCACCCTCCACCCCACTACCTCTGCACTCCACCCCCCCACCCTCAACTCCCGGACTCCACCCTCCACCTCACCTCCCCGAACGCCACCTCCACCCTCCACCCCACCACCCCATCCAACACCCTTCACCCTACCAACTCTCCCCCCCCCAACCAGCTGCCACCCACCTCACCCGTCTCCCTCAACCTCACCCTCCAGCCCCTGACCTGACTATCTCCCTAAACTGAACACCGCTGACCTGAGCCCCTCCTTTTCCAGATTCCCCCCATGTCCAGATCTCCACCCTATGTCCAGATATATCCTCATGTCCAGATATCTCCTCATGCCCAGATCTGCTCCCCACATCCAGATCCTCCTCATGTCCAGATCCCCCCATATCCGATCACCCCAATGTCTGGATTCCTTCTCCATGTCCAGATCCCCTCTTTATGTCCGAATCCCCCCCACCATGTCTGGATCCCCCCATGTCCGGACCCACCCAACTCCAGATCCACTGCTCATGTCCGGATCCCCACCATGTCCAGCCCGCCCCCATCCCCAGATCCCCTTCTCACATCCGGATTGGATCCCCCCTATGTCCAGATTCCCCACATGTCTGGATCGCCCCCATGTTCAGATCCCCCCATGTCCAGATCCCTTCCCCGTGCCTGGACCCCCCCATGTCCAGATCCTCCCATTTCCAGATTGCCACCCTTTTCCAGATCACCCCCTGCCCCATGTCTGGACCACCCCCCCCCCCCCCCCGCACCGCCGCTGATCTCTGAACCCCCACCCCCACGTTATATTTGTTCACCTGAGGAAAGTACCTCCTTTCAGTATAAACTTAAAACTCTCTTGTATTATTGCAGCTAGTGCTGTAAAAATGGGTGTGTCCTCCTTCATTCTGCAGAAGGGCTGATTAGGAGTCCAGGATGCACTGGTGGCGTATGAATATGCCAGTGCTGCTCTAGACCCAGGGGATGATGATGCAACCATACATCCTCAATGGAGAATTAGAAGGACTTATATGCAAGTGTTTGGGTGTATAGACACAGACTGGCTATCTGCAGTAGTCCAAAACACAATGCAAGAGGAGGCTTAGGCTGTCAAGAGTCACCGTCATATCACTCTGTGACATGCTGGCAGGGGAGATCTCCAACATTGGGTGTCACCCAATACCTTTGCTCTAAAAGTCACTGTTGTACTCATCTTCTTCACAACAGGGTGCTTTCAGGCAGCATGTGCAGGCCTCATTAGTAAAGTTCAGCCTGCTGCACACCACTGTCAAGGTCCTCACTGATGCAAGCTTTTGAAGGGCTATCTCCTTCACATTGGACGAGCAGATTCAACTTCATAGAGCCAGAGGGTTTCTGGCGATTCCAGGTTTCTCCAGCATACAAGGAGGCATTGACTGTCTGCACATCACCATGAAGGCTCCTGCTGGTCATCCCAGGACCTTCATTGACAGGAAGGCCTTCCATTTGTTGAATGTCCAACTGGTCTGCGATCAACATCACCATATCAAAGCAAAGTACTTGGGCAGCAGTCATGGCTCCTTTATTCTGCAAAACTCACAGGTGCCAAACCTATTCAATGGACCTGATGCCCTGGATAGATGGCTTCCAGATGACATGGTTTACTGACGCCATGACGCCAGTGATAGCATCCAGAACAGAAGCGGAAAGGAGATACCCTAATGACAGGCACGGATGCATCAGGGCTAAAGTCAAGTAGGCCATTGGCCTATTGAAAATGAGGTTTAGATGCCTTGACAGATCAGGAGGGACATTGTATAATGTTCATTACGTGTGTTCCTCATGATCTTGCTGTGCCGCGCCCTCCATAAACTCACTATTCAAAGAAGGGTTGACCTTGAGACTGAGGGCACAGGAGATAGGGGCTATTCAGCTGATGGTGACAATGAGTTGAGGGAACATGGTGATGTTCAGGTGGAAGGCCCTGGACGTGATCACATGGACGGCCGTGACACCAGGGATGCCTTGATAAAGCAGAGGTTTCAGCAGTTTCACAACTCCCTGCCTCAGAGATGTGTGCACGGCATGTGTCCACACCTTTTTCCCCATGCAATGTGAGACTTATGTCACTGTCCTGTCAACACACTTACCCAGTCCAAATATTTACACTCAAAGCATTGAGCCCTGCATCAAACTATTAAAGCTATTATTTATCTACTGAAAAAGGTTCCATAGCCGCAATGTATTATACAAAACTCTGCATGGGGGACATGAAATCAGGGTTTATTTACAGACTTATTATTCACAGGTAAAAGGGACGCACATTTTAAAAAATTTATTCATGGGCATCGCTGGCTGGGCCCAACATTTATTGCCCATCTCTGAGGGCATTTAAGAGTCAACCACATTGCTGTGGATCTGGAGTCACCTGTAGGTCAGGCCAGGTAAGGACGGCAGATTTCCTTCCCTCAAGGACATTCGTGAACCAGACGGGTTTTTACGGGTTTTCATGGACATCTTTAGACTTTTAATTCCAGGTTCTTTTTTTAATGGTATTTAAATGTCACCATCTGACATGGTGGGATTTGAATCTGGGTCCCCAGAGAATGGCTCTGTGTCTCTGGACTACTAGTCCAGCAATAATGACACTGCGCTACTGCCTCCCCACATGTGACCTATTTTGTGGAGTTTTTTCAACACGCTGCCGAGTGCTCCAGCGCAGTCCTTGCTTGCAGCTGCCCTGGAGGGAAACAGCTGATGTACTATCTCCTTTACCCCGGATGACTTTGGTGGGTGCCCTGTGTGGCTGAGACTTCGAGTGGCCTGCCATGCTAGGAGACACCTGCTGAGAAGCAGGAGGAGCTTCTGTAACCGCGGCACTGAACAAGGTCTGCGTCAATGGCATAAGACCATAAGACATAGGAGCAGAATTCGGCTACTTGGCCCATCGAGGCTGCTCCGCCATTCAATCATGGCTGATATTTTCTCATCCCCATTCTCCTGCCTTCTCCCATAACCCCTGATCCCCTTACTAATCAAGAACCTATCTATCTCTGTCTTAAAGACACTCAAAGATTTGGCCTCCACAGCCTTCTGCAGCAGAGTTCCACAGATTCACTACCCTCTGGCTGAAGAAATTCCTCCTCATCTCTGTTTTAAAGGATTGTCTCTTTAGTCTGTGATGGTGTCCTCTGGTTCTAGTTTCTCCTACAAATGGAAACATCCTCTCCACATCCATTCTATCCAGGCCTCACAGTATCCTGTAAGTTTCAATAAGATCGCCCCTCATCCTTCTAAACTCCAGCGAGTACAGACCCAGAGTCCTCAACCGTTCCTCATACGACAAGTTCTTCATTCCAGGGATCATTCTTGTGAACCTCCTCTGGACCCAAGGCCAATGAACAGGGGAGATTTATCCCCCATCAGAGGTGCTTCCAGATGGTGGCAACTGATGCTCATCCTTCGGCAGTCGGATGTTTGACCCTCTCTGCCTTGAGATCCCAGGAGGTGAGTCTGTGCCCATGCTCCCAATCGCCTTGTCATTTTGACTGTACATCGCTGAGCTCAGAGTCAAGGTGATGATGGTCAGGTTAGAGCACATACCCATGATTGTGTCTGCAATATGCTCAGGTTGTCCTTCCAGAACAGTTGTCAGTCTGACTATGGAGCAGGCTTGTTGCTCCAAAGAATAGGTGATTGCCTAGCCAGGATGGACATGGCCACAGTCCCAGTCAGAGCATGCAACGTCTCTGGGAAACCTGCCAAATCTCCATGGACTATGTGTGGGGCATCCAGAATCGGCCGCCTCACAAGTAACTCTAGAGTCTCATCACGCAACTCCGAACCTGTCTCTGGAATACTCCAGACACTTCTCCATAACCATTATATATACATTGGATCTGGATCGGCGCAGGCTTGGAGGGCCGGAGGGCCTGTTCCTGTGCTGTAATTTTTCTTTGTTCTTTATAGCTGCAGGATGACATTAATTGGGATCATGAATATTGAAGGATGCATGATAATGAGGAAGGATAGGAACGTAGGAAAAAGTGGAGGCGTGGCTCTGTTAATTAATGATAGTATTAGCACAATTGAAAGGGATAATCTAAGTTCAGGAAACCAGGATATTGAAGCAATTTGGGTCGAGATGAGAAATGATGAAGGCAAAATGTCACTTTTGGGAATGGTGTACATATCCCCTAGCTGTAACCACATGGTAAGATAGTATCAAGGAAGAAATAATGGGAGCTTGTCAGAATGACATGGTGATAATCATGGGGGATTTCAATTTACATATAGACTGGATAAATCAGATGGGCAAAGGGAGCTTAAAGAAGATTTCATAGATCTTTTAGAATAGTTCCTCAGAACAGCATGTTCTGGAGCCTACCAGAGGGCAAGCTTTACTGGATTTGGTATTGTGCAATGAGATTGGATTAATTAATGATCGCATAGTGAATGGGCTCCTCGGTAGCAGCAATCATAATATAATTGAATTTTACATCCAGTTGGAGTTAAGAAGAGTGGGTCCAAGACTGATATTTCAAACTTAAATAAGGGGCATGAATTAAATATGAGGCCATGAAAGCAGAGCTAACTAAAGTGAACTGGTAAATGAGGTCAACCGAGATGTTGTGGCAGACATTTAAGGGGATATTTCAGTATACGGATTAGATATATTCCAAAGAGAAAGAAAAATTCCAAGGGGAGGATCCCTCATTCGTGGTTAACTAAAAAAGTTAAAGATAGTATCAAATGTTTCAAAAATGCACTTAATTGCACAAGGATTCCTGGCAGGTCAGAAGAATGGACAGAATATAAGGGACTTCCGGTGGCGGCTGTGAGGGAGTAGGTCGCACATTTGGTGGCTCCCGTTTCGGTCGGACTTTTGGACCTTTTCCCCTGACTTTTTTGCGCTTTTGAGCGCGGAACTGGAAAGCAATAGTACTCGGGCACAGGACCCATACAGAATTGTATGGACCTAAGAAGCCGGAGGGACCATAAACAGCAGAAGAAGTGGTCGAGTAAGGGCACAATGGAGGCTGTGAGAGGGACCAGCATGGCTGCTGTTCAGAGCAAGGCGCCAACAGCCCGGCCCACAATGGAGCAGCTGCTGAAGACTATGCAGGAGGGCTTTTTGGCTTTGAAGTGTGACAACTTGGAGCCGCTTCAGAAGTCAATTGATCGGATGGGAAAAAGGCTGGATGATCAGGCTGAGAAGCTCCAGCAGTTGGAGAAGTCAGTGGAGGAGCAGGCTGACTTTCAAACGGTGGCGGATGTGGAGATTCGGAGGCTGAGGGACCAGCAAAAAGTGCTTCTGGAAAGGCTGGAGGACCTGGACAACGGATCTCGCTGGCAGAACGTGAGAATCGTGGGCCTCCCAGAGGGGGCAGAGGGGCTAGACGCTGCCGCATATGTGGAGGGTATGTTTCAGAAGTTGCTGGGGAACGAGGTGCTCCCGCGCCCGTCGGTAGTGGACAGGGCACATAGAGTGCAGGTGAAGCAGCCGCGACAGGGGGGTCCCCCACGAGCGATGTTGGAACGCTTTCACAGGTACCTGGAGAAGGAACGGGTGCTGCAATGGGCAAAGAGCACACAAAGCTGTATTTGGTACAATATCACCCTGCGTGTATACCAAGATTTGAGTGCAGAGGTGGCCAGGAGGAGGGGAGGCTACAGGCAGGTGAAGGAGATACTGTATAAAAACAAGGTGAAATTCGAGCTGCTTTTTCCGGCGCGACTGTGGGTTACGTATAAGGGCCAGCACCACTATTTAGAGGAACCCGAAGAGGCGATGGACTTCATTAAGAAGCAAGGGCTGGCCCTGAGCTGAGGACGTTTGGACTCATGTTAGAGCTTTTAAGTATATGTGGTGTCTCTCCCGTTTTGGGATGTATCTTTTTTTTCTTGTTTTTGCGTGCTTTTTGCGTGGTTTTCCTGAATGTTTCCTGTTTGGGCTCTTTGCTTAGTTGGAGTTTGGCTGGGGGGGGATTAATAAAGAAAACAGTTAAAAGGGTTGGGTTAAAATGGATGCTTCAGGGGAACTTTGTGCAATCTTTTTCTGTGTCTGTATCGGAAGGACTGAAGAGTGGCTGTTATTTCTTATCTCTTTTTTCTTGTCTAATTTGAATTGTGCTATTGTGGGGGTTGTTTATAACTTGTATAGAGTGTTTGCTTAAGTAGGGCTGATCTGGGGAAGTGGTGTGGAGGGGTCGGGGTGACTGGGAACAATGGGTGGGAGACGGGCTGGTGCTGAAGCTGGGAGCCCCAGGCTAGCTGAGTGCAGCTAGTCAACGGGAGCCGAGGTGGGGGGTGTCCATATAGTTAGATTAGAGCAGGGGTTAGGTGATAGGATGGTGCTGCTGGGGGAGGGGGGGGGGGGGGGAGTTGTTCTGCTGACGGGGATGGAAACTGGGCATGGGTGGAGCTGGCCAGGAGGCGGGCCAGAGGAAGCGTGACACATGGCTGGGGGGCTGGCCAAGGAAAGGGGATGGCTGATCGGCAAAGCGGGAGGGGGGGGGATGAAGTGCCCCCCAACCAGGCTGATCACCTGGAATGTTAAGAGGGTTAAACAGGCCAGTGAAGAGGGCGCGTGTGTTTGCGTATCTGCGGGTTCTGAAGGCGGACACAGTCTTGCTGCAGGAGAGGCACCTGAAAGTGGCAGACCAGGTTAGTGAAGGAAGGGCTGGGTCAGTCAGGTCTTTCATTCGGGGCTTGATTCTAAGACGAGGGGGGTTGCGATCCTGATTAATAAAAGGGGACAATTTGAGGCGGAGGGCACAGTCGTGAATGGGGGTGGCAGGTTCGTTAGAGTGAGGGGTAAGCTCGAAGGGGTGAGAGTAGTCCTGGTCAGTGTGTTTGCCTCTAATTGGGACGATGTTATTTTGGGATTTTATTAGGAGGATGCTGGGGTAGACTCCCGACTTGGACTCGCGTAAGTTGATCATGGGCGGGGACTTTAATACAGTCCTGGACCCGAGCCTGGACCGATCATGCTCAAGAACGCGCAGGTTGCCAGCGATGGCAAAGGAACTGAGAGGGTTCATGGAGCAAATGGGGGGAGCAGATCCGTGGAGATTTAGCCGGCCGACGGCGAGGGAGTTCTCGTATTACTCCCACGTCCACAAGGTGTATTCCCGAATTGACTACTTTGTGGTGAGTAGGGACCTGCCGGCCGGAATGGTGGGGGCAGAACATTCGGCAATTGCCATATCGGACCATGCTCCGCACTGGGTAGACCTGCAGTTTTGTAAGGACAGCTTTCAGCGCCCATCATGGAGGCTGGAAGTTGGATTACTCGCGGACGAGGCGGTGTGTGAGAGGTATACAGAATTACCTGCAGTTGAATGATACTGGAGAAGTCTCGGCAGCGGTCCTCTGGGAGGCACTGAAGGCAGTGGTGAGAGGGGAGCTGATTTCAATCCGGGTGTACAGGGACAGGACAGATAGGGCAGAGACGGACCGACTGATTAAGGAAATTCTACGGACGGACAGGAGTTACACGGAATCCCCGAGGACAGAGTTACTCAGGAAACGGCAGAGGCTGCAGGCCGAATTTGAGGTGCTGACTACAGGCAAGGCTGTAGGGCAGCTTAGAAAGGTAAAAGGTGTGATTTATGAGCATGGGGAGAAGGCCAGTAGAATGCTTGCATAGCAACTGAGGAAGAGGGAAGCGGCTCTGGAAATAGGGAGGGTAGTGGATGGGGAAGGTAATCTAGTGGGTGATCCAGCAGGGCTGAACAATGTCTTCAGGGACTTTTATGGGAAGCTGTACACTTCGGAACCACCCGGGGGACCAGGGGGGATGAGGCGATTCCTGGATGGACTGAACTTCCCAAGAATGGGGAGGGGGTTGGCGGACGGGATCGGGTCAGGATCGAAGAGGTATTGGGGGGGCTGAAGGTCATGCAATCGGGTAAAGCCCAGGGGCCCGGCGGGTATCCGCTGGTGTTTTACAAAACATTTGCTGGGATAATGGGGCCGGTGCTGATCAGGGTCTTTAACGAGGCAACAGACAGAGGGAGTTTACCCCCGACGATGTCGCAAGCCACCATCTCGCTCATTCTGAAACGGGATAAGGACCCGGAGGCCTGTGGGTCATACAGGCCGATCTCCTTGATCAACGTAGATGCCAAGTTACTGGCCAAGATTTTGGCGACCAGAATTGAGGACTGTGTACTGGATGTAATTGTGGAGGACCAAACCGGGTTTGTAAAGGGGAGGCAGCTGGTGGCCAACATAAGAAGGCTGCTCAATGTGATTATGATGTGATTATTATGAGTAGGGAGGTAGAGACAGTGGTAGCCATGGATGCTGAAAAGGCTTTTGACCGGGTCGAGTGGGATTATCTGTGGGAGGTACTGGGACGGTTCGGGTTCGGGGCGGGGTTCATCGACTGGGTTAGGCTATTGTATCAGGCCCCGGAGGCGAGTGTAAGGACGAACAGGACGACATCGGACTACTTTAGAGTGCACCGTGGGACAAAACAGGGCTGCCCCCTCTCCCCTCTGCTGTTTGCGCTGGCCATAGAGCCGCTGGCAATTGCACTGAGAGCTTCTCGGGGCTGGAAAGGGCTGGTCCGGGGGGGGGGGGGTGTGTGGAACATAGAGTCACGTTATACGCGGATGATCTGCTGTTATATGTATCGGATCCAATGGTGGGGATGGACGGTATTATGGCAACCCTGAGGGAATTTGGCCGGTTCTCTGGATACAAACTGAACATGGCTAAGAGCGAGTTGTTTGTAATTCAGGCGAGGGGGCAGGAGAATAGGCTGAAGGGGTTGCCGTTCAGGCTAGTGGGGGAGAGTTTCCGATATTTGGGGATTCAGGTGGCACGGGACTGGGGCAGGTTGCATAAACTCAACCTGTACCGACTGGTGGAACGAGTGAGGGAGGAGGTCCGGAGGTGGGATGCGCTCCCGCTGTCATTGGCGGGGAGGGTGCAGACTGTTAAGGTGACGATTCTCCCGCGGTTCTTGTTTGTTTTTCAGTGTCTCCCCATCTTTATCCCGCAGTCCTTCTTTAAAAGGCTGAATAAAATTATCCTGGGATTTGTTTGGGTGGGGAAGTCCCCGCGGGTGAAGAGGGTGATGCTTGAAAGGAACAGAGGAGAAGGGGGGCTGGCGTTGCCGATGGTGGGTGCGGGGTCGGTTTGGGAGAGGATGGAGGCTGCTTCGTGCAGGGGCACTAGCTTGGCAGCCCTGGTCATGGTGCCTCTGCCGCTTCCGCCGGCACGGTACTCCACCAGCCCGATAGTGGTGGCGGCTCTTCGGATCTGGGGCCAGTGGAGGAGGCATGTAGGGGAGGTAAGAGCATCGGTGTGGACCCCAATCCGCAGGATAAAGATGGGGAGACACTGAAAAACAAACAAGAACCGCGGGGGAACTGTCACCTTAACAGTCTGCACTCTCCCCGCCAACCAACGATTTGCCCTGGGGAACATGGACGGGGGGTATCGACTGTGGAGGAGGGCATGGATTGTGAGGATGGGGGATCTGTTCCTGGAAGGGAGCTTTCCGAGCATGAGGGCGCCGAGTTTGGGATGGCGAGAGGGAACAACTTTAGATACTTGCAGGTGAGGGATTTTGTACGCAGACTGGTGCCGTCCTTCCCACGTCTCCCGCCGAAGGGGAGGCAGGATAAGGTAGTTTCTAGGGGAGAGGTGGGAGAGTGTAGAGTCTCAGACGTCTACAAGGAGCTAATGAGAACTGAAGATACGCAGACCGAGGACCTGAAGCTTAAGTGGGAGGAGGAGCTCGGGGGGTACTGGAGGACGGTATTTGGGCAGAAGCCCTGAGCAGAGTAAACACGACCGCAACATGTGCCAGGCTCAGCCTGATCCAGTTTAAGGTTGTGCACTGGGCCCACATGACGGTGGCCCGGATGAGCAGATTCTTCAGGCTGGAGGACAAGTGTGCTAGATGCGCCGGAGGGCCGGCTAACCATTTACCATGTTCTGGTCGTGCCCTAAACTCAGGGGGTATTGGCAGGGATTTGCAGATGTCATGTTCCGGGTGTTGAAAACTGGGGTGGTAATGAGCCCGGTGGTGGCAATCTTTGGGGTTTCGGAGGACCCGGGAGTCCAGGAAAAGAGGGAGGCCGACGTTCTGGCCTTTGCTTCCCTGGTAGCCCGGCGACGAATACTGTTAGCATGGAAGGATTCAAAGCCCCCGAGGGCTGAGGTTTGGCTATCGGACATGGCGAGCTTTCTTGGCCTAGAGAAAGTCAAGTTCGCCTTGAGAGGTTCGGTACTGGGGTTCGCTCGAAGGTGGCAGCCATTTATTGACTTCTTCGCAGAGGAGTAAGCGTCAGCAGGAGGGAGGGGACGAGGGAGCAAAGAATGATTAAAAGATTGATAAGGAAGGGAAAATCAGAGTAAAGGTTAGCTTGAAATATAAAAAGACAGTAAGAGTCTCTATAAATATTTTAAAAATGTTTAACAAAGTCCTATAGAAATTGAGTCTCATAAATTAATAATGGAAAATAAGGGAATGGGAAATTAATTATACAGGTATTTTGCATCAGTCTTCACTATAGAGGATCAAAAAAAATAATCCCTTAAATATCTGTAAATCAGGATATGGGAGGGAATGAGGAACTCAAGAAAAGTACAATCACCAGGGAAATGGTTTGAGAAAATTGTTGAAGCTGTAGGCGGACAAATCCCTAGGTCCTGATGGGCTTCATTCTGGGGTCTTAAAACAAGTGGTTAGTGAGATTGTTGATGCGTATGTTTCAATTTTCCAAAATTACTGAGATTGATAGATGGTTCCATTAGATTGGAAGCTACTGGCCAGGTAGCTTGACATTTATCAACGGAAAAATGTTGAAACCTATTTTTTAAAATGTCATGGTAGCGTACTTAGATAAATTCAAGGCAATCAAGCAGAGTTAACATGGTTTTGTGAAAAGAAAATCATGTTTAACCAATTTATTGGAGTTCTTTGAAGAAGTAACATGTGAGGTGGATAAAGGGAACCAGTGGATAAACTGTACTTAGGTTTACAGAAGACATTTGATAAGGTGCCACGTTAAAGGTTATTGTGTGAAATAAAAGTTCATGTGTAGGGGTAACATCTTGGCATGGGTAGAAGATTGGTTAACAAGAAACAGGCAGTCGGCATAAATGGGTCATTTTCGAATTGACAAGATATTACAAGTGGTGTTCCACAAGGATCAATGCTGGGGCCTCAACTTTTTACAATTTATATACATGACTTGGATGGAGGGACAGAAGGTGTGGTTCGTACATTTGCTGATGAAACAAATATAGGAAACAGAATAAGTTGTGAAGAGGCTACAAAGGGATATAGTGAGTGGGCAAAGATCTATCAAATGGGGATCATGTGGGAAAATGTGAATTTGTCCATTTTGCCCGATAGAGTAAAAATGAAGCATGTTATCTAAATGGTGAAAGATTGCACGGCTCCGAGATACAGAGGGATTTGGGTGACTGAGTGCATAAATTGCAAAAAAATTAGTATGCAGATGTGGCAAGTAATTAGGAAAGCTAATAGAATGTTATCATTTATTGTGAGGGGAACTAAATATAAAAGAGGTCGTGTGGGATTCTCCCCTAACCGGCGGGGCATGCCGTAACGGCGGCGAGGAGTGGCGGAAGGTGCGGAATCCTCAGCACCTTCAGGGGCTAAGCTGGCACCGGCGGGGTTGGCACCGCACCAGCCGGCGCCAAAGGGCTTGGTGCCATGCCAACCAGCGGCGAAAGGCCTCCACCGGCCAGCGGGAGTTGGCGCATGCGCGGGAGCACCAGCATGTGCTGGCGACATCCCAGCGCATGCGCAGGGGGGTTCTTCTCCGCGCCGGCCAAGGTGGACCGGCACGGAGGGAAAGAGTGAAGAGTGCCCCCACGGCACAGGACCGCCCGCGGATTAGTGGGTCCCGATCACGGGCCAGGCCACCGTGGGGCCCCCCTCGGGGCAGATCCCCCTGCGCCCCCCCCCCCCCCCCCCAAGGACTCCACAGAGCCAGGAACCGCCAGTACGGGCCTGCTGCAATATATGACGGCGGGACCCGCCGAAAACAGGTGGCTACTTGGCCCATCGCGGGGCGGAGAATCGCTGGGGGGGGGGGGCCTGCTGCCAACGGCCCCCTGACGGTGATTCCCGTCCCCGAAAAACCAGCGCTGGAGAATCCGGCAGCAGGCGTCAGGGTGGCGGAGCGGGATTCACGCTGTCCCCCAGCGATTCTACGGCCCGGCGGGGGGTCGGAGAATCCCGCCCGTTATGTTTCAGTGAACCAGGACTATGGTGAGATCACATCTGGAGTTGTGTGTACAGTATTGATTTTCTTCTTTCAGGATCCAAATGCATTAGAATCAGTTCAAGGAAGGTTACTTGGAATGGGAGGGTTTTTTATGAGGAAGGTTTGAATAGGCTAAGCTTGTACCTGCTGGGATTTAGAAGAGTAAGAGGCAACTGGTTGAAATGTATATAATCCTGAAAGATCTTGACAGGGTAGGTGTGGAAAGGATGTTTCCACTGAGAACATAGAACATACAGTGCAGAAGGAGGCCATTCGGCGCATTGAGTCTGTACCGACCCACTTAAACCCTCACTTCCACCCTATCCCCATAACACAATAACCCCTCCTCACCTTTTATTGGTCACTAAGGGCAATTTATCATGGCCAATCCACCTAACCTGCACGTCTTTGGACTATGGGAGGAAACCGGAGCACCAGGAGGAAACCCACGCAGACACGGGGAGAACGTGCAGACTCCGCACAGACAGTGACCCAGCAGGGAATCGAACCTGGGACCCTGGTGCTGTGAAGCCACAGTGCTAATCACGTGTGCTACCGTGCTGTCCTCTGTGCTACTGTGCTGCCCACTCTCTGGTGGGAGAATCTAGTACTACGGGTCACTGTTTAAAAATAAAGGGTCACCCATTTAAGACAAAGCTGAGGAGAATTTCTTTCTTTCAGTGGACCGTGAGCCTTTAGAACTCCGTTCCTCAAAAGGCAGTGGATGAAGAGTCTTTGAATATTTTGAAGGCAGAGGTAGATAGATTCTTGATGAGGAAGGGGGTGAAAGCTTATCAGGCATAGGTGGGAATGTGGAGTTGAGGGTACAATCAGATCAGCCATGATTGATTGAGCAGGCTGGAGGGCCTTGTGGCCTACCCTGTTACTAAGTCGTATGTTTGTACATAAGTTAATTTGTTTGATGACACTTCGAAATCATTTAATTGACTGTGAACTGTTTGAGGAAATTTTGAGTTTGTAACAGGCACAAGCTTTGCTTCTTTCTTCAGCTACGTACCTCGCCTATTTCAAGGAAAAAAGAACAATACAGCACAGGAAGAGGCCCTTCTGCCTGCCAAGGCTGTACCGATCATGACTCCACCATTGGCCACAACCCTCAGCACTTTGTTGTGCTGTATCCCTCAAAACCCATCCTATCCATGTACATGTCAAGACGCCTTTTCAACGCCGTTCATGTATCTGCGTCCACAATCTCCCTGCCAACGCGTTCCAGGCACTCATAGATTTATCATAGAATTTACAGTGCAGAAGGAGGCCATTCGGCCCATCGAGTCTGCACCGGCTCTTGGAAAGAGCACCCTACCCAAGGTCAACACCTCCACCCTATCCCCATAACCCAGTAACCCCACCCAACACTAAGGGCAACTTGGATGCTAAGGGCAATTTATCATGGCCAATCCACCTAACCTGCACATCTTTGGAATGTGGGAGGAAACTGGAGCACCCGGAGGAAACCCACGCACACACGGGGAGGATGTGCAGACTCCGCACAGACAGTGACCCAAGCTGGAATCGAACCTGGGACCCTGGAGCTGTGAAGCATTTGTGCTATCCACAATGTTACCGTGCTGCCACTCACCACCCTCTGTGCAAAAGGCCTGCCTCGCACATCTCCTCTAAACTTTGCCCCACGGACCCTAAACCTATGCCCCCCTGGTGACTGACACCTCCACCCTGGGAAAGAGTGACTGCCCATCCACTCCATCCATGCCCCTCATAATCTTGTATTCCTTTATCAGGTCACCCCACAACCTCCGTTGTTCTAATGAGAACAGTCCGAGTCTATTCAGCCTCTCCGCATAGCTAACACCTTCCAGACCAAGCAACATCCTGGTAAATCTCCTCTGCACCCTCTCCAAAGCTTTCATATCCTTCTGGTCATGTGGTGACCAGAATTGTGCACAATATTCCAAGTGTGGCCTTACCAAGGTTCTATACAACTGTAGCATGATTTGCTTGTTTTTATATTCATGCCCTGTCCAATGAAGGCAAGCATTCCGTATGCTTTCTTGACTACCTTGCCTACTTGTGTTGCTACTTTCAAAGATCTGTGGACCTGACCCCCAGATTTCTCTGACATTCTATATTCCTAAAAGTTTTGCCATTTACAGTATATTTCCCCTCTATGTTAGACCTACCAAATGCATCACCTTACATTTGTCTGGATTAAACTCCATTTGCCATAGTCACCAACCTATCTATGTCCTACTGTTTCCTCTGACAGTCCTCAACACTATCTGCCACTCCACCAACCTTGGTGTCATCCGCAAACTTACTGATCAGATCAGCTACATTTTCCTCCAAATCGTTTATGTATACTACAAACGACCCAGCACAGATCCCTGTGGAACACCACTAGTCACAACATTCAGAAAAAATGTTCATATGGTCTCTGCTTCAGGAAGTGCATGCCACAGCCTCATTACTTGAGCTTGGTTAATAACCATTCAACTACAGAATTGTTGCAGTGCAGAAGGAGGCATTTGGCCCATCGTGTCTACACCAGTTCTCAGAAAGAGCAATTCACCTTGTGCCATTACCTTCTCCCCGTTACCCTGCATAGTCTTCTTGTTCAGAAAATAATCCAATTTTCTCAAGTGCCTCTGTTGAACCCACCTCCACTGCACTCCCAGCTGCATAGTTCAGGTCCTAACCACTCATTGTGTGAAAGTTTCTCCTCAGGTCTCCATTAATTCTTTTGCCGATTACCTTAAACCTGAGCCCTCTCATTCTTGTTCCTGCCATGCCAGTGTGACCTGTTTTCCCCTATCAGTGTTAAAACGTTTGTCCTGTTCTCTGTCTTAAATCTCTTACATTTATGTCTCCTCTATCTAGACACTTTAATCATAGAAGACAGTCTGTTTCTTTCTGTTCTGTCCCATCCCTTCACAATTTAAAATCATAGCTATCAAATCACCTTCAAACTCCTTTATTCAAATGAAACTCTTTCCAAATTCACACTACGTTACATTGAATGTTCAGCACAGAAACAGACCAATTGGCCCAACTGGTCTTTTATGTGCCACATTAGCCTCCTTCCACCATAATTAATCTAATCTAAGAACAAACCCTTCTATTCCTGTCTACCTCATGCATTTATGCTCTGTCTTAAAAACATTTTTGCTGTTTGCATCAACTAGTTCTTGTGGTAGCAGACTCATACCTCATTCTTTCTTGAGGAAAGACCTTTTTTCCTGAATTACCTATAAGCATTATTGGTGACTATCTTACGTGTACAACTTCCAGTTCTGGACTTCCCAAAGGTGGGAACATTTTCTCTATGTCTACCCTGCCATTGATTTCATTGTCCTGAAGACCTCTATCAGGTTGTTCCTCAGTCTTTTCTTTCCTGGAGAAGAGTCCAAGCCTGTTCAACTATTCCTGATAATCATATCCTCTCAGTTCTATTCTCATCTAATTTATCCCTTGTCCTCATGACAGGCTGTACAAGTACATCTTTTCTAACTTCTCTACTGCCGCAACATCCTTCCTATACTGTCATGTTTAAAACACCACACAGTAGTCCAAATGTGAACTTATTAAGATTTTATATAGATTAACAATACATCTCAAATATAATAATTCCATACTTCTTTCCTTTAAACCCAATATTCCATTAACATTTTTATATTTGTTTAGCCCCTTGAAATACTTTTAATTTCTGAACTCTCAATTCCTCTACTCTACAGCACCCACCCTCCCCAAATCATAGTCTAACTGTCTTTATAATTTTTACCAAAAGTACCATTTCACATCTCCTGACATTCAATTTAATCCATCACTTTCTTGCCCAGATTGACCATTTTACCTGCAACTCCCTTTAGTCCGCAGAATTATTTAATATGCCTCACTTTTAGTATTTTCAGAAAATATGGCCACCAATCCTCAGTTCTATACTGAAGTAATTGATGTGCACCATGGATAATGAGCAGAACCTTGCAGGACACAGTTAGCACTTCCAACAACTTCTGAGAAACACTCGTAACTCCTGCCTTCTGTTTCCTTCCTTCTAATCAGATTTTAATCCAATTTTCTACCCACCCCCTAATTCCATAACCTTTTATCTTACCAAATAGTTTGTGTGTGGTACCTTTTCAAAGATCTTGCAGTAAGTATTCCACCTCCACAGAATTTTCCCATTTTAGCAGATTTTCTTTGGAATGCTTTCCTGTTCTCTCTTGCCTTTGGGAGTCTTTCCTCATTATCTCCTGTTCACATTTCTATTTTTGTCTGGCCGATGTACAGCAGATTGTCGTCACAAAGTTAAAATTCTCATGGTGGAGTCTACTTGGAAACAAAAAGTATTGGGAAACTGTTTTTATTTTGGAACTAGGACCTGTGTGGCATTTTGATCATGAGGATGCAAATGCAGTGTTTGACTTCATTTACACCGTGACATTATTTTTTTGAAAATGATAAGCACAAAAATTACTCATTTTGGGTGTTGTACTGCTTTGAAATACAGAAATGTTATTTAAGTTTTATATATATATATATATATTGTAGATTTAAAATATCCACATAAGTTCCAAGTCATTAAAAAAAGACAAAGGGCTGCAGGGCGGTGCAGTGGTTAGCACTGCTGCCTCATGGCACCAAGGTCCCAGGTTCGATCCTGGCTCTGGGTCACTGTCCGTGTGGAGTTTGCACATTCTCCCCGCGTTTGCATTGGTTTCGCCAGCGCTGGCCCAAGGGTTGCTGGCGCCCCGGGCAAGCTGAACTTCGGCGCCCTTGGGGGGGGGGGGGACGAGGGGGGAGCGAGGGCGAGGGGGGGGGCGAGGAGGGGGGGGGGCGGGGAGGGGGGGGCGAGGGGGTGGGGCCGGGGGGGGGGGGGGGGCGGACAGAGGGGGGGGGCGGACAGGGGGGGCGGACGGAGGGGGGGAGCGGACGGTGGGGGGGGCGGACGGAGGGGGGGCGCTGACGGAGGGGGGCGCGGACGGAGGGGGGGGCGGACGGAGGGGGTTCGGACGGGGGGGGATGGGGGGGCGGACGGGGGGGATGGGGGGGCGGACGGAGGGGGGGGCGGACGGAAGGGCGGAAGGGGCCGCCCTGGGGGAGGGCGGCCACCACGCATGCGCTGGTTGGCACCGGCCCAACTGCGCATGCGCGGGACCAGAGTCTGGCGCCCCCTAGCACATGGCGCCCCGGGCGACTGCCCGAGTTGCCGGTACCTTGGGCCGGCCCTGGGTTTCGCCCCCACAACCCAAAGATGTGCAGATTAGGTGGATTGGCCATGCTAAAATTGCTCCTTAATTGGAAAAAATGAATTGGGTACTCCAAATTTATTTTTTTTTAAAGGAGAAAATGAGAAATCAGTTCGAATTTAAAAGAGCAGGAAAAGTGGGAAGAATTTGAGAAGTTGTCAGTCTGCCAGCCCTGGCGGCACTAAGACCTGGAGGAAGCTCGTGTGTGTGTGTGGCGCTGCAGCCAGTTCCTCCGCACACTGCGGCTCAGCTTGGAGCTCAGCTGCTGCGGTTGCGGCAGCGGCGCCTTGGGAAAGCTGCCAGAATATTTGTCAAAATCGGAGGCTGAGAAGCTCGAAGACAGCAGCTGTGCACCTCTGCCAGGCACCTCCACTTTCTTTCGGCGTCTAAACAGGGGACAAGGCTGCGAAACAAAAAAACAAGCATCAACCCCATTCCCCATCCTTCAGAAACGAACATCCCACCCCTCCAATAGGATATCGCCTTGGCTCCTGTTTCCGCTTCAGTGTCAAGTCACTGTGGCGCTGCATCTGACGGGTTTGCTCTCTCTCTCTCTCTCTCTCGCTGCTCCAATTGGCAGTGTGGACCACAGCAGAGAAGCACAGCATCCTGCCGCTTCGGTGCATCTTCTCCTTACGTCTCCTGCACTCATCAGTTAACCCAACCCCATCATCTAAAAAGGCCGAGACTGGGCTGCGAGCACAAGAAGAATCTCCACTTCCCTCTTCATTTTTGGGTATCGTTGAGAACCCCCCCCCCCCCCCCCTCCTCCCCTGCCCCTCCCTTCCCCTCCCATCAAAAGCGATGTAGGAAATGGTGGGAGATCCTCCATTCAGGACCTATAGCCTGAGGAGCCCAACACATTGTCCCTGGTGATCAAGTCAACCTACTGCCATTGTTCAGTTTCTATTTTCTTCAGGTTAATTGTTCACATATTTGAAATTGAATGTCACAATAAGATCATTAGACTGACGGTGTATGAGATTTTGGGAAAGTAACTGGAGCAGAACTGGCAGTCGGAAAGGGAACAGGATTCTTCATAGCTTCTGAAGAAATAACAGTTTTCTTTAATATTATTTTTTAAATTTTAATTTCCTATTGCACCATTAATAATGTCGCATGATCGGAGTATCGAGTTGGAGCACTTTGAGGAGAGGAGCCGGGGTCACCGAGCTTCTCGCCGTGGAAGCAGCAGTGGAGGGGGAGGCGGTGCAGGAGGTGGCGGAGGAGGTAGCGGTGGAGGAGGCGCAGGCTCCCGAGGAAATGGTTTACCGAGTCCAGCTCACAGCGCTCACTGCAGTTTCTATCGGACCCGTACCCTGCAGGCACTCAGCCAGGAGAAAAGAGCCAAAAAAGTCCGCTTTTACCGGAATGGAGACCGCTACTTTAAAGGCCTCGTGTATGCCATCTCCTCGGATAGGTTCAGGTCCTTCGATGCTTTGCTGGTGGAACTGACAAAATCTCTTTCGGATAATGTTAATCTGTCCCAAGGAGTCAGGGCCATCTACAGCATCGATGGGAACAAGAAACTCACCAGCCTGGATGAATTGCTGGAAGGTAAGTGAGAAAGAAACAACTGTGTTTCGATGAATAAAAAGGTCAGCTCAAATTATACCAAAATCAGAAATCTGATTTTGACCGGTGTTGCACGTTTCGAGAAGTAATAGTAAAAACACAGCAAAATATGATAGATGAACAAATTCCCTGTCCAAGCATAGAAAGCTGGTCTCTGCATTAGAGAGTTGGTTAAATTTACTTACATTTATTATAATAGTCACAAAATGAATGAGCTGAAAATGCTGTTAAACAAAGTTTTGTTCTTGATGATGTTATACGTGGTTAAAAAAGAATTAAATAACAAATCTTCATTCATATTTCTGCCAGTTTAGCACCACAGATTGTCCTGCCTGCTGCGACTAATATTAGGGGCACTTTTTAGAGTTTAGAGTTTTGGGGTTCTGATCGTGGAATGGCCTCCTTCAGAAACTTCTGTCACAATTCAACTTGATGCTTTTCAGAACAGAACTTTAAATGGCAATTTCTATTTCTAAAGCTTTAGCTTTTATTTTAGCTTAACATGTGAGCTTCGGGCAGCATGGTGGCGCAGTGGGTTAGCCCTACTGCCTCACGGCCCCGAGGTCCCAGGTTCGATCTCGGCTCTGGGTCACTGTCCGTGTGGAGTTTGCACATTCTCCCCGTGTTTGCGTGGGTTTCACCTCCACAACCCAAAGATGTGCAGGCTAGGTGGATTTGCCATGCTAAATTGCCCCTTTAATTGGAAAAAAATGAATTGGGTACTCAAAATGTATAAAACAATAAATAAAAACATATGAACTTTAGGATTTTAATATCAGATGCACTTGCTGAGTGTGATACAAGTATGATGTCATTTGTCAAGTCAGTGGGCAAATTCTTATGTTTCCAAACTTGGTGCTATGCCTTCCAAGGCACTGTACTCCTATTTATAGTTTTTAACTTAAATGAAAAGAAGGAAGATGAACAATGTAAAGGTGGAGAAAAGTCTTGGAGGAGCACTTCAAATTTTTAATCAAAGAAACTTTTATCGGAGATTACCTTGATATTAATAGCCATTTTATTGGTAAAATTGAGGTGTTTGACTCAGGTCTCTCAGTGGTGCAGTTACAAGGAGCATTCTGGAGTAACTTAATTGTGAGGATCAGGGAATTGTCACCCAATGGCATTCTCATATCTTAGAAGAATTGTGACTTGAGAGCTATTAGTGCCAATCCAACTTTGGAACGCCTTATCGGAGCTCAGGTTGCACTCTTCCAAGCTTGAAGTGTGGCTTCTCAAGGCCTCATTGCTCCAAAGCAACTCCCAGACCAGCACCACCAATAATAACAACTCTCATTTTATATAATGGTGTTAATAACAAAACATCCTAATGTGTTTCATGTTTGAGATTGCTCCTCTCTGCAGTTTGCAATGGAGTCATTCATCATAAAGTCCCTCAAGATACCTCTTGTAAATTACTGAAAGAGGCCAGCAGGAAGGCAATTAAAACTTTTCAAAAAAAAAAATTAAGGCTCATTTGCTTCTGCAAAAAAGATGACCTGACCAAAATAATGCGAAATGAAAATATTGCAAGAAGTAAGTCTGACAAAGGAAGCAAACAGTGCTGTGCACCATATATTTAATATCAACTTGCAGACCATGTATTGAGTTGCTCATGGCAAATCGGTGGATATGTTGTCATATAACAACATATTATTGGTTATTTATGCCATGTGGTTCACTATGCACTGTCCATTTTATTGGAAAAGGCTTCAGGAAAGATATCGAGGAGCCATATCCTAAACAGACACAGGCACTTTGCAAGTGGGGGGCCTAATGTGTGTTTGATGCCCTCTGGCCAAAATTGGGCTTCCCTGAATGCAATCAGTGCCAGGATGTTCTGTTCAGGAAAACTTCACGTAGCCTAACCAGCAAGTGATACAACATTGCTGTTTCATTTCCAACTATGGTCTATTTGTTTTTTGATTTGAAAAATAAAACTCTGGTTAGGATGTGGAAGGATTCTGCCTCTTTCTGTCTGCCTCAGTGTTGTTTTTTGTGTCTCTTGGCTATTCATAATTAGACTATTTACGTTTGCTAATTATCAACAAAAACATGATGATAATCCAGTAATCAGAGCTTTTCTGCTTCCCTTCAAAGTTCAACCCTCTGTTTCTTGCTGTCAACATAATGGGCGAGATTCTCCGATTTTGCGACTATGTCCGGAGGAAGCGTCTGATCTTCCAACCAAAAATGTCGGCGCCGCCCCCACCCGATGCTCTGCCCGGTGGGGGGCTCGCAGCCGCGCCACTTAACCCCCCGGCTTTACCTACAGATACAGATGTAAAATGGCTGAGTCCGTGGCTGTGCATGCGGCAGCCGTGCCATACAACATGGCGCCAGCCGCGTGCAGACCCGGCCTGCCAGGTAGTGCCCACCTCACCACCCTCTGATCACCCCCTCACCAGATCCCACAGCCCCCACTGAAGCCCCCCCCCCCCGAAAACGGAACGGCTCCCCCTCCCTCAGACTGTGGCGGAGCTGGACACAGTTCGCAGCCATCACACAGGTTCACGAAAGTTGAGAGGACACGCGACCGACGCCATCGGAAAGTTGGCCCATCGGAGGCGGAGCATCGGGGGAGAGCTTCAGGTGACGTTCTGAGGCCGTCCCAACGGTGTCTGCCGTACTCGAGGGAACATCAAAAAAAGCCGCCGCCCCTGATTTTGGCGTAAAAACGGATTCTTCGGCCGATTACTAAACGCGATTTCCCCGTCGGCAATCGGAGAATCCCGCCCAATATATCTTAAGTTCCTAGTATGCATTGCACTAGGTGTGCATTCATTGCAATCATTCTTTTCATAAACATTATCCTGCATACTGAAAATTGGGTGGGCTTAAATGGGTTGATTAGGCAGGGGATTCATGTGGCAGAAAAAGTGACATTTGGGGCTCAAATAGGACATGATGCTCAAAATTGGGAGGAAAAACAATAAACCTGGGTAACTCACACTATAGCACTACTCAGTAGTGGAAGTGTTGTGTTGTGCACCTAGTCACCAACAATGTGTAACTACATGAAAAGAACATGCTTACGTGAGAATTTTTGATTATGAATATCGATATTCAGTTTTTAAAATTGGAAGCTTGTGGATATCCTGCGGGCATTGTGCACAGAAAGTCAAGCCACAGCGAATATTCCACAATACATTAGTCTTCCTGTAGGTGTTCATCTGCAGCCTATGGAGCTCATGATGTTCACGTTATTAGCAGAGCTGTAGCTACATAAGTGGTTATATATCACAGTGATGTTGTTCAATTGAAGAGTGCATGACATGTGTAAATATACTGTATTTTAATATAATATACTTTTACCACATTCTCCCGTGTCTGCATGGGTCTCACCCCACAACCCAAATGTGTGCAGGGTAGGTGGATTGGCCACACTTAATTAAAAACAAAAAATATATATATACATATGTATTTTTACATAAACGCATTACTCAAAGGTCATAACACATGATGCAAGGGAAATGTGGTCAGGAAGTGCATGCAATATTCAAAATATATATGCATTGAGTTATGAGTTGGATATGTATAAAATTATGTTGTCATATACTTCTGCTTTAAAGAATTACTCTAGGATAGCCATGCTCGCATCAACAGAAAATGATAGCACTTAATGACTGTCCAAATAGCTTGTGAACACTCAAATGTACACATGTTAAAAGGACTACTTGGCAGACGAGGATGCAGGCAGGGAAGGTGGTGGGGCCCAATGGGTTCCCAGTCGAATTTTATAAACAACTTAAGGACAAGTTGGCATCATTGGTGGGGATGTTTGAGGACGCGATGGGTAGGGGTGTCTTGCCTCAAACAATGGGGCAGGTTTCCATCTCGCTGTTGTTAAAGAAGGACAAGGATCCAGTGGAGTACGGGTCATATAGGCCCATATCTCTGCTGAATGTAGATGCCAAGATACTGGCAAAGGTGTTGGTGTTAAGGTTGGAAAGGTGTCTCCCAAAGGTGATCGGGGTGGACAAGACGGGGAAGACAGTTGTACTCGAATGTCAGGAGGCTGTTGAATGTGGTGCTTTCTCCGGCAGAGGGAAAGGAGACGGAGGTGGTGGTGGCGTTGGATGCAGAGAAGATATTTGATCAGTTGGAGTGGAGTTATTTGATGGTGATACTGGAGAAATTTGGGATCGGGCCGAAGTTTGTGCAGCTGCTATATAAACAGCGAGCGTGCGCACACACAGTATGATTTCAGGGTATTTTGCATTACATCGGGTACGAGGCAGTGATGCCCAAATCCCCTCTTCTGTTTGTATTGGCTATAAAGTCCTTGGCAATTGCGCTGAGGAGGCCGGCGTTGTGAAAGGGGATAATGGGAGTGGGGGGGGGGGGGGGGGGGGGAAGAGGTGAAGAGGTGAAATATAGAGTGCCCCTATATGCAGATGACCTGCTGTTATAGATTTCGGAGCTGAGCATGTTTGGGGGGGGGGGGGGGGGGGGGAAGAGAGGAGTATAATGGGGCTGCTCCAGAGATTCGGGACGTTTTCAGGGTACAAACCGAATTTAGGAAAAAGCGAGTATTTTGAGGTGTTCCCACCAGGAGTGGGAGCGGGGGCTGCCATTTCTCCTGGCAGAGTCTCATTTTAGGTATTTGGGTGTGCAGGTGGTCTGGGATTGGGCATGGCGTCGGAAGTTTAATTTCAGTTTGGTGAGGAGGGTGGAGGTAGATTGGTTGAGGTGGGACAATCTCCCTCTGTCGTTTGTGGGCTGGGTGCAGGCAGTTAAAATGAACGTTTTGCCACAATTCCTGTTTTTGTTTCAATGTCTGCCGGTCTTTTTGCCTAAGTGGGGTGGACAGGCTGATCTCCTTGTTTGTTTGGGGGGGGAAAGATAGCCAGGATTAGGAAGGTGATACTGCAGAAGGGACGGCAGGTGGCCGGGGGGGGGGGGGGGGGGCGCGACATTGGTTAGGCCTCCCAAATTTGTAGTATTATTAATGGGCAGTACATGCGGAGAAGGTGTGGGGCTGGAGCAGGGATGGAGGGCTCTGTGGGTAAAGATGAGGCAGGTTCTTGTAGGGGGTTAGTATTGTGGGTGCTGGCAATGGTGCCGCTCCCTATAGTCCGAGGGAAATATTTGGCGAATCTGGTGGTGGTGGCCACGTTGAAGATTTGGAGGCAGTATAGACAGCACTTTAAGCTGGGGGCTGGGTCAGTGGGGATGCCGATTCGCGGGAATGTTCCAGCTGGGGAAGATGGATGCGCGGTTTTGGGGATGGGAGGAGAGGCTTATTAAGGATCTGTTCCTACGAGGGCGATTTGTGAGTTTGGAGGAGTTGGGTGAGAAGTATGGGCAGGCACGGGGGAGACGTTTTAGGTGTATGGAGGTGCAGGACTTTGCGAAGAAGGTTTTCATGATCTTCCCAATTGCGCCTGCCTCTTCGCTGTTGGAGGCGGCGCTGTCAGTGAGGGGTTTGGAGAGGTCATCTTGGCGATTTATGGGAGGATTCTGGAGGAGGATGGGATGTCTATAGATGTGGTTAAGGTGAAGTGGGAGGAAGAGCTGGGGGCGGCACTGGAAGAGGGATTGTGGTGTGAGATGCTGTAGAGGGCGAATGCCTCGACTTTGTGTGCGAGGTTGGGCTGATACAGCTGAAGGTGGTGTACAGGGTGCAATGTAGAAAAATTAATGATGAGCCAGCTGTTCGAGGGGGTGGAGGATGTCTGTGAGCGATGTGGGAGGGGGCCCTGCGAACCATGTACATATGTTTTGGTCCTGTCCTCAGCTACAAAAGTTTTGGAGGAAAGTATTTAGTCCAATCTTGGAGGTCCTGCACGTAGATGTGGAGCCCGGTCCCCTGGAAGCCATATGTGGTGTGTCAGACCGGCCGGAGCTGCGGGGGCAGATGTTTTAGCCTTCGCCTCGCCGATTGTTCACAAGTGGGTCTTGTTGGGGGGACCTGTTGGAGGTTTTGACTCTGGAAAAGGTGAAGTTCGATGAGGGGGGTAAATGAGGGGTTCTACAGCTGTTGGGGTTTGTTCATCATGCACTTTTGGGAGTTGGTTACTGTTGACTGCTGAGGGAGGGGCTTTTTGGGGGGCTGGGGGGTTTTTGCTTGGGGTTTTGTATTGTAAAATTGTTGAAAATTTGCTGAATAAAAATACTTTCGAAACAAGAACTACTTGGGATACTCGCGATCTCTTAACTGGAGAATTCTTTGCTTATTCCAGAGAGGATAATTTGAAGAATTAGTTTCTCGGAAATAGTAGGTATCCACTTGAAAAATAGATCAAGACACTGTGCTGAAGCGGACCCAAGAAAAACATGCAAGGACACACGCTTGTGAGGGAAGAATATAATGGAGTAACAGGCTGAAACAACTCTTAATTACATTAGGATATGCACTAGAGAAAACTTCAGAATTGTGGTGGAGTGCTGCGTACTGAACATTACAGCTGTCAAAAAGGCATTCACGTATTAGTGAAAGATGAGCAGCAACTGTGGTAAACATCATTGGTCATACACTACGTGTATTACGGTACTGCCACTGCACTACAGTCAATACAGTAAATCCTGGCCTGCTGGCTCCACCCAGCAGGCTCTGTATAAAAGTGTATGCTCTCCTGCGCTGCCTCCATTCTGGTTAACATCTAGCACAATAAAGCCTCAATAGTTCACCATTTTGTCCCGTGGTACATCAGCAACAAGCTGTAGCGCCTGTGAACGAAGGCACAAAGATGGAAAATGATAATGAGGAGCTAGCAGAAACTCAGCCACAACTACAGGCTCTGATTGAGCAGTACCTTTCCCTTGGCCTACGTCTATTTTTTATTGCGTGGTTTTGATCAAATAATCATTGTCACATATATTATGCAGAAATCATTAAGTTTGAATTTGGTGGCTCTGGATCACTGTCTGTGTGGAGTTTGCACATTTCTCCCTGTGTTTGTGTGGGTTTCACCCCCACAACCCAAAGATGTGCAGGCTAGGTGGATTGGCCACGCTAAATTGCCCCTGAATTGGAAAAAAAATTAATTGGGCACTCTAAATTCTTTTTTTTTTAAAGTTTGAATTTGGATTTGTGCTGATGTCTTGTAACTTTGTTGAAGGTACTAGTTTAGGGTATGTATCATATTTACTTCCCATCATAGGTAATTTAGCAGCATGGTATTTGTACTCAGCAACTCTTACATGATGTACTGCATTAAACGTTCCCACCAGTTTGCTGGCAGGTCCAGCCCTGCCAAAGTGATGGGACATCTGTTTTTTGTGGGGTGGGATAGTCAGCTTACTTGATTTTGTATGTTTCTCCTCCCCTGGCAGTTGAAACTAGGGATTGACCGATTTCAAAGCCACTCAGCATTCCTATGCTTCTGGCAACGTGTGCTCTTGGAGACCATGCCCTCACTTGGGCCAATATTCTGTTTAAGGACACAGCAATTAAATCTGAGTTCTTCACATATTCACTGGGAGAACAAGTAGAAGACATTATTATTATGCCATGGACTGTAAACCTCAACATCACCCGTAGAATGCGGAATTGTGCTCTCTGACACGTTAATCAAGCATCTTCCATTTCAGTTTTCTACTGAAGGACTGATCCAAGAAATTATTCAACAGGGCATGCCAGTGCTATGCCTCTGCTGAATAAGAAACTATGCCCTTTCCTCCAACAATTCTGCCCCTTCTATAGGTATAAGAAATAACTTACCATGTGTTTCTTCACAAAGAAACACATGTGTTCGTGACTTGATGCCTGCTTGAGGTGATGCTTTGCTGAGAGGATTCAGTTTTCTGCTGGAAGTATTACATTCTGCATTAAATGGAAAAGGTGCTTGGTTAGTTAATTAGCATCATTAGGCATTTTATTGCTATTGTGGAGACAACAGATAGCACATACTATGATACAATGTAGGCATCGCTGTCCACCTGCTGAAACACATTTACTACATTTTGTTCTCTTCACTGTGCAATTAGATTGCAGGGGCAAATATCTGTTGATGGTCTTCTACTAAATACCATTGTTTTGTTTTACTGCCACCACAGGGAGGTACATTTTGGATGGGTATTAGATGTTTAGATCTGTGTGGAGGCTGCTTGTTCTCCCGGTGTCTGAGTGGGTTTCCTTCCACAGTCCAAAGGTGTGCAGGTTAGGTGGATTGGCCGTGATCAATGTGTGGGATTATGGGGATGGAGTGGGCCAAGGTAGAGTGCTGTTTCAGAGGGTTGGTGCAAACTCAATGGGCTTCCTTCTGTGCTGTAGGGATTCTATGTACTCTATGGATCTCAAGGCTTCTTGGCATTGAACTTTAAAGCCTACACCTTACCCATCAGCATGACTGCCAACTTTCAGTTCGACAACCTTGTCCACCTCCATCCTTTTTGCCATTTAGCTACGTGTACTTTCCATCGTCAAATTCAATCTTTGGGATGTGTGGTCTATGTGCCTGATATTGCATGGGCACTGAAATTCATGCACAATGTTGCTCATTTGTGTGGTCGGCCCAAATAGATGGTGGGGCTTTAAGATTCCCTCCAGGTCCAGCACTCGCTAACATCTTTGTAGGCTTCCAAGAGAAATGTGTTGTAATGGAATGAGTCCTAAACTTCTGCACTGTGCATATTTCTGATACATAGATGACATGTTTGCTGTTTTTGAATCGACAACTGTTGCACTTCTTTCACTCTCTTGAGATGGTGTAGTTTAACATGCTCCCCTTTACTCAATATGCTAGTTGAGGAATCCGCTAATAGTTTCTCCTCCGTCTGGTCAATATACATGTTGGGATTCATATAGCTGTTGTAAATAGGGCCCTAGCTACTTAGTCACCTTGTAAGTTTGATAGAAATAGAGCGCAACATAGCTATCCTGCGGGACAGTGGTCATCCTGATCGTATTATTGTGCGCTGTGATATCACACAACCCACGAATGGGCCAAAAGCTATCACTTTCCAGACCTGAGACGTGCCTGATCCATGTCCAATTTTTCTAGAAAGACAAATGTGATGAATGATTACTGCACCTTTTTTTTTGTTTTTCTTAAATTTAGGTTACCCAATTATTTTTTCCAAGGGGCAATTTAGCGTGGCCAATCCACTTACTCTGCACATTTTTGGGTTGTGGGGGCGAAACCCACGCAGACACGGGGAGAATGTGCAAACTCCACACGGACAGTGACCCAGAGCCGGGATGGAACCTGGGACCTCCGCGCCGTGAGGCAGCTGTGTTAACCACTAGGCCACCGTGCTGCCCAATTACTGCACCTTTAATGTAATGATCCCTTTAAGACCGGGTTTGGAACCCTGGGGGACTCCGCCTCCGGCTCCACCCCCCCAGGGAGCCATATATAAGGTAATGTTCAGTGGGCAGTCTGTAGTGAGCACACTTCTCGGTAGCTGTCTGGTTCTCTGCTAATTAAAGCCTTTGTATTACCAATCATCTCTCTCTAGTTGTAATTGAGGGTATCTCAACAAAGTATCAAAACATTTGAACAACAGGATAAGCAAGCTTTTTCACGATGCTACTATGTAGTGGTGGTCTGAGTGATATTTTCCACTAATATGATGCTGCTGTCAGTCCAGCAAGACTTTCTGCCGAGCACACAATTGAGCAATGTTGTGTATGAATTTGAGCCCTGTGCGTCTACGCACCCAATGATTGGCTGATCAAATCAAACAGCATGTTCATCCAACTGTTTGTAATAGGCAGAGTGCAGACTGTACTCAACCAGCCAGTGCTTGCAAAACCAAATGGTCATTGTTAGATGTGATTCTGCGATTGGGCAGCCCTTGTTGAGTGCACTAATTAGCTGCACTAACAACCAATTTAAGATAATCAGCCAAACTCCGTAATGTTTACGCTTTCTCGAAGTGACGTGTATTAACATTCAGGGATTTATTCTCTGCAAATGAAAAGGATATATTCAAGCTTTGCATCTTTTTTTAATTACCAGGGAGCTTGGTGGGCCTAAAGATCCATTCTCCTGGCCAATCAGGGCTGACTTGCCAACCAATCAGCACCCCTTTTGCCCTGTGGCATAAATTCTGATTGTTTTAAATTTGGCATTCTTGTGTTGGTCATGATGATAACAAGGCAGAAAGCTTCGGCAACATGTCTCTCTTTTCAGCAACATTTATACCGGGTGCCATCTTCCCAAAAGGAAACAAAGTCCCCGAGCAAGCTCATTTAGCTACGTGTTTCCCGGCACTCATAGTGCCGAGAAACACATGGCTATTCAACGCAACTTGCTTTTAATAAGGGGCCTGAAGGGGAAACGCGCAGCCAAGGCCGCACATAGCCCCGTTTTTACAATGGGGAGTCCTGCTCGCCAGAACTCCCCATTGTAGCGAGAGATCGGAATGGCATTTAAAAATGGCCTCCCAATCTCCGAGGCCCGAAAAGAGTCCATGAACTCCTCCGCCCCACTCAGCCCGAACGCAACATGGGAGGGCCCCCCGGTGCTTGCCTGAGGTCCCTGAGGAAAAAGGGTTGAATCCCAAATCCTCAGGTACCTCCAGAATCTGCACATTAGAGCAAGACTTACTGCCTCGTACTCATATGCAGATTTGCTAAAAAGTGATCCCGTCCATTGTGGGCGGGATCCACCTTGCGACGTCTCGTGAGATTGTGTCGAATCTCGCGAGGCATTATGAGCGGGGTCTCCCGGCTTTCACCAGCCATGGTGCGCCGTGGCGAGATGCTCTTCCGGCGCAGCATGGCCGGAGGATTGCGCCCACTGCCTTAGTCCCCGGTCTTCCTACCAGAATGAATTGTTTCATACTTTTCCGCATTAAATTTCCGCTGTCATGTGTCCTGTCATTTCACCAATCAGTGTATGTTGTCCTAAAGTCTGTTACTAACCTCCTCACTTTTTACTACATTTCTGAGTTTTGTATCACCTTTAATATTTTAAATTATGCATGTATACCGAAGTCCGGGTTATTACTATTCAATATAGAGCAGTTGTCCCAGCAAAGACCCACTACTGTCCTGTTTTCCTCCTTAATGCTCCATTCTACTGATTCTGGCCTCTGTACAGTAACGTTGATGGAACTTTCAGCTACCTTTCTCCCACTCTTTGGCATTCCTCCCTAAACAAATCTTACTCTCTATGCTCTGTACCTTTAAACCCTTCTCAAGACCCGTTTCTTTGGCCAAACTCTCTGGCATTTCTTGTAACCTCTTTGTTGCCGTAGTATTGTTTACTTGCGCCGACTTGCAAAATTCTTTGGGACATTTCTTTGGACTAAAGGTGGATAAAAATGCACAAAGTTGCTGTTGACAAATAATCTCCAGATCATCTCACATTAATTAAGTCTCCTAAATGTGTCTTCATAATATCTCGTATGTTTTTGCTTTAAAACTAGCTGTGACAGACTTTCGCTGACTCAAACGCTTTGCAGTCGACAGTGGGAAGGAAGCTGATCTGCATTGCAGGTCCCACAGCTGTAGTCACATTTCCTCCCTTTCGACCACAAGACCTCAAAAGCTGGGTTTTTAATCATGAAAAAAAAGACCCATAGTCTTAAAAAATTGAAATCAAATAGCTAATAAATAAATAATAAAATAATTAAGTACTGAAAATACACTACCAGCTTGCCAATATCTCAAAAGAGAATAAACAAGTTAACTTTGTGAAATAAAAACCAAACTGGCTAGAAATGCTGAGCAGGCCAGGGAACCACAGTGAAGAGAAACAGTAAATATTTCAGGCCAATGACCTTACACTGGAAGAAAAGATCACGGATCTGAAATTCTATTTCTCTCCACAAATGCCGCCTGACATGTTGAGTATTTCCAGCATTTTTTATTTTTGTTTTTATTTCTGATTGCCACGGCATTTCACTTTTGTGTTCGTGTTTAATTAACTTTTTCAACGTGGAGGCTTTATGGGGATTCACGTTAGGGGTTTTGAAGAAAGCTCTAGCCCCCCAAAAGGTTCATCCATCTTTTCTCTTCACTGATGCTGATTAAACCCTTTATATATTTTGAGCATTTTCAGTTTTTATTATTATTAATCATAATCACTTACTGTCACAAGTAGGTTTCGATGAAGTTACTGTGAAAAGACCCTAGTCGTCACATTCCGGTGCCTGTTTGGGGAGCCCGGTACGAGAATTGAACCCGCACTGCTGGCATTGTTCTGCATTACAAGCCAGCTGTTTAGCCCACTGTGCTAAACCAGCCCCTGGTGGTTTTTTCAGGGTGGTTTGTAGTTTTATTCCCTTTTATATCTGGGAATCTGTAGTTGTTTTAAAACTTTACTTACATAGGACTTATTACACTTGGAAACGACCTACCAGTGCATTTAAATTCGCATTTTCATAAGGTATGTTTCATTTTTGTCATTTAGTTTAAAACATCTTTGTAGTTAAATTTATGTGGAAATGTCTATTAAATGTGCATGCTAATAGTTATGGTATTGATTTGGTTATGTTAATTGACGAGTAATCCAGAAGTCTGGACAAATTGTCCAAAGAATTGAGTTCAAATCCAACCAATTCTTGTTCAAAAAATGCTGTCATCAATAAAAGTCATGATGTGGAGATGCCGGCGTTGGACTGGGGTGAGCACAGTAAGAAGTCTTACAACACCAGGTTAAAGTCCAACAGGTTTGTTTCAAACACGAGCTTTCGGAGCACGGCTCCTTCTTCACCTGAAGAAGGAGCCGTGCTCCGAAAGCTCGTGTTTGAAACAAACCTGTTGGACTTTAACCTGGTGTTGTAAGACTTCTTACTGTGATCAATAAAAGTGACATTGAAGTTATCAGATTGCCACAGACTAGTTGGTGAAGATCATGGAGGGAAGGAAACTTGCTGTCCATGCCTGGTCTGGCTTATGTGTGAGGCTCCAGTTCCATACCAACATTGACTCTTGATGACTGTCCAAAGTCTTGAAATGCGTATTTGTTAAAGTATCGATCTTGGCTTATTGGTAGTTCCTTCACTTCAGCGAGGAGATTGTAGATTTGAGTCTCAGTCCAGAAACTGAACATGTAATATAGGCTGACACTCCAGCGCAGTATTGAGGGTGTACTGTACTGCCAAACTGTGTACTGTTTTAGGGAGCTTGGGAGAATTCTGCCCGACCTCTCTGATCTCATTCAGCCTCTATACTGTTCTAATGAAGCTCAAAGGAACCTTGAGGACCAGCACCTCCTTATTCGATGAGGCAATTTACAGCCTTTTCAAACTCAACACTTGCATTTATCAATTTCAGATCATAAGCACTGCCCCAAATTGTTAATACAATATCCGTTGGCAATGATTCCACTATTGCCATTTGCATCTCCTCTGGAGTCATCTTTTATTTCTTTATTTATTTCCATTTCCCTTTTGCCTTGCACAATTATTCCTTCTGTCATTTAATCTCTTTTATTCCACCCTAACACAAACCTGCCCTTTTCTTCGAACACCTCTTCCCTTCCATCCCAACATCCCGACCTCTGTATTTGTGTTAAATTTGTCACATCTCTTAACTTTTTCCAGTTCTGAGGAAAGGCAATCAGCCTACAAATTGACAAGTGTCAAGACTCTTCCAGACTCAAAACATTAGCTCCGTTCTCTCTCTGCAAATGCTGTAAAACCTGCTAAGATTGTCCAGCATTTTCTGTTATTGTTTCTATTCTATTATCCGCAGTAATTTGCTTTATCCTAAAACATTAACTTTGTTTCTCTTTCCTTGAATGCTGCCTGAGTATTTCTTAGATTTATTTCAGGTTTCCAAATCAACAGTATTTGCTTTTGTCATTCAGAATGTTGAGTGCATGTTGTGTAGTTTTAGGACAGCAATGTGTTGGAGAGGTTTCAATGTGATAAGGATGACTGCAAGATGCAAGGCATTAAGTTATTCAGTGAAATATACCAACTAAACTTGTTGCCATTAGAAATAAAGACAGGATTGAGAACAGACATGACAAAGAATGCATAATATATGTATAAGCAGGTTATTGAGTTGGATTGTCATTAGGGAACTGAAGAATATCTAATTTTATCAAGCTTCAGGTAAATGGGATTAGAAGGATATTTTTTTCGAAGGGAACAGAAATTTTTGGACTGGATCGTCCCCTTTAGCTAGTTATTGGCAAGTTGGGAATTTTGCAACTTCTACAAACTTTTTGCCCCATTATAGTCACTAAGGGCAACATGGTGGCACAGTCGTTAGCACTGCTGCCTCATAGTGCCAGGGACCCGGGTTCAATTCTGGCCTCGGCTGACTGTGTGGAGTTTGCACTTTCTCCCTGTGTCTGCATGGGTTTCCTCCGGGTGCTCCGGTTTCCTCCCACAGTCCAAAGATTTGCAGATTAGGTGGATTGGCCATGATAAATTGTCCCTCAGTATCCAAACTTAGTGTGGTGAATTATAAATCTAGTAATTCACACTGTTGTATTACATGTATCGTGTCCTTGTGGGCTCCGTATATGAGCCGTTGTGCGGCTCTGCCCATAGGGGGAGATGAGGAGTTTGTAATGGGCTCCACCCTTGGCTCCTCCCACTAACCAGAAGTATAATTCTCTGCAGTCGGGAGCCTGCTGCCAGTTCATCTCGTCGCAGGCAGGCTCAGTTGTAAGACTATTAAAACCACTGTTCACTTCCAATCACGTGTCTTGTGTATTGATGGTCTCATCAATTTAATAGTCTTAGGAAACTTGAAGAAAACTACTATGGAATCAGCCCTCAAACCTGACCGACTAGAACTCGACCCGCAGGCTGCAGAGGTGAAATAAATCTTTCTACACTGGCTCAGATGTTTCAAGGCCTACTTGGCTGAATCAAGCACTTCAGAAACTACGGAGGAGCAGAAACACAGTCTACTGCACGCAAGGGTGAGCCATCGTATCTCTACTCAACTTAACTGTACTACCTCGAATACGGAGGCCTTGGCAATGCTCGATCAAATGTACGTGAGGCCCATCAACGAGGTCTACGCGCACCACATTTTTACGACCCGCCGCCAGCGCCCCGCGGAGTTGCTGGAAGAATTCCTGCACGATTTAAAAGCCTTAGCTCGGGAATGCAATTTTCAGGCTCTAACAGCCACCCAGTATTTGGAACTCACTGTCCATGATGTACGCGTTGCAGGGTTCAGGTCCAACTATGTGCGCCAGCGATTGCTTCAGAAAGGGGCCCAGAACTTGGAGGACACTGTAGAGTTAGCTACAACCATGGAGGTCTCGTTCCGCAGCCTCACCTCGTTCCCCGCGGACTAAGTGACCCCATCATGGGCTCCCGACCAGCGACTGCCCCAGGCCTGCACCGCGCGGCCACCCACCCACTACACAGCTCCAGTGTGCCATTTTTGTGGGCAGCCCCAACACCCATGGCAGCACTGCCCGGCCCGCAACGCGACCTGCAGCAGCTGCGGTCGCAAAGGACACTATGCCTGGGTCTGCCTGGTGAAGAAAACTCCTACTCCAAACTCTCCCACAGCCCAGAGCACTCGCTTCCCAAACTCACAAGCCCGCAGGCCCCTTAATGCTGCAGCCTGTATGCCGACTCCGCCCCCACCCAACACGTGCGACTCATGGGGGCCGCCATCTTGGCAATCCTCCCCCACGTGGACGGCCACGTGCGAGTCATGGGGGCCGCCATCTTGAATGCCATCTTCCTCGCCGCCCGCCACGTGCGATCCACGGGGGCGGCCATCTTGGGCTCCATCCTCTTCAACTTCTGAAACTCATCTCGACGACTACGACCTCAGCGGACAGTCATCACGGGGCCACTCCAGCACAGCTGATCAAGCCGCCGACTACCCGCAACTCACGTTGGACCAGTTGCGACGGAAGCGCGGACAGTCATCACGGGGCCACTCCAGCACAGCTGATTGAGCCGCCGACTACTCGCAACGCAACACAGTCACGTTGCACCAGTCGCGTCCGAAGCACCTCCAGAGCTTGATGATGTCCATTAAAATCAATGGGTACAGTACACCGTGTCTCTTCGACTCCGGGAGCACCGAGAGCTTCATACTTCCTGACCTGTTAAGACGCTGTTCGCTCCCTGCCTTACCTGCACGGCAAACTATCTCCCTCGCCTCGGGCTCACACTCTGTCCTCATATAAGGGCTACTACCGTACTCCCCGAACTCTGCGCCCTACTCTTACTTGGACTCGACTTCCAACGTAATCTCAAGAGCCTCACACTCAGCTTCGGCGGACCCCTACCTCCACTCTTTGCTAACCTCACTCGGCGTCTCCTTTCGCTCTCTCGGGCCCGCTCTCTCGCGCTCGCTCTCCCGGACCCGCTCTCCCGGACCCGCTCTCCCGGACCCGCTCTCCCGGACCCGCTCTCCCGGACCCGCTCTCCCGGACCCGCTCTCCCGGACCCGCTCTCCCGGACCCGCTCTCCCGGACCCGCTCTCCCGGACCCGCTCTCCCGGACCCGCTCTCCCGGACCCGCTCTCCCGGACCCGCTCTCCCGGACCCGCTCTCCCGGACCCGCTCTCCCGGACCCGCTCTCCCGGACCCGCTCTCTCGGACCCGCACTCGCTCTCCCGCTCTCCTGCACTCGCACTCCTGCACTAGCTCTCCCGCACTCTCTCTCCCGCTCTCGCTCTCTCGCACTCGCGCTTCTGCACTCGCTCTCCGGCACTTGCTCTCCTGCACTCTCTCTCTCTCGCCCTCGGGGTCGCTCTCGCTCGCCCTCGGTGTCGCCCTCCCGCGCCCTCGGTGTCGCCCTCTCGCGCCCTCGGTGTCGCCCTCTCGCGCCCTCGGTCTCGCCCTCTCTCGCCCTCGGTGTCACCCTCTCTCGCCCTCGGTGTCGCCCTCTCTCGCCCTCGGTGTATCCCTCTCTCGCCCTCGGTGTTGCCCTCTCTCGCCCTCGCCCTCTCTCGCCCTAATCTGTTTTGTCCTTGTGGGCTCTGTATCTGGGCACGCAAAACTGATCCGCTCGTAGAAAGAGGGCTACTACTCCATTCGAACCCCCAATACAATTTCATCGAATACCCTGATGGCCGTCAGGACACTCCGGGACCTGGCACCTGCAGGATCCAACTCCACCACCACTACCGCCGAGGTACCCCTCACACTACACCCCACCCAACCCTCCGCGCCTTGCGCCCTCGCACCTACAGGTTCACTGCCCGTGCTCCGCGCCTATAGGTTCCCGGCGCTCCCTGTCACCCGTCGAACCAGTCGGGTACAATGCTCAGACCGAATCACCCCCGGAGTCCACTATCGTACACTAGCCGACCGCCTCCACCCAGCCACCCGAAGAGGCTGCACAAAGGACCCCAAAGGACAATTTGGCCGCCGGACCGGCTCAATTTGTAGACCCATCACCCCCCGCCGGACTTGATTTTTTTTACAGGGGGTGAATGTGGCGAATTATAAACCTAGTAATTCACACTGTGTTGTATTACATGTATTGTGTCCTTGTGGGCTCCGTATACAAGCCGTTGCGCGGCTCTGCCCATAGGGCGAGATGAGGAGTTTGTACTGGGCTCTACCCTTGGCTCCGCCCATGGCTCCTCCCACTAACCGGAAGTAGTGGCTCTGCAGTCGTGAGCCTGCTGCCAGTTCATCTCGTCGCAGGCAGTCTCAGTTGTAAGACTATTAAAACCACTGTTCACTTCCAATCACGTGTCTTGTGAATTAATGGTCTCATCACTTAGTTGGGGTTATGGGGATAGGGCGGGGGAGTGGGCCTAGTTAGGGTGGTCTTTTGAAGGGTCAGTGCAGACTTGATGGGCTGAATGGCCCTGTTCTGCACTGTAGGAATTCTAAGCATGCAGCGAAGTTTTCCATTGCGATTTAGGTCACTGAGAGAGAGCCTGCTGTTGCCAACACACAAAATCTTGAGGCAGCACGGTGGTGCAGTGGTTAGCACTGCGGCCTCACGGCGCCGAGGTCCCAGGTTCGATCCCGGCTCTAGGTCACTGTCTGTGTGGAGTTTGCACATTTTCCCTGTGTTTGCGTGGGTTTCGGCTCCACAACCCAAAAGACGTGCAGAGTAAGTGGATTGGCCACGCTAAATTGTCCCTTAATTGGAAAAAAAATGAATTGGGTATTCTAAATTTATTTTTAAAAAACATACAAAATTTTGTTGTTTGTACACCTGACCTGCCATTGTGACACTAGAAGAGGCACCAGGACCACATGAAGAAACAGAGAGCCCAATTAAGAATTATAAATCTTAACCAAGCTGGAGGCCCAGAAAGATAAGTATGTAGGACTGAATTGGATAGAAAGGAGGCCACCATTAGCTTCTCCAACTTAATGTTGATATTTCCTGCTGCACCCCCGATCACTGCCACCATCCTTCTTCTCATGGTCCTGGGGAGTAAGGATAACGGGGGGTGGATGACGGAAAAACCAAGGTATTTCCTTGCTGGTATTTTCACGTGCCTGTCAGGGCAGAGGGTGACATCAGCAGCAGTCCTGGTAAGGGCAAAGACAGGAAAATTAAGCAATGATGCCACCCTTTACCACCCAAATTTGCTTGATTTCCTATGCAAAGAAAGAAAGAAAGCAAAGAAAGTTCCCGCCTTAGATATCTGAGGAAGACAGGCAACAAAAGCAACCAATGCTGTGTTGTATTTTGAAAGAAAGCGGGATACTAATCTGAGAGAGCAGACAAGAACTGCCTTTCATATCTCATCTGAAAGGTACCCTCAGTATTGAACTGGCCAATCTACTCACTCACGTTTGCTCTGGTTTCTGGAGTGGGGCAAACATTCTCCACCCTGTCAGACCATTGAAAAGTCAAGAAGGCTATTTTATTGTATCATGGCTGGTATAGTAGCAGCTGTATGGTGGTGAGGCCGTTAGTATTGGTAAGGGTGCATTCTGTAGTCCTTCTTTATGTCCCCATCCGTCTGCCAGCATCATCTCTTATAAACATCAAAGCCAATAACCCATAATTGAGCTGTTCACGCTGGCGGGATATTCCTGTCCTGCTGACGGCACACCTCCCCCACAGGAAAACCGGCGGCCTGTGGTGGATTCAATGTGAAATCCCATTGACAGTAGCGGGACCAGAATCTCCCGCCGCCGTCCAACAACGGGCTGCCTTCTGTCTCTAATAAACACGCTGCAGAGGAGACTGGAGAATCTCGTCCACTGTATTAATAATGGAGTGATTTGGACTTTACGTCTTCCCCACCGTGTTTTTGGCAGGGGGGGTCACATAAAATATGAGAGGTGGCCAGCCCACCACTTTCCTACCCACCCCCAATCTGCCCCACATAACACAGTCGGTGGGTGGGTGCCTGGCAGCCATTTTAAAATTAATATTTAACAGTCGATTGAGGTTGTTATCAAACCAATTGAGTGGATTGGTACACTGCCCACGGCATAAAACAGTTGGGATGAGTAGACAGGTGGGAATGGGTAGGCCATTCTTTTGAGGAAGCTGCTCAAATGGTGAGAAGCAAGTCAGAGTATGTCCTGCTTTGTTAAATTAGAGACAGACCCTCTATGATGACACCCCCACTTTGTTGCTCGCTAGCCTAGTGTCCAAAATCTAATCCCCACTCCCCTTTGAACTCCTCCCTGGGCTCCCCAGTCCCACCCATTGATACCCTTAATGCCCCTCTCGCCGGGATCCATAGAATCCCTGCAGTGCAGAAGGAGGTCATTCTGCTCATCAAGTCTGCACTAACCCTCCAAAACACCATCTCACCTAGGCTCAGTCCCTCGCCCTAGTCCCTGTAACCCGACCCAACCGTTTGACATTAAGGGACCATTTAGTTTGGCCAATCCACCTAACCCACGCATCTTTTGGACTGTGGGAGGAAACCAGAGCACCCATAGGAAATCAATGCAGACACGGGGAGAACGTGTAAACACCACGCAGTCACCCAAGGCCAGAACTGAACCAGGTCTCTGGTGCTGTGAGGCAGCAGTGCTGGCTGGAATTGAGCCCGGGTCTCTAGTGCAATGAAACAGCAGTGCCAACCATTGTGCCGATGTAGCTAGGCCATGATTGAGTTCAGGCACTGCTGGGACTGCTAGAACTACTGGCCAATCAAATTGATTGGCAGTCTCGAGGGTGGGACTTCCTCCCACTGAGGGGCGGAAGTTCCACTTGTTCTGCATTTAGCCCATCTGTAGCCTGTTATAAATGAAATGAAAATCGCTTATTGTCACAAATGAAGTTACCATGAAAAGCCCCTCGACGCCACATTCCAGCGCCTGTTTGGGGAGACTGGTACAGGAATTGAACCGTGCTGCTGGCCTGCCTTGGTCTGCTTTAAAAGCCAGCTATTTAGCTTGTGCTAAACCAACCCCCGGTTATAACTGGGTTGGAGGGGGGGCTTCTTTCAGGTGCATGGGCTACAGGCTAACTCTTCCATTGTGGGGGGAGGGGGAACAAGAAATATGTCCCCCGATATGCCAGATTTTCCATCATTGTCATTATAGGCGCCGCGAGAGGTAAGGAGCTTCCTGTATAAGGAAACTCGTAAGTATTAACCAGGCATTCAGCCTGGTCTGGGCTAGCAGGGACAGAATCTAACAGATGAAATCTGGTGCTTTACCCAGGCCAGAAAAAGGCTTTAAATTGTGACAGATTGCAGAGCCTGGCTGGAACAGAGTTTTTATGCATTGTCCCCTCCCACACTAGACACTGCAACACTCAGGGCAGCATAGCTGCTAAAGTGGAAAATCTCAGCTGTCATTTAAAAAAATAAATTTAGACCAATTCATTTTTTCCAATTAAGGGGTGTGGTGGTATGAATGTAAGCAGTGCCATTGGTGCAGAGCATGGGTTTCCCATTGGCTCTGGCTGGTCATGTGCCTCTCGTCCGATTGGCTGGGACTAGTCATGTGACTGCTCACCAATTGGTCGAGAGGCAAGTAGACCCCGCCTCCGTGGCGGGGTATAAGTACCCAGAGTTCCCGGCGGTCGGCCTTACTCTGTAGTCAACAACCGGGCTAACAACTAGCTGATTAAAGCCACAGTTCGGATCCTAATCGTGTCTTGAGTCCAATTGATGGTACATCAAGGGGCAATTTTAGCGGGGCCAATCCACCTGACCTGCACATCTTTGGGTTGTGGGGGCGAAACCCACGCAAACATGGGGAGAATGTACAAACTCCACACGGACAGTGACCCAGAGCCGGGATCGAACCTGGGACCTTGACTCCTTGAGGCAGCAGTGCTAATCACTGCGCCACTGTGCTGCCCTCTCAGCTGTCATATTAAGGAAGCCAACTGTTGGAAGTTTTTTTTTTGGTTGCTAAAAATCCTGAAAAACCGCAACCCAAATGTACCCACCTAACCATATGCACCCCAAAATGTCTGCCAAATCTTGGCACACTATTAAATCAAAATTTGGTCAATAAGACCCATGCATGCTCACTATCCTGTGCGCACGCACAAATCAACTATAATCACACAACTACCACAATTACATCAATATAGAAGTCCTATAGTAAGCCTCAACAGCCCCACCACTTACCGGTGGCTATATTCTGGCATACAACACCTACACACATACATACACACACACACACATACCCATGTATCTACACTACATCTAACGTAACACATTTAAATCTATCCAATCAACCATTACCCTACACGTAATGGCACCAGCACAAACACCCATAACAAACAGCTTTTAAGCAACTCTATTTCAATAGCCAGACAACATCACCAAATGCCTAAACACATCATAAAACCTCACTGCCAAGCTAATGCAAACACAGATGCGCACAATCTGGTCCAAAATGGCCGTGGTCACATTTTGAAGCTGTTATGAGCACCATTTGCATCGACAAATATACATGCAGGCAAATCACGCAATTTCCCCTCCTTAGTATGGTCAGAGAAACTCAGAGACGAGCGCAACTGCTGAAACTTTCTTCGCCAGTCTCCCAAAGCCTCACATATGAAGTATCATTGTTCCACAAATCTCCGATCCACACCATACGGGCACGTGGTATCCAAGTTGTTCAGAAGCTCTAAAGCTTATTGTCAAGCCTCTCATACAGTCTAATTAATTTGTCTAATTTGTCACACTGCCCGCATTACCGCTGGAACAGAATACCACGGTGCCATTTCACAAATTTCCACACGGTAGTTCTGATATGCCATCTGTCCAAATAGGGCTGGAAGCACATCCGCGTCCAACTCAAAGTTCTCCACCACACGCACACTAAACACTCGCTGGTTCAAAACCACTGCCAACATACACACACACACACACACACACACACACACACACAACACACTCGCACGCCACTCACACTCACACACACACGCCACTCCAACTGTTGAAAGTTAAGAACAGCGTATCATGTAAGCTAGATGGACAGTCTGGAGGTCTGTAGACGAAATATACTTTTTAACGTTCTTATGTTTGAAGATGACACAGCCATGCAGGTTAAAATGAGACTCGACGTTACATTTGTTTCATACAATAAACATTCTTCACTGGGTAATTGGTGCCGGTAGTATATTTCATTCTGATAGCTGCCATTGATAAACAGCTTCAAGTTTTATTTTGACAGTGTTACTGGGTCTATACTGTGCCTGTCTGATCAGACACCCGACACCAAAGCCTGAATCACCAGTTTAGGTCGGAACTCCTGGGTGGATTTTTCAGGGGGCAATGGCAGCGCCAGAGACAGAGGTGGAATTCCAATGCAGCGTGGAGCCCTGGCCAATGGAAAGGGTGGGGGAGGGGGGTGAGAAGGCATACTAAGTAAGAGGTGACTGATGTGTGGGAACACCAATCAGTGTATTGTAGCTCTGAATTTGCTGATAGGCTTGGAGGGCCGAAGGGCCTGTTCCTGTGCTGTACTTTTCTTTGTTCTTTGTTCTTTTAGCCATGCCGGGTAAAACTCCCGGCTCCCATGACAAAACTGGCTGGAGAATGGCTGGGTCCGTGGCCGTGCATGTGCACGCCGATGACCTGCAGCGGTCGCGCCGTAAAACATGGTGCCGGCCATGCGAGGACCTGACCTGCCAAATAATGCCCCCCTAGCCACCCCCCACCAGCCCTCGCGGTAGCCCCCCCACCCCGGGCCAGCAGCATGGCTCCCGGCCGACTGTGACACAGAACAGATGGGAAAATATTGAAGCAAGAACTGAGTTCACTTATTCAACCATGTGCAGTGAATGTCTTATGCTGGCTGTGCACAGCCTCGCTCGATGCCCTGAGCCCCACTCCTGAAATGTTGCAACAGCTCAGTGTTGGAAGTAAGTTGCTGTCACCAGAATCCATTCACCTGGTGTCTTATTTTGACCCACAGTAAAGTACTGGCCCCTCAGCACTTTGAACTACACCAAAAGTAGAGTCTAGAAATACTTATTGACATAGTGTCCCAAATCTGCGACCTCTGCCACGCAGAATGATAATGGCAGCAAGTGCATGGTAACTTGAAGATTGCCCTCTAAAGCTCACTTTTATGCCTGACTCTACTTTTGGAATTGTGCCAGAAAGGATAATGTTTTGAGCACTGAAATAGAAAGGTAAGTGGTTCTGCATTTTTAAAAAGTATTAACCTGTAAATGTTTCATAACCTGCAATGAGTTTTCTGAGAGTGCAGAACTTTCCCTATGGAGTTTAACTTTGAGTCCATCATGGAGTAGTGTTTCTGAATCTTCCTTCATAGCAGTTTTTACACCAATAATAACAAAAGGCTAATCGCTACTGCATAGTGATTATGAACAGGAAAACTAGATGATTTTATTTCTGCCCCTTGCCTGGGGCAAGAAAACTTTAGTGTCCCAAACACTGACTTGACTCAGGATAGACTGGGCAAACGACACAATAATAATAATAATCTCTATTAATGTCGCAAGTAGGCTTACATCAACACTGCAATGAAGTTACTGTGAAAATCCCCTAGTCGCCACACTATGGCGCCTGTTCGGGTACACTGAGGGAGAATTCAGAATGTTCAATTCATCTAACAGCACATCTTTTGGTACTTGTGGAAGGAAACCGGAGTGCCCGGAAACCCATGTAGACACGGTGAGAAAGTGCAGACTCCACACAGACAGTGACACAAGCCAGAAATCGAAGCTGGGTCCCTGGAGCTGTGAGGCAACGTGCTAACCACTGTGCTACCGCACCTCCCATGGCGTGGATCCCAAAGGTCGGCCAGTTGGCAAAAGTGGGTCCTGGAAAAAAAAGTGTGACAAGCACTGCCCAACCAGATTGTTTTTTAAAACAATTGACAGTGTTTTCATCATCACCATTAGACTTCTAATTCAAGATATTTTATTGAGTTTACATTCCACCACCTGCCATGGTGGGATTCGACCCCTGGTCCATAGATAATTTCCCTGGGTCGCTGGATTAGTTTAGCTGGGCTAGTTTAGCTCACTGGGCTAAATCGCTGGCTTTTAAAGCAGGCCAGCAGCACGGTTCGATTCCCGTAGCAGCCTTCCCGGACAGGTGCCGGAATGTGGCGACTAGGGGCTTTTCACAGTAACTTAATTGAAGCCTACTCGTGACAATAAACGATTTCCATTTAATTACTAGTCTAGCACCAATACCACTAAACTACTGCCTCCCCACTGCAGAGTAGAAGTGAATCTCTGAAGAAGAGTATTTTACCTGCTTTTTGACAAAAGTTTGGATGAGAATGCTAAAAGCTGCTGCAGTAAGAGATTCAGTAAATTCTACCGGGAAGACGTAGACGCAAATCTTTTTGAAGAAGAAATGAGACAGTCAGTCACTTACTTGATAATGATGTGCTCTGTGCTTTGAGATCACCAGCTGATTTGTACAGACTTGTCTGTGATGATTTGCAGGTAAACTTTCCAAATGTAGAAATCATTCTGAAAATATTTTGAACAATACCTGTCACAAGTACTTCCGGTGAACATTTTTTCTCTGTATTGAAAAGAGTGACAAATTATCTGCAAAGTATAATGAGTCAGGACTTCAAGTGGCATCGTGTAGATGGAGGTCGCATGTTGGGTGGCTCCTGCCTAAGTTTTTGTTTTTCCCGGCCCTTTTCACTCTGTTTTGAGGGGACTGTCTCCAATAAAGTTTGGATATTATAGGATGTTGAAATCCCAATGAAAGAATATCGCACAAACAGGAACAAGCGCTAGTCCGCCAGGGGGCCCAAGTAGAGTGCGGAGTTTGATGGGAGGCAAGATGGTGGGAGCAAGCTTACCGGGTGGGGCTGCGTCCATAAGGGTGGATATGATGTCCGAGGTGATGGTGGTGGAGTTTGAGCAGCAGTTTGCTAAGCATTCTGAGGACATGCGAAGGCGATGATGGAAACTCTCAAACAGTCGATGGAACATGCGCTGGCCCCAATAAAGAAGGCTCTTGGAAAGACGTTGAAGTTCGTGAGGAAGCATAGTGAGGTGTTGAAAGGGGTGAAGGAGCCGCTGTTGCAGTGACCAGCTCACCTTGCTGGAAGAGGAACTGCTGATGGTGGAGGACAGTAATAAAGTGCTGAGAGCTAAAGTGGCGAGCAGATCACGGCGGCAGAATCTTGCCACCTCCTTTAGCTGGATAGGGCCTATCGGTCGCTCCGGCCAAAGTTGAGGCGAATGAACCACCAACAGCTGTGACAGTCTGTTTTCATTGCAATCAGACAAAGGAGAAGACCTTGAGATGGACCAAGCAAAATCGGGAGGTGAGGTGGGGAGGCAGTGGTATTCGAATATACCAGGACGTCATGGTGGAGCTGGCAAGAAGGAACATGGTCTTTAACAGAGTGAAGGCAGTTCTTTACAACATTGGTGCGTAGATCAGGGTGGTCTACCTGGCGAAGCTGAGGGTTATAAGTTCTTAAGTTACAGGGGCAGAATTAGGCCATTTGGCCCATCGAGTCTGCTCTGCCATTCTATCATGGCTGATATTTTCTCATCTGTTACCTACAATGCTACAGACCAAGAGCTGGATTGCGTAATCAACCAGAGCATCTCCTCCCTAGAACACATGAACTAGGAGCGAGAGTAGGCAATTTAGCCTCCCGAGCCTAAACACCTTTAATGTGATCATTTAAAAAAAAAAATTTAGAGTACCCAAATATTTATTTTCCAATTAAGGGGCAATTTAGCGTGACCAATCCACCTACCCCGCACATCTTTAGGTTGTGGGGGTGAAACCCACACAGTCACGGGAGGGAATGTGCAAACCCCACATAGACAGTGACCGAAGGCTGAGATTCGAACCCGGGTCCTCAGCGCCGTAGTCCCAGTGCTAACCACTGCGCCACGTGCCGCCCCTTCAATGTGATCATGGCTAATCCCATCATGGCCTCAATATGTCCTGCTCGTTCTTCATAATCCTTCAACCCATTGCCAATTAAAAATCGGTCTAACTCCTCCTCGTGAAATTTACTCACTGTCCCAGCATCCACCGCACTCTGGGGTAGTGAATTCCACAGATTCACAACCTTTTTGGAGATGTTGTTTCTCCTCGAATCTGTTTTAAATTTGCTACCTTTTATTCTAAGATTATGACCTCTCATTTTAGAATGCCCCACAAGGGGAAGCGCTTGCTCCACGTCTACTTTATACCTCGATTAGATCTCCCCTCATTCTTCTAAACTCTAGAGTGCAGTCCTAAACTGTTCAATCTCTCCTCATATGACCAACTCCTCATCTCTGGAATCCACCTAGTGAACTGCCTCCAATGCCACTACATCTTTCCTCAAATAAGGGGACCAATACTGTGCTCAATACTCCAGGTGCGGTATCACCAATGCCTTGTATAGTTGCATCAATACTTCCTTATCTTTATGCTCAATTCCTTGTGCTATAAATGGCAACATCCCATTTGCTTTCCTTATTATCTGGCGCACTTGCATGCTCGTTTTCTGTGACTCATGCACGGCAACACCCAGATCCCTCTGTATCGGAACACCATGAAGTTGATTAAAATGCACAACCTCACGTTTATCCATGTTAAACTTAATCCGCCACATTTTGGCCCACTCTCCTAACCTATCTATATCCATTTGTAAGTTCTTATTTCCTCATTGCAACTTACTCTCCCACCTATTTTTGTGTCATCTGTGAATTTGGCTATAGAACCTTCTATCCCTGAATCCCAGTCGTTAATGTAGATTGTAAATTGCTGGGGCCCAAGGACCGAACCCTGTTAGGAGCGTGGTCTTTAACAGAGTGAAGGGAGTTCTTTACAACAATGGTATGTAGATCGGGGTGGTCTACCTGGCGAAGCTGAGGGTTATAAGTTCATAAAATACAGGGGCAGAATTAGACCATTTGGCCCCTCGAGTCTGCTTCGCCATTCTATCAGGGCTGATATTTTCTCATCTGTTACCTACAATGCTCCAGAGCATGACACCTTGCCATCCAGAAAAAGGCCCATTTATCCCAACTCTCTGTCTCCTCTCCGTCAACCAGTTTTCTATCCAAATTAACAAATGATCCCTAATCCCATGTAATCTCACCTTGTGAATTAACCTTCTGTGTAGCACCTTCTCAAATGCCTTCTGGACGTCCAGATATACTACATCTACAGGATCCCCATTATCTACTTTGCTTGTTACAGCTTGGAAGAACCCTAGCAAATTAGTCAAACATGTTTTGCCCTTCATAAAACCATGCTGACTCTGATGGATAGCGCGTTGGCTTCCAAATGTCCTGATGTTACATCCTTGATAATTGATTCTAACAATTTTCCAACAACAGATGTTAAACTAACAACAGTCTGTAATTACCCATGTTCTGCCTCTCTCACTTTTTGAATAAGGGCGTTATGTTAGCATTTTTCCAATCTACTGGAACCTTTCCCGTATCCCAAATATTATGGATCCACTATCCCTGCTACCACTTACTTTAATAGCTTAGAATGTAGGCCATCAGGCCCTGGGGACTTGTCTACCCTCAGACCCAAGAGTTTGTTGAGTACCGTTTCCCTATTGATGCTGATTGTTCCAAGTTCCACCATTTCTATTACCTCTGGTACGAGTGAAAACTGAGGCAAAGTGTTGATGTAGCATAACATAAGAGATCAGATTCCAAACTCAGTCCAGTCACAGTCCTCCAGCCTTCACGAGCGCCTCCACCTTCTCCGTCATTTCAAAGAAATGGTCCTTGGAGTTAAGCATAACATAAAAGGGATGCTGAAAAAGTAATAAAAAGAGCTAAGGTAAATGACGAAAAAACACTAGCGCAGAATATCAAAAAGGATACCAAAAGTTTTTACAGGTACATAAAAGGGAAGAGAGTCCCTGAGGTGAATGTTGGTCCCTTGGAAGATGAAACTGGTGAGTTAATAGTGGGAAACACAGAAATGGCAAAGATGCTAAATCACCACTTTGCCTCAGTTTTCACACGTACCACTCCTACAGGAACGGGCAATTCAGAGGTAATAGAAATGGTGGAACATGGAACAATCAGCATCAATAGGGAAACGGTACTCAACAAACCCTTGGCTCTGAGGGTAGACAAGTCCCCAGGAGTCGTACGAGTGAAAATTGAGGCAAAGTGTTAGCAAAGAAGGCCTTTAGGTATATGCAGGTACGGGATTTTGCAAGGAAGGCTTTCCCAACATTTCTGGTGACATCGTCCTCCTCGTTGTTGGAGGGGGTGTTGTCGGTAATGGGGATGGAGGTGGGGTGGGGTGGGGGGGGGGGGGGGTCATTTTACGAACTATGGGAGGATTCTGAGGATACAATGTCGTTGGAGGGGGTTAAGGCCAAGTGGGAGGTGGAACTGGGGGGTGGTGGGTGGCCGCTGGAGAAGGGGTTGTGGTGTGATGTGCTGCGGAGGGTGAACACCTCAACCCTGTGCACGAGTCAATACAATTAAAGGTGGTGCATAGGGAACACCTGACGAGGTCAAGGGTTGAGCCGGCTATTTGAGCGGGTGGAGGACACGTACGAGCGGTGTGGGAGGGGCCTGGCCAACCATATACATATGTTCTGGTCCTGTCCGAAGTAGGCAAAATTTTGGAGGTCTTTTTTCAGCGCCATGTCAGCGATCTTGCACTTGGATTTGGAACCCAGTCCCCTGGGGGTCATATTTGGGGTATCGGAGCTGCTGACGGGGGCTGATGTTTTAGCCTATGCCTCGTTGATTGCTCTTAGGTGGGTTCTATTGGGGTGGAGGTCAGCTTCTCTACCCTGTTGGGTGGAGTTACTGGGTTATGGGGATAGGGTGAAGGTGTTGACCTTGGGTAGGGTGCTCTTTCCAGGAGCCGGTGCAGACTCGATGGGCCGAAAGGCCTCCTTCTGCACTGTAAATTCTATGATAATCTATGATTAATCTAGGACAAAGGTTCGGCACAACATCGTGGGCCGAAGGGCCTGTTCTGTGCTGTATTGTTCTGCGTTCTATGATCTTCAGTATGCCTGGGGGCACTGATGGAGTTCCTGTATCTTGAGAAGGTTAAGTTCACCTTGAGAGGGGCTATTGAGTGGTTCTATAAGAGATGGAGTCTGTTTATTCTTCACTTTAAAGAACTGGTCAGCGTCAGCTGCCAAAGGGTGGGAGGAGGTTATTTTTCAAGTCATGTATGTATTAGTTGGTGGTGTGGGGAGTGGGTATAAAATGTTATAAACTGAGTTAAAATATATTTTTTAAAAAGCATAATGAGTCAGGAATATTTGACAAGTTCAGGTACCCTGACAATTGAAAATACATCCTTACAGGATTTTACAAATATATATATATATATAGCTTTGTGCCCCAGCCCCTCCCACTACACTGTGCCCTGTGGTGGAGGGGGCAATGTGTGTGTGGGTGTGGTGTGGGGTTGCCATGGGGAACCGTAACTCAGCAGGGTTGTGCACCGCCTTCCCCTGGCAGGGGGTGACCTTTGTGGCCAGTGCACCTAACCATGGCGGCCAGTGTGGGTGCTGGCAGGTGGTGCATAGTATGGGTTCAGTCGCCCCGTGGGTAGAGGGGAGGGTTGGGGTTAGGGGTGTGTGGGGTGGAGTTTAGTGCCAAGGGCACAGTGCTGCCTGCTCACCCTGGCTGCCCTGAAGAGATTGCGCAGTTTCTTCCTGCACTGCTGGCTGGTCCTGGTGGTGGTGCTTACGGCATTCATGACCTCTCCCACCTGCACCAAGGCCCGGTGCATGGTGGCGGGTGGCAACCACCTCCCCACCCTGGGGTACATGATGGCCCACCTCTCCTCCACTGTGTTGAGTAGGGTCTCCAGCTCAGCATTCGTGAATCGGGGTGCCGTTCTACTTGCTGCCATCTTGGCTGGAATGAGTGTGTGGGGAGTGGAGTGCTTATGTGCAGCTACAGCTTGTCAGGCGGGATTTTCTGTGCAATCCCTGCGTGTTTTCAGTGGTGGACACCCTCGCCAGCGGAGTCTTCTGGCCCCGCCGTTTTCAAGGGGATTTCCTGTTGAATGCACCCCCGTCGCCGGGAAACCCGAGGCGGGGGTGCGCCGTCAGCGGGACTGGAGGATTCCGCCAGCGTGAACAGCTGATAAATTCTGCCCATTGTGTCTTTTCCATTCGATCCGTGTCTGGGGGAAGGTGGGAAATCCTGTCTCCGAAGTGGATGGTCACTTCAGAGGGAATTACATCCCAATTTACCATGATTGATAGTAAACAATTACCTGTCACAACAAAGGAGTTTCATTGCTTAAGTACATATCTGTTGTTTAGGACCAAGCTTGTTTGCCTTCTCTGGCAAATGGAACCAGACGCCTATGTCGGCCAGGTGAGAGGAATAATTAATACGGATCACTGAGCTGTCATTTGCTTGTATTTGGTTTACTGCATGTGCAAAGGATATGAGTTTGTCAGATTCACAGTTCTATCGTGTCTATAAAGTGGGTGATTTATCTCAGTTAGTCATGTGCGATGATGCCCGTGTATTTTTAAAATCTGACTTGATAAGCAAACGTGTTGCACTAAAAAGTGTTTTTAGTGGATGGTTTGATAGCAATATCTGAGGAACTCCCAGGACTGGTGCCCTGTGTCTCTCAGTTGCTCGCTGTGTTTTGCACAGATGTTCTAGGGACTCCATGCAGGGGACGGGGTTCTCTGATCCCCGCCGCTAAGATCGGGAATCCCGATTGTGCGGAGAATCCCGCTTTGGGCCAAAGATGGTATCAGCGCCGGGCGGCAGACCTGCCCCCAGTCTCTGCACTCTGGCTGTAGCGGGCTTCCTGCCTCAGTTTAATGTCTCATCTGAATGGCATCCTCTCCAATAACCGTTCCTCGATGCTGAGTCGATACTGTGTTCAGTGTCAGCATAAAATTGTGTGTTTAAATCGCAGTTGACATTTACTTACCAATAACATGTCTCCAATGCTCAGTGAAGTTCAGGCAGACTGGTTTACAGGCATTTTGGATGACCTCTGTCGTGTTAGGTACACTGGTCTAACACTGGCTGCAACTGGATGCAGATTAGATCAGAAAGATACTCCAGACCTTGAAGTTAGTTCAATCAGGTTTATTGAACTGATAGCACAGTTAACACCGTTCTCTGTGAGTTCGACTCTCTGCTAACTTAAGTGTGGTTACTCTGTCTGACTGAACCAGACTAGCTCTGAGCCACGTGGTGGAGGTGTGAGATTGTAACAACACCCTTGACTGACTCTCTAGATGTTCATCAGTGGAAAGAGGCGGAGTGTGAGTGCCTCGTGTCTTTTATAGTCAGATCCCACCCCTGAGTGTCCTGCCTGCTTATTGGTCATGTCCTGTTCTCTGTGTCCATTAGCTGCTTGTCTGTATATCATTATGTGTGTGTGTGTGCTTGCATATCATGACAACCTCAAGTTTACGAGAGTAGAATGTGGGAGACCAGCCAGGAGTACATTGGAATAGTCCAGTCTGAGGTAACAAAGCACAGATGAAAGTTACAACAGCAGATGGGTTGAAGCAGGTACAAAGCTGGGCCATGTTGTTAAGGTGGAAACGGGTGGCCTTAGTGGTAGCACAGATATGTGGTTGGAAAACCATCTTGGGATCACATATGAAACCAAGATTGTGAACCGTCCTGGTTCAGCCGCACACAGTGGCCAAGGAGAGGGATGGAGTTGATGGCCAGGAAGCAGGCTGGGAGTGAGGATAATGGGCGGGATTTTCCAGCTATTCTCGCCGGCGGGCTAGACCGGTCCCACCAATGGCAAGCCCCCACCGCGGGCTCCCTGGCAGGGAGGCTGCAAAAAACAGAAAACCCGGTTGACTAGGGCAGGACCGGAAGATCCCTCTGCCAGTCAATGGCAGGCCACATCTCCACCGCAAAACACGCCGCAGGCAGGCAGAAAATCCCACCCAGTGGCTTCAATCTTCCTACTATTTAGTCGGATTAAATTGCTATTGATCAAAGCAGGAGCTCTGAAAGCTACATTATTGCTTATTTTTGGTGACATTCAATTCAAAACTGTGGTGACTGTTTTCAGTGCTTCCCTCTCAGGATTTTGTCAAAAAGAGTGAAGATGAACAAAATGCCAGGCATCTCAGGAGGCACCAATGGACTGCCCATACCTGCTGTTAGGCCACTGATTATACCTGCAGCTATCTGGCAATCACGGAGGAGACTCAAATCCTCAGGCTTAAGGTTCAGCAAGGAGACACTATTGCCAATTGACCTTTACTATAATTGTCAGTTGCCGTCAAGGTGATAGCCAACATTGACACTTACACGCTGCCTTCTGCCAGTTAATCACTTGGAGCTCCTGCAGTGTAAACCAATTTGCTCTTGACCAATGCAGGTTGGAAGCAGGTGACTAATGCACAGTTTAGCACGATAAGCTCAATGATTTTCATTCCCTCGAGTATCAACAACAGCAAGGTCTGGTTGCTCAAATTCCTTGGACAATTTCTCAGAGTATTAAGGATCATTCATTTAAAAATTTTTTTAGAGTACCCAATTCATTTTTTTTTTCAATTGAGGGGCATTTTAGCGTGGCCAATTCACCTACTCTGCACATCTTTTTGGGTTGTGGGGGGCGAAACCCACGCAAACACGGGGAGAATGTGCAAACTCCACACAGATAGTGACCCAGAGCCGGGATCGAACCTGGGACCTCGTCGCCGTGAGGCAACAGGGCTAATCCACTGTGCCACCGTGCTGCCCTGAAGGATCATTAATAGCACCCGTGCGTCGATCCAAGTTTGAACCCGCAATCTAGAGGCTAAATACACAAAGATTGAAGCTTCGTTTTTTTTTTAAAAGTAAAAACTCAAAATACTCGGCAGGTCAGACAACATCTGCGGGGAGAAGCAGAGGTAGCTTTTGAGCACGTGATGACTCTCGGATGCTGTCTGATCTGCCGCGTATTTCCAGCATTTTCAGTTCTTCAGATTTCTAGCATCTGCTAGTGGTTTGCCTTTGAAATAGAGCTTTATTATTTTCCTGAGAGGAACTTTCTGAGGCACCTTGATCGTACATTATCTGAAATTTCACTTTTTTGAGATAAGTGGAAAGCTCCCGGATGTGACTGAATCAACTTCATTTGAATATTTCTTTCACTTGTGGATTTGCAGGAAATGGAGGTAAAAAGACTGAGTTTGAAGTGATCGTGACTTTAATCAAATTACTGTGAACATACCATATTTTGTATTTTATCGTACATTGTGGTATGTGATGAGAACTCATTCGTGACTGAGTTGCAGTGTCCAGTAATGAAACAAAAAGAAATTGCATTAATGAAGTGCATTTCACAGCTGTTGAATTATAGTACTTGTTATGCAGGAAAATATCACAGTTAATTTGTACACAGCAATGAGATAAATGAATAGGCAAGCTGTTTTGTGGTGTTAGTTTTTTTTGGCTTCTCCCATTTTACCTTGGGTTGCCACAATGCTGGCTGATCACTCTTCTGCATGTCCATCTGTCAGTCACCCATTCCTCTTCCAATCCCGATGTGTTTAAATCTCTCCCCAATGCATCTTTTTAGCAGGCCTCAGACGTTCCTCTTCTGTTTCTTCCAAACAGACCCATCTCCATTTCTCACCTTATCACGTTGCCTCCGTCTTCCGCACAGATGACCAAACCATTTCAATCTCTTCTCTTCATTTGCCTGGATGACTGTAGCTTCAACAGCACTGAAGAAGCTTGATACCATCCAGGATAAAGCAGCCCTCTTGATTGGCACCCCTTCTAAAATCATTCACTCCCTCCACCACTGGTGCACAGCAGCACAGTGCGTGCCATCTACAATGTGCACTGCAGGAACTCACCAAGGCCCCTTAGGCAGCACCTTCCAAACCCATAACCACTATCATCTGGAAAGACAAGGGCAGCAGATACGTGGGGTCCCACCACCTGCAAGTCTTCTCCCAAGTCACTCAACCATCCTGACTTGGAAATTTATTACTATTCCTTCACTCAAAATTCTGCAACTCCCTCCCTACACGAAATCTATTGCAGTGGTTACAGAATTCAGCTCAACATCACCCTCTCAAGAGAAATTAGGGATGGGCAACAAATGCTGGCCTAGCCAGCGATGCCCACATTCCACAAATGATTTAAAATAAAACTTTCTTCCCACAATTTTCACTCGCCTCCTGATATGCTGGTTCCTGATTCTGTTTTTACTCATTACTCCAGACATCCATTTTAGCATCTGCATCTCATTCGTATACAATTATTGTTCCTCTCCTCTTGATATTGTCCACGTTGGGGAGGCGGTGATGTAGTGTATTGTCACTGGAGTAGGATTTCAGAGACCCAGGGTAATGCTCTGGGGACCCAGGTTCAAATCCTGCGGCTGCAGACAGTGAAATTTTAATTCAATAAAAATCTGGAATTATACGTCATTAATGCCATGAAACCATTGTTGATTGTTGTAAACACACATTTGGTTCACTAACATCCTTTAGGGTTAGAAATCTGCCCTCCTCACCTGATCTGGCCGACATGTGACTTCAGATCTGCAGCAGTGTGGTTGACTCTTATCTGCCCCCTCAAGGGCAATTAGGGTTGGGCAGTAAACGCTGGGCTGGTTCAGCCAGCGACACCCATGTCCCATGAACGAATAAAATGAAAGATTTTTTTTTGTGGTTCACAGTGGTTAGCACTGTGGCTCCATAGCGTAAGGGTCCCAGGTTTGATTCCTGGCTCAGGTCACTATCTGTCCAGAATTTGCACGTTCTCCACGTGGGTTTCCTCCCACAAGTCCTGAAAGACGTGCTGTTAGGTGAATTGAACATTCTGAATTCTCCCTCCGTGTACCCGAACAGGCGCCAGAGTGTGGCGGCTAGGGGCTTTTCACAGTAACTTCATTCCCGTGTTAATGTAAGGCTACTTGCGACAATGATAAAGATTATTATTATTATTATTATTATTATTAATAAAAGTTTCTGCAACATATATATAGCAAGGCCGCTTTCACAACTTTCTTACAGATTATTCTTTTCAGTTTCCTTTTTTAAAATTTAAAGTACCCAATTCTTTTTTTTTTCCAATTAAGGGCCAATTTATGTGGCCAATCTATCTATCCTGCACATCTTTGGGTTGTGCGGGTGAGATCCATGCAGACACGGGGAGAATGTGCAAACTGCACACGGACAGTGATCCGGAGCTGGGTTCAAACCCGGGTCCTCAGTGGCGTGAGGCAGCTGTGCTAACCATTGCACCACCGTGCCACCCCCATCCCTCTTTACAGTTTCAACAATACTTTTCTGTGGGGCCGCACGGCGGTGATAATACAACTCTTTAAATATTGCACTAAAGTGGCACCCAGATTATGAACCTGGAGTAGGACTATTGCCTTCTTACTCAAAGGCAACAAACAGTAAAAGCTTCAACTCACATTTCAGATCGTTGGAAGCTGTTTTCAGATTCCTTATGGCATGTGATTGAGATCCTTTTGCTAGTGTGCAGGAAGCAGGGAAAACCTGGATAGTGCAAAGCTGCATTTGGGTGGTCAATATTCACACTGAGATATGAAAAGTCCTATTAATAATCAATAAGATTGCAATACATTGTAAACCCAGACTGGAGGCGATCAATCAAGAGTACCCGAGAGCAATCATTCCACTTCTTCATTTAAATCATGTTTTTTTTTAATAAATATTTCATTGAGGTATTTTTGCTTTAAACAAAAATAAGCAGTGTACATGAATCTATAAACATAGTGCAAAAGCCTGCTTCCTCCCTTACAGGTCCCACCTTTATTAACCCCCTACTCTAAGCTAAACTACCCCTCCCCCCCCCCCCCCCCCCCCCCCCCCTTCTGCTGACGATTAATTTTCCGCAAAGAAGTCGACGAACGGTTGCCACCTCCGGGCGAACCCGAACAATGACCCTCTCAGGACCAACTTGATTTTCTCCAAACAGAGAAAGCTAGCCATGTCCGATAGCCAGGTCTCCGACTTCGGGGGGGGTTTGAGTCCCTCCAAGCTAATAAAATCCGAATCCGGGCTACCAGGGAAGCAAAGGCCAGAACGTCTGCCTCTTTCTCCTCCTGGATACCCGGATCTTCTGACACCCCGAAAATCGCCACCTCTGGACTCGGCGCCACCCTTGTTTTCAACATTTTTAACATGATGTTCGCAAGCCCCTGCCAGAATCCCCTAAGCTTCGAGCATGTCCAGAACATATGAACATGGTTCGCTGGTCCTCCCACACATCTTGCGCACCTATCTTCCACCCCAAAGAACCTGCTCATCCGGGCCACTGTCATGTGAGTCCGGTGAACGACCTTGAATTTTATCCGGCTGAGCCTGGCACATGTTGTGGACGCGTTGACTCTACTCAACGAGTCTGCCCAGAGACCATCCTCTATCTCTCCTCCCAACTCCTCTTCCCGCTTGCGCTTCAGCTCCTCAATCTGCGTCTTCTTTGACCCCATGAGTTCTTTATAGATGTCAGCGACCTTCCCTTCTCCCACCCATACTTTGGAAACTAGCCTATTCTGAATCCCCCTTGGTGGTAGGAGTGGGAAGGTTGAGACCTGCCTACGTAGGAAGTCCCGCACCTGCAGGTACCTAAATTAATTTCCCCTCACCAATCCAAATTTCTCCTCCAGCTCCCTCAAGCGAGGGAAGCTCCCCTCCATAAAAATATCCCCCATCCTCTCAATGCTTACTCTCTGCCATCTCCAAAACCTCCCCGTCCATCCTTCCCGGGGCAAACCGGGAATATTACAAATTGGAGACCAGACTGATGCCCCCTTCCCACCCACATGCTTCCTCCATTGCCCCCAGACTCTCGGGGCTGCCACCACCACCGGGCTGGTGGAGTACCGTGCCGGCAGGAACGGCAGAGGCGCTGTTATCAACGGCCCCAGACTGGTGCCCTTACATGAAGCCGTCTTCATACACTCCCATGCCGACCCTCTCCCCACCACCCACTTCCTGATCATGGCTATATTCGCCGCCCAATAATAGTTACTGCAGTTTGGCAGCGCCAGCCCGCCCTCTCCCCGACTCCGATCATGCAACCCCTTTTTTACTCGCGGGGTCCTGCCCACCCATACAAAGCCAGTGATAACTTTGTTAACCCGTTTGAAGAAGGACCACGGAATAAAGATGGGGAGACACTGAAACAGAAACAGGAATCTCGGAAAGACCGTCATCTTCACCGTCTGCATCCTCCCAGCTAGTGACAACGGGAGCGAGTCCCACCTTTGGAAATAGTCCTTCATTTGGTCTACTAGTCGGGCCAGATTTAATTTATGCAGCCGGTCCCATTCCCGCGCCACTTGGATGCCAGATACCTAAAGCTTCCCCCTCCCACTCTAAATCGCAGTTCCCCCAGTTGCCTCTCCTGTCCCCTTGCCTGGATCGCAAACATCTCACTTTTCCCCATATTTAGTTTGTCCCCTGAAAACCGGCCAAATTCCCCCAGAATCCTCATGATTTCTTCCATCCCCACTGCTGGGTCTGATACATACAGGAGCAGGTTGTCTGCGTTACGCGAGACTCTGTGTTCCACTCCCCCCCCCCCCCCCCCCCCCCCCACCAGCCCCTTAGGCCCTTGAGGCTCTCAGTGCAATTGCCAACGGCTCTTTAGCTAACGCAAACAACAGTGGGGAGGTGGGGCAACCGTGTCTTGTCCCCCGATACAGCCTAAAATAGTCCAATGTTGTCCTATTCGTCCGTACGTTCGCCACAGGAGCCTGATACAGCAACCTGACCCGGTCAATAAAGCCTCGCCCAAATCCGAACCATCCCAGTACCTCCCAAAGATATTCCCATTCTACTCAATCAAAGGCCTTCTCTGCGTCCATTGCGACCACTACCTCCACCTCCCTACCTTCTGGGGTATTATGATAACATTTAACAACCTTCTTACATTGGCCACCAACTGCCTTCCTTCACAAACCCCCTGGTCCTCCACGATAACGTCCAGAACACGACCCTCAATCCTAGAGGACAAAATTTTGGCCAGCAGTTTGGCGTCCACATTCAATAGGGATATCGGCGCGTAGGACCCACACAGCTCCGGGTCCTTGTCCCGCTTCAGGATCACCGAAACCGTGGCCTGTGACATCGCCGGGGGAAACACCTCTCTCTCCCTTGCTTCATTGAATGTCCTCATCAACAGCGGCCCCAATATCCCAGAGAACGTTTTATAGAACTCCACTGGGTACCCATCCGGCCCCGGGGCTTTACCCGATTGCATGGCCTTCAGACCCTCCGCTTTCTCTTCGATCTCGATCGGGGCCCCCAGCCCTTCTACCAGCTTCCCGTCCACCTTCAGGAAATTCAGCCACCCGAGGAAGTGCCTCATCCCCTCCGGCCCAGGTGGGGGTTCCGACACGTACAGCCTACTATAAAACTCCTTAAACGCTTTATTCACCCCTGCTGAGTCTCCAGCCAGGTTCCCATCTCTATCCTTTACTTTCCCTATTTCCCTGGCTGCCTCCCTCTTTCTAAGCTGCTGTGCCAGTATTCTGCTGTCCTTCTCTCCATGCTCATAAATCACCCCCCTCACCTTTCTCAGCTGCTCTACCGCCCTCCCTGTGGTTAACAAACCAAACTCCACCTGTAGCCTCCACCGTTCCTTAAAAGCCCTGCCTCTGGGGTCTCTGGGGCCTCCTATCAATCTGTAGTAACTCTTTTGCCAGTCGGTCCGTCTCTGCCCTGTCTACCTTCTCCCTGTGTGCCTGTATCAAGATTAGCTCCCCTCTAACCACCGCCTTCAGTGCCTCCCAGACCACCGCTGCCGAAATGTCCTCCTTGTCATTGACCTCCAGGTAGTTCTGAATACATTTCCTCAGCCGCCCGCACACCTCTTTGTCCGCAAAAAGTCCCACGTCTAACCTCCAATGCAGGCGCTGGTTACTATCTTTACTAACCAACGGGGCACGGTCTGAGATTGTGATCGCTGAGTACCCCGTAACCACCACCCCCGTCAGTAGAGCCCTGCCCAGAATAAAGAAATCAATCCGGGAGTACACTTTATGCATGTGTCAGTAGAAGGAGAACTCCTTCACCCTCGGCAAATCTCCATGGGTCCACGCCACTCTTCTCCCCCCCCCCCCCCCCCCCCCCCCCATCTGCTCCATGAACTCTTAGCCATTGCTGGCACCCTGCCCATTTTTGAGCTTGACCGGTCTAAACCAGGGCCAATAACTGTGTTGAAGTCCCCTCCCATGTCCAGCTTGTGCGAATCCAGGTCTGGTATCTTCCCCAGCATCCTCTTTATAAACTCCACATCGTCCCAGTTTGGCGCATATACATTTACATGTCCCACCTGCACCCCCTCCAATTTCCCACTGACCATAATGTACCGGCCTCCCACATCCAAAACTATTCTTCCCGCCTCAAACACCACTCGCTTGTTGATCGGGATCGCGACCCCTCTAGTCTTCGAGTCCAGTCCCGAATGAAAAACCTGTCTGACCCAACCTTTCCTTAATCTAATCTGATCAGCTACTCTAAGATGTGTCTTCTGCAGCATTACCACGTCCGCCCTCAGTCCTCTCAAATGCGCAAACACGCGTGCCCTCTTGAACGGCCCATTTAGCCCTCTTACATTCCAGGTGATCAGTCTAGTTTGGGGGGCTCATTACCCCTCCCCTCTTCGCCGATCAGCCATCCCTTTACTTGGGCCAGTCTCCGCCCCGACCTCCTCAGAAAAAGTCCCTCCCTCGTCAGCAGAACATTCCCCCCCCTACTAGTTGACAGCACAATGTAAATCAGCCCCTTTGATAAGCCTAACGTCTGCTCACCCCCCACTACGCTTCCATGAGCTAGCCCGCCCAGCTAGTTTGTTGGCCCTTGCCCCTGGCACCAGACATTCTCCCATCTATTGTTCCCTCCCCACTCTCCCCGCTCCTACATATGTTTTCAAATCCCAAAACAGTTGCCCGGCAGAGAAAAAAACCCCCAGCTAAACAAAAAGATCAAGCAAAAGACCAGCAACTAGACAAACACACCTCCATCCCCCAACAATGCAAATGCAAACTTTAACACACTCAGCTCTGCAACTGGCCCCTGATCAATACAATCTTTTTAAAACATGAACGTTGCAGCAAAGTTCAAAGTTCTCGGTCCGACACCAGTCCTTTCCTTTTTCCGAAGTCCAGCGGGTCCTCAGGCGACTCGAAATAAAAATGTTGCTCCTCGTATGTGACCCAGAGACGGGCCGGATACAACAGTCCGAACTTCACCTTTTTCTTAAAAAGGGTCGACCAGATCTGGTGAAACCCCACTCTTCTCATGGCCACCTGCACTCGGGTCGTGATAGATCCACAGGATACTGTTCTCCCATTTACAGTTCCATGTCTGCTTGGCCCACTGTCAAACACACTCTTTATCCAGATATCTGTGGAATCTCACCACCATTGCCCTCGGGGGGGGGGGTCTCCCATTTGCGGCTTCCTCGCGAGCGCTCTGTGAGCCCTGTACACCTCCCAAGGGTCGGGGGAATGCCCCATCCCCCAGCAGCTTCTCGAACATGCTCGCTATGTATGCCCCAGCGTCCGCTCCTTCGGACCCTCCGGGAATCCTACGATTCTGAAGCTCTGCCGGCGGTACCTGTTCTCTAGGTCCTCCACCTTCTCCAGGAGTCATTTCTGCTGGTCTCTCAGCATCCCCACCCCCAACTCAACCACAGTTTGATGTTCCTGCTGGTCAGCCAGCGCCTTCTCTACTTTCTGGATCGCCCGATCTTGGGCATCCAATCTAAGCTCCAGCTGCGCAATTGCCCCTTTAATTGGGTCCAAGCAGTCCTGCTTCTGCTTGGCGAAGCCCTCCTGGATAACTTGCATCAGCTGCTATGTTGACCGCTTGGTCGACAAGCCAGAGCTCCGGTCGTCTGCTATGCTGTCTCCCAGTGCAGCTTCAGCCCAAGCCTTCTCTGTTCTTCTGTTTCTGCCTTTACGAGCACTTCTAGTCCTCCTCTCCATGCATTGATGTGGGAATTCAGTTCACAATTGAAATGAAATGAAATTAAATGAAAATCGCTTATTGTCACGAGTAGGCTTCAATGAAGTTACTGTGAAAAGCCCCTAGTCGCCATATTCCGGCGCCTGTCCGGGGAGGCTGGTACGGGAATCGAACCGTGCTGCTGGCCTGCTTGGTCTGCTTTAAAAGCCAGCGATTTAGCCTTGTGAGCTAAACCAGCCCCAATTGCCTCTTTCATCGATTTTTCAAATCAAGTCCGGTTAAAATCGGGGGAAAGGTCCAAAAGTCTGATCCGAGCGGGAGCCACCAAATGTGCGACTTACTCCTTCATAGCTGCCACCGGAAGTCCATTTACATCATGTTTTAATGAATCTTTGATTTTTTGATTGATTGCAGTCGGTAACAACCTTTGTAAATATTTCTGGTTCTCTTGCAAGAGAATAAATGTTTTGGCAAACTACTTATCTTAAGCAACCAGTATTAAGTATGTGTCTGCTGCTATCGGAAATGTCTCACCGTTGTATTTTAAAGATTTAAAGGCTGATAAAGTTCAAGATACAACATTGAGAAAAAGGAAAAGCTGGGTTAATATTTTGGTATGTTCTTTCATCAGCACTTCTTTGAAGGATTTTGTTTTGATGGTGATATTGAGTCCCAGAAACTACTCAAAAAGAAAGGTTTTTAAAATTTAAAGCAGTTAATTCAACATACCATCCAAGCAGATAATTATCTATCTGACACCATTCAATCCAGGACAGGCACTGAGCGGATAATGAACCAGTTGAGTGTTTATGAATGCAGGATTCACTGCTGGTTGGGCAACATATTATACAATTGCATTATCTGGATACCTAGTTTAAGATTTCCACTGAAAAGTCACCACCGTTGATTTTATTACCGTATCTGAAATATCAGTAGCTCTTCCAGAAATTATTTTAGCTTGAATATCAGAATTAAATGAAGAAAAAAGATAGCACTTATATTTATACAACACTCTATCATCCACGAAAATATCCAAAAATGAAAGCCACTCCAAAGACTTGAGCCCATAATCTATACTGTGACTTTGGTACAATTTTGGGGTTTGCTGCACTGCTGTAGATGTGTCCTACGGATGAGACATGAAACCAAGGTTCCATCTACCTCTTCAGGTGGATATAAAAGATCCCATGCCATTATTCAAAGATGACATGGGGACCTCCCAGTGTCGCATCTCAACATCACCTAAACAAACAAAGGATCTTGCAATTGATTTCATTATTCTTTACGGGGCCTTGCTGTGCATAATATAAAAGAAAAGTTTGCATTTATATGGCATCTTTCATGACATCATAACATCCAAAGCTCATTACAGCCAACTAAGTATTTGTTGAAATGTAGTGACTTTTGAAATCTAGGAAACACAGTAGTTACATTATGCACAGCAAGGCCCTGCAAAGAATAACACGGTAGCACAAGTGGATAGCACTGTGGCTTCACAGAGCCAGGATCCCAGGTTCGATTCCCTGCTGGGTCACTGTCTGTGCGGAGTCTGCACGTTCTCCCCGTGTCTGCGTGGGTTTCCTCCGGGTGCTGTCCATTGTGGACGGGATCCAGACCGTGACGTCTCATGAGATCTGGTCAGATCTCACGAAGCGTAATGGCCATCAGGAATCCCAGGGGAGGCCTCTCCTGGGATATAGCGGCTGTGTCTTGCCTCGGTTACGACGGGATGCGACCAGTAGGTAAAACCCCTTGTTAAAGCCCCACATTCTACCCTTTGTAAACTTGAAGTCACCCAAAATTCTGCTGTCTATTTCCCAACTCAAACCAGGTTGCATTTATCCTTCTGCCATGACACCAGCCACCAGGACCAGAAATTGTCTTTGATCTAGAATTTAGAATTCTTACAGTGCAGAAGGAGACCATTCAGCCCATCGAGTCTGCACTGACCCTCTGAAGAGCATCCTACCTGGGCTCACTCTTCCGTCCTATCAATAACCTCAAAGCCTCATCTGATCTGCACATCTTTAGACACGAAGGGGCAATTTACTATGGCCAATCCACCTAACCTGCACATCTTTGGATTGTGGGAGGAAACCAGTGGGATGAACCCGGAGCACATGGAGGAAACCCACGCAGACACAGGGAGAACGTGTAAACTCCACACACACACAGTGACCCAAGGTCGGAATTGAACATGGGTCTCTGGCGCTGTGAGTTAGCAGTGCTAACCACTGTGCCGCCAGTCTGACAGATCTGGGGCAGGTCTCTGCTGGTTGGCTAAATCCGAATATGTGGCGGCAGGCTCATGAGTACAGATGAAATGGGCTCTGACGTCAAGAAGCACACATCGCCTGATGGCCGTGCCGGCGCTGGACCCAGATTTGAAGGGCAGCCGTCTTATATTAGAGTTGGAAATTGTATTGCAGGTTTCATAAGAAAGTTTGAGGGGCGATTCTCCGGTTGCAATGCTCCCAGTGCAAATCCCACTACATGGGGAGAATTCCGGGAGAGGTCCGAAATGGGAGTTGTGCCGGGCACAAAGCAGTTCCCGATGCTCCCGGTCTGTTCCAGCTGGCGTGATCAGGATCTTACCCAGAAAGGATGAGGGAATGATCACAGCTCATTTGCATTAATTTTAATCTCACGAGTGACATTAAAATCGAATACAACAGCCTCCCAGTATATACCCCCCCCCCCCCCCCCCCCCCCCCCCACACACACACACACACACATACATATACACACACACACACACAGAGGGAGGTCACCCGGGCACAAATCACTACTGGTCCTTAAAAGTGAGGATCAGGTGCCATGGAGTCCAAGGGGGAGCAAGGAGGTGAGTGTGTGCCCCCCTCCACTGATCTCCAGTGCAGAGCAAAGGCACAGCAACTGTTGGCCAGATTCCGGGGGCGGGTGGCTGGGAGTTGGAGGGTTCGAGCTGGGCTAGAAGGGGTCAGGTCCAGGGTGTCTCCCCTGGGATGGGGATCGATTTGGGTTTGTGAAGCCTTGAAATGTGCTTTCTTCCATGTTTAGCACCCCATAACAGGGCAAAACACAGCTGCAGCCTGTCTGTCCTAAAATTCACTCACAGCGTTTAGCCATTCTGCAGCTTGTTCCTTGGCGAAGCATTCCACTCCCCTTGAAGCAGTGTTATTCTGAGATTGGAGCTTCCTTTAAAAAGGGCACCCCATTCTAAGGATCCGGCCCCGTCGGTGTCTTCACATCCTTCAGTGCAATTCACCCTGGCACAAAAATCTTTTGAAGTATGAGTAGATTACAGTCTAGATCAGGGGTGGGCAAACTTTTCCATGCAAGGGCCACATTCAGAAATTCACAATTTTAAAGGGCCGCATAGTATATTAAGTAAAATAATTAATATGTTAAATAGCCAAAATAAAAGGTCTTTAAAGAAAAAAAAGCACATTTATTTGAAAAACAAAGTAACTCAGTAAGTAACAGAACAATGTTAATGAGAATGATGCATCTGACTGCAGTCATTTACCAGTTTGTTGAAATCAGGTGTCAAGTTGCTTGTGCTGATCCTTAACACTGACAGAAGCACAGCCTGGCCGAGTCAACGATAAAAACGCGCGTAATGGGGTGGATGAGTGGGGCTGCCTTATTGGTCGGTTTAGTTGGGTGTGCGACCAATAGGAGTCCAGGTTACAAACAATAATAAGGCTTATTGTTTGTAACCTGGACTCCTATTGGTCGCACACCCAACTAAACCGACCAATGAGACAGCCCCACTCATCCACCCCACTACGCAGGTTTTTATGCGGCCCGCCAAAGAGGTGCCCGGAATCATAACCGGCATTTTTGAAAAGCCGCCGGGGAAAAGCCGCTGAAGTAAATGCGCTAATTGAATAAGCGCATTTACTTCAGCGGCTTTTCAAAAATGCCGGTTATGATTCCGGGCACCTCATTGGCGGGCCGCATAAAAACCTTTGTTGGGCTGCATGCGGCCCGCGGGCCGTAGTTTGCCCACCCCTGGTCTAGATTGCTCTGATCCACCCAGCGAGAATCACACCTCATTTCGCGCCAGAGATTATGGGCCGGATTCTCCGTTTCAGAGACTTAAGTACTGACGCCGGAACTGAATTGCGAGAGATCAACAGCCCGAAAGCGACGCCAGTCCTGGAGCGATTCAGGACATGCTAATTGGCTAGCACCAGCGTCACATGGAACTAGTGCAATTTCAATGAATGCTGGAATGTGATTTGCCAGGGTAAGGATTAGCACTTGAGAGCAGCCTGACAAGCTGCAGCCACAATTAACACTCTGCTCCCCACACACTCATTCCAGCCAAGAAGATGCCACCCCAAAGAGCGGCACTGAGGTTCGCTGATGCTGAGCTTGAGCCACTGTTGGATACCATGGACATCCGGTCCCCCAGGGTGAGAAGGAGGCTGCCAATCATGGATATCAACCGGGCCAGGGCACAGGTGGCAGAGGCCGTGAACGCTGTCGTACCCACCTCCAGGATCGGCCAACCGTGCAGGAAGAAACTGCGTGACCTCCTCAGGGTGGCCAGTGTGAGTCACCACCTCTGTGCCCATGGCATCACCCACAGCCCACACCCGGCAGACTCATAGGCAGTGCTGGCCGAGGGTGAGCAAACCCCAGGCCAGCCAGGGTGTGTCACTTCCACCACACTGCCCCGGCACAAACCTCCATCCCACACACCCATAGCCCCTTCTCCCCAACTAGAGGGTGATCGAACCCCACCCGCTGGCAGCCTCATTGCACCCCACCCTGCACCACCCGCCAACACCCAAGGCCATCACAATTTCCAGGTGCCCTGCACACACAGCCCACAAGCCGTGGATCTCCTGTCCTGCCTGCAGACAGGTGTCTCACGCTGTGCGTTATCTGTCCTCCCCAGAAGGAGATCCAGAACCGCAGGGAGTGGGAGAAGACAGGAGGGGGCCCCCGGACCTGCAGCCTATCACTATCGCAGAGCAGAGGGCGTTGGACCTGGTCCGTGGGGTCGGAGAGCAGGCAGTCACCGAACCAGAAGTCGGCATCATAGGTCTAAGTGAGCCTGCAATGAATAGCGATGACCCCCATGGCACATGTGGCACCTCCCCACCACCCCCACCTACGATCTAACCATGTGCCTTATCTTATGTCTTGCGGGATCACCTGGCATAGAGCTCCCCCCCACCCCGAGCTGCAACCCCACGTCTCATCTGGAGATGAGTCCCCATGTCCGGGGATGACACTGACTTCTCAGCACTGCTGTTACCAACACCCTCCACCATCCCAGAGACACTCACCTCGATTGCAGATGTTACTGAAGAGGCTCCTGGGTCACATTATCTGGTGCGCACAACATACATGCAGCGTTACATCAGGTGGAGGTAGGAACCCCCAGGGGGCAGATGGTTGGAGTGTGGCCCGACCCCAGGGATTAGCTGCCATCCGGATGGGTCTGGGCTTCTGGAAAAGGAAATCCCAGCAATGTTGGAGATGCAGGCACAGAGCCAGGGACTACTTGAGGGGGTGTCAGAACCATCCAGCACCTGCAGATGCAGTTGGAGGAGTCCTGCAGGGGCATGAGGCCATGCTGACCATGTGTACTACCCAGGCCAACACCGTGTAGGTGACATCCACCATGGAGGCCTAGGGTGCGAAGGTATTGGCCATGGGTCAGGATGTCCAAGGCCTGGGGCACTCTGCGTGGGTGGCGGCCGACGCACAGGACAGGGCCGCCATGTCACAGGTAGCCATATACCAGAGCCACATAGACATAGCTGCTGTGGTCCAGAGCGTGGCCCAGTCACAAAGGGCCATGGTTGCTGGTGTCGAGAGTATTGGGGTGGTGCTGGCTGACCTGAACCAGACACGGTCCAGCACCTCCCCTGTGGAGTCACTGGCACGGTCCTTCAGTGATGTGGCACAGTCCCTATGTACCATGGCCGCGAGCATGGAGACCCTGGTCAAGACGAGAGCAGGCTTCCAGGACTGGTATTACAAGGTGGTGGGGGAGCCCCCGGGAGCTCACTGTTGCCATGTCATCGTCCCACAGAGTAGCCCGGGGGCCATCGGACACTCCGAGGGAGGGGAAGGTGATGAGGCCCGTGCCAGTGACTCCACAGGGGAGGTGCTGGATCACCCCCCCTCACTGTCCCTAGCGCATCCGATGGGCAGCGGGCAGAACAGGGTGGCACCACGCTGCCTGTGACACTCGGTAGACAGGCGGGTCCACCTAAGCTCCAGAGGACAGCCACCAAAGGGGGCCCAAGTCGCAGGGCAGGAATTGCAGCGGGCAGCCTCCACGTCTGATGTACCGCTTGGGGACCTAGATGGAGCGTTCGGGCACGCTAGAAGGTAAGACACCAGTTTTGGCACAGGTGAAGCACATAGGTCAGCAAAAGGCGCTATGGCACAATAATTGTATATATCACAATAAACACCTGTTCACCAACGTTCCGACCTGACTCAGTGCTGTGTCAGAAGGGTGTGAGGGATGAGCTGGGCTGAGTGCAGAGGGTGTACCGGATTGGGGGCGGGGGTGGGGGGTGGCAGGCTGCTGTGGCGGGGTATGGGTGTTGGAAGTGGGCATGGCCCCCCCCCCCCCCCCCCCCCCGGCCAGTGGCGGGGGACGGGGCTAGATATGTGCGGTGCCATGTGGTAGGGCCGATCCGGTGCATGACCCACCACCACACACCGCCAAGGGGACACACGAATGGAGCAGTGCCAAGTGGGCTCTGGCATGGGGTTAACCCTCCTCCATTGGGCAGGTTCTCTTTATGCGTACGGCAGAGGAAGAGAGGAGAGCCCCGATATCTCCGATTGATGGGTGGGGCATGGCTGTGAAGGGGAAGAGTGCCTGCAATACTGCTGTGGTGGTGGGAGGAGAGAGATGTTAAGATGCTACTTAACTTGGAATCAATATAGGGCAGTGAGCGTAGAAGCAGTGAGAGAACAGGACTTGGTACAAGTGAAGATATAGGCAGCAGAACTTCGAATGACCTTCAGCTTATGGAAGAGAGAATGTGGGAGACCAGCCAGGAGTGCAATGGAATAATCAAATCTAGAGGTAATCATAGAATTTACAGTCCAAAAGGAGGCCATTCGGCCCATTAGGTATGTACCGGCCCTTGGAAAGAGCACCCTATCTAAGCCCACGCCACATCTCCTCCCTATCCCTGTAACCCAACCTAAATGTTTGGACACTAAGGGCAATTTAGCATTACCAATCCACCTAACCTTCACATCTTTGGACTGTGGGAGGAAATCGGAGCACTCTGAGGAAAAGCACGCAGGCACGGGGAGAAAGTGCAAACTCCGCACGGACAGTGACCCAAGTCGCGAATCGAACCTGGGACCCTGGAGCTGTGAAGTAACTGTGACTGTCTAACAATTATATCATTACTGTTGATTTGTCTTTTTGACCCGCCTTCAGTGGCACTCAGCTTTCCATTCTTACTGTGCAAAATAGTTATGTAAATGTAGTCTGTCATGGTGATGAGACTATCTGTGAATGGCAATGTTTGGTCAATGAATGTATTTTGTAAAGCAGCATGTTGGGCAGTGGTTAGCACAGCTGCCTCATGGCGCCGAGGTCTCGGGTTCGATCCCGACTCTGGGCTGCTGACCGTGTATAATTTGTACATTGTCCCCAATTTTACGTGGGTTTTGCCCCGACAGCCCAAAATGACGTGCAGGGTAGGTGGATTGGCCAAGCTAAATTGCCCTTAATTGGAAAAAATGAATTGGGTACACTAAATTTATTTTTTTATAAATGAATGTATTTTGTTCATTGCAAAATTTATTCCAAATTTAAATAATGCTGTTGCATCCATTCTTTCCATTACATGGTGGCTCACTGGTTAGCACTGCTGCATAACAGTGTCAGGGGCCTGGGTTCAATTCCAGCCTTGGGTGACTGTGTAGAATTTGCACATTTTCCCTGTGACTGCATAAGTTTCTTCCGGGTGTTCTGGATTCCTCTCACAGCCCAAAGATGTGCAGGCTAGGTGGATTGGCCATGCTGAATTGCCCCTTAGTGTTCAAAGATGTACTGGTTCAGTGGAGTTATGGGGTTACGGGGATAGGGTTAGGGGGATTGGGCCCAGGTAGGATCCTCTTTCAGAGGGTCGGCGCAGACCCGTCGGGCCAAACGGCCTCCTTCTCTGTGTGAATTCTGTGGTTCAATGGTACTAACCAACAAGTGATAACCATGAGTGCTGGATGAAGAATGGAAGAACCCCCTTGACTTTCTGCATTGATTGGAGGACATGTCCTAAAGGAGGGAAAATTTCAGAAAATATTAACGAGTGATGATAATTAGCTATGCATGCCATTAAACACAATGGAAACCATTGCTAGGTTCACAAGCTATTTACTTAAGAACATAAGAACTAGGAGCAGGAGTAGGCCATCTGGCCCTTCGAGCCTGCTCCGCCATTCAGTGATCTTTTGTGGACTCGGCTGTACTTTCCCACCTGAACACCATAACCCTTTATTCCTTTATCCTTCAAAAAACTATCTTGTGTTGTTAAATCTATCTATTTGTTAAATGCTACAGAAACTGGGATTGGACGGACAAGTCATGATGGTGTCAAGTCAGTCAATATTGATAAAAGTACTTCATTTTGGTCAAAAGAATATTGGCCTTCAAGCCAGACTGGAACTCTGGAACTGAAAGAAATATTTAAACATCTTGGTAGATGGCGAGCAGATCCCATCACTACGGAGATAGAAGCCATTCCCAAGGGGAAGAGACAAATCTTGCAGTTCCCAATAGGATTCACTCTTTGGCAATAGGAAAGCATATTCATTGTCCATTGTTGTAATTCCAGTTACTCTTCAATTAAATGTATTCAGGCACTGTTGCACACAATTTTCTGTGAGACAGTCATTAATCTTGGATAAGAATTAATTGCCTTGTGACATAAACCTTAGAATGCATTGACTTGATCATCTCTTGGTGTTCGCACAATAAATTGTGGTTGGCAGGGTGAGGGTTAACTTGAATATTTTGGAACATTGCTTACAATCTGCATATTTATATTCAGACTATACAAATCATTTTTGGAAATATATTTTGTCGGTACAACATGCTGTCCTATAATAAATAGTATCACATGTTTTAGACAGCTGGCATGCGATAGGATAAAATTCAGCTGTCACTTAGACATTCTTCACATGGGCTGTGCTGTGTTACTTTTCTAATTCCATTTAAGGAATTGGATTATAAAACATATTTTGCTAAATACGAATGGAGTCGCATTTTCAATATACCGTTGACTGTATTTAAAAATTTCATTTAATTCATCTACATAAAAAGCTTGACATTTAGAAGAACTATATTTACATAGGGAAACTAGATTCCAGCAAAGCTGGTGTCTGAGACACAAGAAACTCCATAGTTTTTGGCTATGATCATTCTGGAGATTAACTCACATGGAGTATCATTAGACGATTGCTATCCCTTTGTGTGTGGTTCCTCATTTGCACCCAGTGAATGTAATCCACCCACATGCTTCATGTAAGAGGATTACAAGTGATTGTGAGCCATGTACAGTAAAAGAAATTAACCATCTCCCTCAGGCCTGTATGTGGCCAGTGGGCTGTGAAGATTCTGCCCGTGGTGTCAGTGCGAAGCCTTGAAAATTTTCTTCTGAAATTTTTTTCAAAATTTGAAAGGTTACAAACCAACCTTATTTATGTGACTTTTGAAATCTGTATCAAAAATATATTTGTCTTGCTTCAGTAATAAGAACATAAGAAATAGGAGCATGAGTGGCCATTTGGCCCCTCAAGCATGCTTCACTATTCATGAGGATCATGGCTGATCTGATCGTGGCCTCAACTTCACTTTCCTCCTGCCCCCATAACCTTTGACCCGCTGGTCGATGAATAGTCTGGCTAACTTATCCATGAATACATTCACTGACCCGCCCTCCGCTGCCATCTCAGGTAGAGAAATCCAAAGATTTACAACCGTCTGAGGGAAGGACTTCCTCCTTTTCTCCATCTTAAATGGGAGACTGCTTGGGATGGATTTTCATGGAGTGAGGAAGACTCCGTGGACCATTAAAAATGGCTGGCAGGACCTGCACTTGAAAGTCCAGCCCCCCCTCCTTACTTCAAATCCAGGTAAGGGAAAGGAGGTGGGGGTGTTCGAGGTATCTTTCACATCGGCGGGAAAGCCAAAATCAGCTGGGCCAATTGAACTGAGTGCTCAATTCAAACTGATACCATTTTGGCTGGTCCCAGGGCCTTAACCTATAGTATTGGAGTGCTGACTTTCTGGAGCAGAGGTCAGCACTCTCGAAGGGCCTATATCTGCATAAATGTCATGATTTGAAGTTTTTGAAATGTCCCCTGAAAAACTTTTTAAAAACAGGCTAAAGGTGGAGTGAGAGTTAGAAAAACACTCTGTTGAATTGCTTTGATTGACATCTGTTGGTTAGAAAACAAACTAGTTTCAAAAGCTACAATTATCTCAGCAATGGCTTCTGAGATCACTACTAATTCTCAGCTTAAAGAAGCTATTAAAGGATTAGTTGTCTTTTAATGTGGCAACTGAATAAATGTGTCTTTTAATGTGGCAACTGTTTTGACAAGAAATAAATCACCGTAGGCGACTTAAAAGTTTTGGATTAATATTTTGAAGGAGAGTTTTTTTCACGATCAGGTGGAAACGTAGGAGTGAGAGCTATATTAGATTATTCATCCCAGGAATCAACCTGGTGAACCTTTTCTGAACTGCCTCTAATGCCAGGGACCCAGGTTCGATTCCTGGTTTGGGTCACTATCTGTGCAGAGTCTGCACATTCTCCCCGTGTCTGCGTGGGTTTCTTCTGGGTGTTCCAGTTTCCTCCCACAAGTCCCAAAAGATGTGCTTGTTAGGTGAATTGGACATTCTGAATTCTTCCGAAGTGTACCCGAACACGCGCCGGAGTATGGTGACGTCGGGATTTTCACAGCAACTTCATTCCAGTTCCAGTTGTCTTCTAATTACCTGTTGTACCTTTATATTCTTTCAGGAGATGTATGTGACACTGGCAAAGCCAGGCAATTATTGCCCATCCCTAATTGCACTTGAGACGGTGGTAGTGAGCCTCCTGTATTAACCACTGCAGACATGTGGTACAGGTACATCCACAGTGCTGTTAGGAAGGGAGATCCAGGATTTTGACCCAGCGACAGTGAAGGAACGGTGATAAAATTTCAATGTGGGTGCACAGTAGCACAGTGCTTTAGCACTGTTGCTTCACAGCATCAGAGACCCGGTTTCGATTTCCGGCTTGAATCACTATCTGTGCGGAGTATGCACATTCTCCCGTGTCTCCGTGGGTTTCCTCTGGGTGCTCCGGCTTTCTCCCACAAAGTTCCGAAAGACGTGCTTGTTAGGTGAATTGGACATGCTGAATCCTCCCTCAGTGCACCCGAACAGGTGCCGGAATGTGGCGACTAGAGGATTTTCACAGTAACTTCATTGCAGTGTTAATATAAGCCTACTCATGACACTAATATAGATTATTATTAAGTCAGGATGGTGTGTAACTTAATAATAATAATAATAATAATAATAATCGCTTATTGTCACAAGTGGACTTGGAGGGGAACTTGCAGGTTGTGATGTTCCCAAGCGCCTGTTGCCACTTTGATTCTCGATGATTGCTAACATTTTGTGATTCAGGAATAAAGACACCAAGATTCCTGTGTACAAGAGCATTTGATATATTATTCTGCTTTTCTATTCTTCTAACCAAAGTGGATAGCCTCAAATTTTTCTTCATTTCACTCCATTTGCCCATTCACATAACCTGTATCCCTTTGCAGTAACAGATAGAAAAAATATTTAGCATTTATATAGGACTTCTCACATCATCAGGATGTCCCAAAGCAGTTCAAAGCTAATGAATTATTTATAACGTACAGCCAATGTCATTTTGTAGGCAAATGTGACAGCAAGTTTATATATTGCCAGGCCCATTAACAGCAAAGGAGAGAAATGACCAACTCATTTACTTTGGCTGAGAAATGAATGTTGCCTGGGGTGCTCGGAGAATTTTCTGCCTGTCTCTAAAGAGCATGGGGTCTTTTGTATCCATCTAAACAGGCAGAGTATTGAGCAACTCTTTGAAAAGGCAACATGCCCAATAATGAATCATTACTTCTGCTGTTCTGAAGGAGCGTCCGTATTCTGTGCTCAAGTAATTTAATACATTTATCATCCATCTAAAAATAAGCACCTAATGTCTCCTTTTGATTTTTAGAAGATGTAGATGAGGTGGAAAGAGAAGCATGAGAGAGTGCAAATGAATGTTAAAGAATGTGAGAAACTCTGAAATAAATGGAACTGTGTGGTTGAGGGGAGGTGATCTTATAATCAGAAGCAATCACAAAATTGGAGCAATAATAATAATCTTTATTGTCACCAGTAGGCTTACATTAACACTGATGTGGAGATGTCAGCATTGGACTGGGGTGAGCACAGTAAGAAGTCTTACACACCAGGTTAAAGTCCAATATGTTTGTTTCAAACACTAGCTTTCGGAGAACTGCTCCTTCCTCAGGTGAGGAAGGAGCAGTGCTCCGAAAGCTAGTGTTTGAAACAAACATGTTGGACTTTAACCTGGTGTTGTAAGACTTCTTACTGTACATTAACACTGCAATGAAGTTACTGTGAAAATCCCCTAGTTGCCACATTCCGGCACCTGTTCGGGTACACCGAGGGAGAATTCAGAATGTCCAAATTACCTAACAGCACATCTTTTGGGACTTGTGGGAGGAAACCGGAGCACCCGGAGGAAACCCATACGGATAGAAGGAGCATGATCAGACTCCACACAGACAGTGACCAAAGCTTGGTATCGAACCTGGGACCCTTGTGCTGTGAAGCAACAGTGCTAACCACTGTGCTACTGTGCCACCCTTATAAAATGGAAAGTGATCAAACATCAATCGCTTCCCTTTCACGCTTAACTGTGGGCGGGGCCTACCGGCTACATTTCGCCTGAAAAGTGGCGCGCCCAGTAGATGTCGGGAGATCCCACTTCTGGGTTCTTCCTGGCTCACCACACCTCCCGAGATCTGACGCAATCCCGTGAGATGTCGCGATGTGAATCCTGCCCGTTGTGGTTGGGATCACTTTCTGGCAAATCTGCATATCGTTTGGAGACCTCAGGCAAGAGCTGTTGAATGCTGGTTTCCACAAATGGGGATAAGACACAACGGCATTTGTGGGGCTCTCCCAGGGGATTAGAGGCCTCCAGATGCATGTCCTCTGGGTAGGTATCACCCAGATACTGACAGCTTGGCACCCTGGCAATGCCAGCCTGCATCCATGCAGTGCCACTTGGGTGCCAGCCTGGCATGACCAAGGTGTCCAGGTGATACTGCCAGCTGGTAGGGGCACTGCCAAGGTGTCAAGCTGGCATATTTTGCAGGGCTCAGGCCAGGAGGTGCCCTGTTTGAATGTGGGGATATGTGGGACTCCAGGACTCCCTTAGTGAGTTGGGGCTTGGGAAGGTTCAGGGGTTGCGTCAGGGGTGGCCTCTCGATCTCTACACTAAAGGGTTCCGGTGACTGGAGTTCCTCAGTGCAGAGACTGCGTGGCCTTGGCCACACCTTTCCCACTGAGGCCTCTAATCTACCCGGATGGGTGTTAGATACCAGGATGTTTCTTGGCACTCCAAGCCAATCGCGTTATGGGTCTCTGTCCCCATTCGGGTATGTCACGCCTTGTATCTCTGAGGCCCCAGCTGTTTTATCACATTTCCCAGGAGGAACTCTTTTTAGCTCTGGTTTACTGGCTTGTCCTCTGTTACCATCAGAAGTGTTTGCCTCACTTTCTCTGACTGACTATATTCCTAACTAAAATATTCAATCCCAATAATCTAACTGGCAAAGATTTCAAAGATAGGAATGTTTGTAATGAAAATCCAGATCGCTGGAGCAGATTTACCTCTCCAGTTGTTTTTCTGTGATAGTTTAACCTGTCTTGCTTTGAGATTACATTAGTTGCTTTATAAAAGCAAAATACTGGGAATCTGAAGTAAAAAAACAGAAAATGCTGGAAAAACTCAGTAGGTCTGGACAGCATCTGTGGGGAGAGAAAAAATGTCACGTCTTGAGTCTAATCCGACTCTTCATCAGAAACTAGTATTTTAAGTATATTATTTTTATTTTCATTTGATTAGTATTCTTGTAGTGGGACCACGGAATTCATTGGCAAAAGTTGCTAAGTGGTTAACTTGAAAATAACTGTGATGCATTTCGCAACATGCAGCACACTGAAGAGGTGTTAATCTCGGAATAGATTTGCTATGAGTGTTGCTATGGCTGTGACACTGAGCTTTGAAGTTCACAATCAGTGCTATTGAACGGGGCTGAGTGCTTTCAGGTTGAAGATGCTTTTTTTTGTCTGTGAAGTTTCATCCAGCTGCTGCTGAATTAGCATTTGTCGAATTAATTTTAACGGTAAAATGAACTAATTCTACAGGTACACTTATGGGCAACAATTATTCTGACCTCCACCTTATCAAAATGCACAAGGTGCAACATCAAAAGGTTTAATTTAAATCTGGCAGTAATTAAGTTTTGTGAACAGAAAAGTCTTTTTTCTGGCTAATTGTGTTTTAACTGCATTCTCGTACCTCCAAACTGCATGTCACAACATCCAATGGAAGTTAGTTGTGTTCATTTTTTTTTAAATGCGCCTCTAATAAGTGGAAATGAACCACTTGATCACTCAGTTAATTCCTGTCCCTCTTGCCCCCAAACCATACAATATTTATAATCTAAGAGGGTGGGCAGGTGGCTTCTTTCAAGGCTTTCCAATTATTGCTTTCAATATGTTTATTAGGAGATTTGCAAAAGTGGTTAGTATCCCTCTTGCGTCCTCAAATGTTGAACCCTGACCCACAGCAGAAGCCTGATTTTTAGTTGTTGCTGGATCTTCTGGGGTACATGTTGATGAATCTCGACGGTGGGGCTACAGTCAGATCAGCTTAGTCATCAGCAGTGAAGACAACTGTGCCATTCATTCTGATAAAAATAACCATTACCAATCCCAAAGAAATCTCAGAGAAATGTATTAATGCAGATGGGAGAAAAGAAGGCTGAGAGGAGACTTAGTTGATGTATCCAAGATCCTAGGAGATATGGACAGGGTAAATAGTAGAAAACAGCAAGAACTAAAGGACACAGATCCAAAATAATGGGCAAAGGAGTAGAAGTGATGCAAGGAAGACTTTTTCACCCAGAGGGTGATTGGATTCTGGAATGAGCTTCCTGAGAGGTCAGTGGAGGCAGGCTCGACTGATGCATTTGGATTGGTATCTGAAAATAAATAATGTGCAAGGTTACTGGGATAAGGCAGGGGAGTGGGACTGGGGAGAATGCTCTTTCGGACAGCGACTGCAGACTCAATAGGCTGTAAATATTCTGTTGTTCTGTGATACACCGTTTCTCCTTTGTTTCTGTCAAAGTTAAGGAGCATGGTTGGGATAGCTCTTGTGAAAGTTCAACCCCAAATTGTAACTTTTTGACAGACTCAATCTTTTCATCAGCTCAAACATTCAACTTCCCTCTCTCAATTGCAACCACAATTATCTCTATAATTAATTATCTTGATGATCATTGCTCATTGGACCTCTCATTCCTGACCGAAATCTCAAAAATGTAGAACTCTCTACCTCCTGCATTGATAGAATCACAGAATGGTCAACGCATCAGAAGGAGCTCATCTGGCACAAATGTCCATGTCAGATTCCTGCAGGAGCACCACAGGGAGCTCCACTCTCCACGTAATTATCTAATTCCTTTTTAAAAGCCACATTGAATCTAGTTTTACCATGCCCTCAGGTAGTGCATTCCAGACCCTAGCCACTCGCAGCATAAACAGTTTTCAATATTCGCCTTAAATTAATCCCTCTGATTCTTGACAATGGGAACAGTGTCTCCCTCTCTAATTTGTCCAGACCCTTCTTGATTTTGACATTTTAATCAAAATTCCTTTCAACCTTCTCTCAGGAGAACAGCTCAGCTCCCAAATCTGTCAAATAACTGAAGTTTCGGATCCCTGGAACCTTTCTTGTAAATCTCTTCTGCACCCGCTCTAAAGCCTTCACTCTCTCTAAAGCCTTCACATCCTTCCTAAAGTGAAGTGTCCAGATTTGGACACAATACTCCGGTTGAAGCTGAAACAATATTTTGTAAAGCTTGACCTCTTTTTTTTTGTACTGTTGTAATAGGCGGAGAGCGATGTGAGATAGTTTTCTCCTTTTCTCATCTCTTGGCTGACTGCAACAAGATATATTTTTGAGAAGGAATGTTTTGACCCCTTGAATGCATTGAGAACTTTAAAGAACATACACAAAAAGGCTTTCTTGTAAGGTTAAATTGAAAGAAAGGTAAACATTCATTTTCCACAAAACTCTAAACGTAAATGCAACGAACACCCACTCCCCAAACAAATAGGCACACACAAGAAAAGATGATTTTTAAAGACATAACATGTGTTATGGGAGCGGCGTTTTCAGAACCCCAAAATGTATCATGGAGTTCAACCAACCTCTCCCTTTAATGTATTGTTAGCTTTTGAAGCACACGGCTTGTTCTCCAGGTGTGGTATTACAATTATGGACATGTGGGTTTTTAAACACAAAAGTGTTTATTCCATTAATTCAACTTAACCTTTTAAATAAACATTGGATCACTCAACCCCCCCTTACTTCAAAGATCAGCCCTGAAAATAATACAACACTAAATAATCCCTCAAAAATGTTCCTTCAAATCTCCAAAAGACTTCACCTTTAACAACAGGAACACATCAGGTTAAAGACATTTAAATCACCCAAATGATTCAGAGATAGTCTTTCATGGCAGAGATCACAGCAGATCCAGCTCACTGCAAACACAGTCACACCCAAGCTATTTTCCTTCATGCAGCTCTCAGCAAACCAGCCAGGCACTTTTCAGCTGCTCTTTCAAACTGAAACTAAAAGCAGAAGTGAGCTCCACTCCCCCCACCCTCTGACATCACTTCAGTAATATGAGCTGCTTCATTTCTTAAAGGTACATTGCTTAAACATCCATTTCTTAAAGGTACTCTCACATGACACATGTGCTTAGATTATTATAAGGGTAAAACAGAAACCAGTCATTTCACAGTCCTTAAAATTGTGATTGAAAATGTTGCAGGCGTGAAGGATTCTCTCTCTGTTCTCTGAAGACAAATGGATGCTGTAAGTTTCTGGCTTTTCAGTTGAAATTGTGGTCTGTCGTAAAGAAATAATCTTGCAGGTAAAAAAATTAGCTCTTCACTGCCTGAGATAACTTTCTTCACGAGGTAATGTTCTTTCCTTTTGCTGGACGAGATCTCTCCCTCTGAGGGGCTTGTCCCAGACTGAATTTCTGGGAGCCTTTGTGGATTAATAAACTATCTGTTCCCTCTCCAGTCAATTTCTGCCATGTGATGACAGTTTTGATGTATTCCACATTGGAGGTTGAATGCCGATGTAATTGACACACAATGGGGAGATGTTTGATAGCCCAATAACATTTCAGCTATGATCATCCTCACTGAATGACTTCATTGGTTATCCCATCTTCATGGGAGCGGCAAGCCTGGCAATCATTGTCGTTTTAAGTCTCTTCCATTGAAATGATGAGGAGTAATCAATCAGCACCTGGCAAGGTCATTTACATGTTAAATAACTTCCCAGACATGTTCAGACAGGCCGGTGCAGAACCCAGAAAGGGAATCATAGGCTTTCTGGAGTCCATTTTGTGAAGGTACAGTGTCCAGATTCATGTTGCTTTTTAAAAGTAATGAGTGCATCTCTAACTATGCTTTAGGGGTGTAACATTCCGAGGCCGAGTTTCTCCGGTAATAGCAGGTGAAAGGGTAAAATATTACGGGAGCAAAGAAGTCAGTTTCTTGTTAGCATACAGACAGGTTGCGATTGTCCGCTCCTGCCCTCAATGGTGGTGGGCTTTTCCCAACATGCCATGTCGGGAATCCCATTGGAATACATTAGAATATCTAATATTCATTATCAAGGCAGCTTGCTGGAAACACGCTCCCATGCCAGGTCAAAAGAACACCCTGGCATCTAATTAGGCAGGTGTGTTTCACAACCGCATATAAGCGACGTGCACCTGGCGACCTGGATTTCACTCATGATTTTGAGATTTATTTGTTTCCTTGCATCACGCAGCGCTCATGGCACCTCGGACCTCTAGCAGGCTTCCAAGGCAGCACCCCTTCACCTTCATGGGGGACTACAAGGGCAAGGCTGTATACACCAGACCAGCGGTTGTAATGTGCTGCAGGGAAAGGGCTTTACTGGGAGTGGGGAAAGACAAGACAGAGGCTAGGGAAGGGCGGGAGAGTAAGGGTTTGACTGGGTGTGATGGGTAAGACTGGGGTGGTTGCATTCAGACTGATGGGGGGTGGGGAGGGGAGCACGTCCTCAGTGCCAAAATTGGGAGAGTCTCTCTTACAATAGGAAATAAGGGAGTCACGATCAAAGTGGGAGAACTGCGGAATGAAGAAGCACTTCAGCTTATACTGCTGAGCTTCTAAAGACAATTCTTGTCCCAGGGGAGGATATGTCAGCCCACTGTCAGTCACACCCAGCATTGTTTGCACACGGCGTGGTCATCACCACAAGCACGGTGAGTCAGGGGTGTTTCTGGCATTGTACTTTGCCACAGATGGTACAGATACAATCAGGGAGGCATCTGCAGCTTGTAAATGGGGAAGAGGTAACGTAGGGCGGGCGCTCAATGGTCTCGTAGAAATTGGTTGGGTCCCTATATGACGGTAGAGTAGGTTTCACTTTGGGGAGAGGTAAGGTCTATATTGGGCATAGGCACATCCACCTCAAACGTTTCAGGGAGTAACAAAGTGATATCAACCACAGTTAAAATGGAATCGAGGATTACAGGGACGATGTGAGGATTTCCACGGTCACACAGGGAGGGTCAAAGCTGGCCTGGAAATAAAAACTGAAAATCACAGAATTGTTAGGGGGCAGGAGGAGGGTATTTGGCCCATTGTGTCTAAACCAACTCTCCAAACAAGCATCATGACTTAGTGTCATTTCCCTGCCATTTCCTTGTACCCATGCATGTTATAGTTATTCAAATAATCATCCAATCCCTCTTGCATGCCTCAATTGAACCCTCCTCCACTACACTTACAGGCAGTGCATTCCAGACCTGAACTATTCGTTGTGTGAAGAAGTTTTTTTCTCACATCACATTTGCTTCGTTTGCAAATCACTTAAAATCTGTGCCCTCTCATTCTTGGAATCTCAAGTAACAGCACAGCAGAAAGTCAAACTGAGAAAGAAGACAACACAATTCAGCATACAGAAGAGGCAGACACAAGAGGGGATTTGAAATGGGTGCAATTCAGATTACATTAGTGAACACCTGTGCCATCATGGTGCCCATAGTATTCCACAGTGGAGGTGAAGGCAGCCTGGCGACTGCTATGCCCTGTTCTTTTTGATGAAATGGAGGGCGTTATCTGGAGGGCCAAGACCTGATTTGGAGCAGGTGCACCCACCTCGGCCTGTGGACCTGGAGGTGATGGGCGCAGAGGAAGAGAGGATTGGAATCAACCAGCCACTCCCGGAATCACCTGGATTAATGACCCGCGGGTGCACATCTGCTCTTCCCCATCCTTATGGGTGCCCCAGGAGCCCTGGCTGTCTCCTTGAGGAGAAGGAGAAGCTGGAATGAGGTTTAGGTGTCCTGGCCCAGTGAATGCCACCAACACCTAGAGTGATGGAGTGTAACTCCCACAGCAGCACAGGTTCATGGTCTCCATGATGGACACCATCCTACCAGTGCTGACCTAGGTGCTCTCGCATGCTGACGCTATTACCTCAGGCTGAATATGATGGACTTCTCCATTTTATGTTAGAATCTTTGTAATACAGCTGACAACACTGCCTGATATTTCCATGTCTGTCACTGCAGCTGTAACATCTGCATTAGGACCAAGTCCATCTGACTGGTACTCAGCAAAATCCTGGCCTCCAGCAATCCCTTGCGTATCAGTGACTTTGGATGTCCCTGTCTCCATTTGCTGTGGACCAGATTGTGTGCTGTGCTCAACAGTTGTGACACCGAGCCTGCTCTAGAACTAGATCCCACCGAGATACTTATGTCTACGCAGGTGGAAGATGTGGGTGAGCGCTGTGATGTATCTTTCACAAGTGGGTCCTCAAAATCCTCATTCGAGATATCTTTGGGTCTGGATATGAGGGGCTGGCTCCCAGTGTCCCTGGGGTGCTTGGCTGTGGTGCCTATGATAGAGAGTAGGGATAATTAGCGTGTGGCAACAGGCACCAAGACATAACACTGCACATTCAGTCTTGCTGCCTGAGGAACCAGCTAGTGCAAGGTCCTTGCTTGGGTGTGTGGCGCTGACCTCACTGTCGCCACAGATATGGTCCTGGTCCTCTCTAGGTAGGTGTGCCGCACACTCCTCAGATTGGGTGAGGGCCCTGATCTCTGACATCAGTCTGTGACCTCTCCTCCTTATGGTGGGCATGCCTCGTCTACAGAAAGACAGATGGAGAAAGTTTGAGCAGGAAACATACAAAGGCAAATGATAAGGATGCCTGCTTTGTGTGGGTGTTGGGTGGAGCTGTGTACGGGCTGAAGATGCAAACTGCATGGGATGTGAGTCTAAATGGAGATGTTAAGGTATGTGTGAGCGAGTGAGTGGTGATGTCCTTTATGCTGGTGGTGTGTGAGATCCCTGTGGATTGTCATCCTTGGATTGTGAGAGGGGCTTGCGAGACTGTCAGCTGAAAGGGATGAGAAGGGTGACTTACCCCTGGATGAGATCATTCATCTGTTTGCGACACTGTATCACTGTTCTCCTGTGAGCTGACTCCCTGTCACATACACCTCCTCCATGCTGGATCGGTGACCTTGTTGTTTCCGCCGACCATCGCCAGGGTAGAGAAGGTCCAGGCAGACCTTGGCAGCATCCAGAAATGACCCTGCGAGGCATCATTAAACTTGGTGGCTGCACTCTTTCTGCTTTTGGGAGCCATTTGTCACCTGGAGCAATCCTGGACTGCTAGACATTGAAAGATGCGTGTGTCAGTGCAGTTCCAATACGGAGTCTGGAGCGAGAATTCGCTGAGGTCGTGGCTAGACGGGAGAATCACTGGCTGCCCACTGGCAAAACAACGCGTTTCCAGCGAGTGCATATTTAAGGAGGTAAGAGGCAGACAATGGGGTACGAAAATGCACCATCGTGATTGGTGGGGAAAATCCACTATTCCTACCTGGCAATTACATTTATTCTATGGAAAGGTAAATTTGCCCCATACCCTTACTAATTACGGGATCCCCTGAGCTTTATTAAACGCTTTTTAAAACTACCCTGCCAGATTGAATTATCAAAGCACATAAGCCCCCAGGTCTCTCTGCTCCTGCATGCCTTTGGAATGTACCCTTTATTTTGTACTGCCTTTCCTCGATCTTCCCATCAAAATCCATTACTTCACACTTCTCTGCCTATTCTACCAGTCTTTGTCCCCTTGAATATCACTATTCCCCTCACAGTTCACAATACTTCCAAAATTTCGTTATCATCTGCAAATTTGAAAACTGCGCCCTGTCTTGGTCATTTGCATATATCAAGAAAAGTAGTGGTCCCAGTGCCAGCTCTTTGGGAACCCCACTGTATACTTCACTCCAGTCTGACAAACACTCACCACTACTCTCTGTCTCCCATTACTCAGCCAACTTCATTGCCTTACTGCCGCTGTCCCTTTTGTTATTGGGCTTCGACTTTGCTGACAAGCTTTTTGCGTAGCACTTTATCAAACGCCTTTCAGAAGCCCATGTACATAATAATAATAAAAGCTTATTGTCACAAGTAGGCTTCAATGAAGCTACTGTGAAAAGCCCCTGGTCGCCACATTCCGGCACCTGTTCGGGGAGGCTGGTACGGTAACCCTGGGTAGAAATTCTACTTCTGAGCTTGCTATCCTGTGATTTGTTTTCTCTGATTAGAAGTGAATGGATAAAAAATGACACACTGGTGGACAAAGCAGTAATGTTTCTCTGTATGGGACTTCATGATGTAGCAACACCTCAATCTCCCTTGGACTGAAAGTGAAAGCTGAATCATATAAATCATAGAATTTACAGTGCAGAAGGAAGCCTTTCGGCCCATCGTGTCTACACCAACCCTTGGAAAGAGCACCCCACCAAAGCCCACACCTCCACCCTATCCCCATAACCCCACCGAACCTTTTTGGACACCAAGGGCAATTTATCATGGCCAGGGGCAGCACAGTGGCGCAGTGGGTTAGCCCTGATGCCTCCCGGCACCAAGGTCCCAGGTTCGATCCCGGCTCTGGGTCACTGTCCGTGTGTAGTTTGCACATTCTCCCCGTGTTTGCGTGGGTTTCGCCCCCACAACCTAAAAGATGTGCAGGGTAGGCGGATTGGCCACGCTAAATTGCCCCTTAATTGGATAAAAATTAATTGAGTACTCTAAATTTATATTTTAAAAAATTATCATGGCCAATCCACCTAACCTGCACATCTTCGGACTGTGGGAGGAAAGCGGAGCACCCGGAAGAAACCCACGCATACACGGGGAGAACCTGCAGACTCCGCACAGACAGTGACCCAAGCCGGGAATCAAACCTGGGACCCAGGAGCTGTGAAGTAACTGTGCTAACCACTGTGCTACCATGCTGTCAGAGGATTGCTTCCAATAGCCAGGCCTCCACAGAATCTCACAGTGCGATTAAGGACCACAACTCAGTCTTGAGCACTTTTGTGTTGAACTGTGTTGACATACAACATTCCTGTTAAATGGAAAAATAGAAGAGAATTCAGTAAAATGTATCTTTTATTTTCATACTCTTAAGATTGCCTTTAAATGCTCTCTCGGGAAGAGGGAGGGTAAGTAAAATGGATGTGGGGGGTGACTGGAACCATGAGATGCTGCCTCTAATTTACAACACCAAGCAGCTCTTTCTGCAGACAAAGACTCCGCGATTAATACTGAGCATCTGTTTCCAGTTTAAAACTGAGCAAATATCAGCTATTTCCCTCTCCATAGAGAACTGAAATCCAACTCACTACAAGTGAAAATTGCTGGTTTATAAACAAATTGCACTTCGAATCTAATTATGCTGAAACTGACTGGAAGAAGTGCAATAGTAACTTAAGTTTACAATGCTTTGCAGAAGTTCTCAAGGGCATGGGAAGACTGAATAATTCCTGGGAGGTTTCAGATTCATTACCAGTGGCTTCTCTACAATGTGATACTTTGACCCTCAATAGAGTTGTTATTATGAGGTGTCCAGCTGCGTTTTGGTAACACGGTGGGTAATATCCTGACCGTCAGTAATTTGCATGTTTCTTTACTGCCATATAAAAATGGCATGCTAAGTCTTAAGGCAATTCTAGGCAATATTAATGCAGTTTGCAAACTTTGGTATCAGTTTAATGTAGTAATACATTTTGGGTGGGCATCAGAATTGAGAATAGACAGACCTGCTGCAAATCTCCCCATAGACTACCTTCTTCAAACTTGCATTCATTTCCTCTCACCTTTCCCTCAATACATTTTCCAATCCATCTTAATCCACATTGTGTTCTGTCTCACTCTGCTTCTCATGCATCTCCAATTCCCTCAAAGTCTGCTTTGCAGAAACCTTCCATTTCATTACACTCTGATTTCCCTATATCTCCTATTCCCTCACAGTCTCATTTTCTCTTTTTTTTTGTATAATTGTTGGACTGTGTTCCTGTTCTATTTTGTTTTGTTGGCCGGAACCTTGCGTTTCGAGTCTTATGTCCGGTGGCGACGTGGAGGTTGGAGTGATTTTCACAGAAAGGGGCATGACAGTTGACCAGGTGTGAATTTATGTAATTCAGTTTGTTACCTATGTATTTGTGAGGAGCACAGCAGGAAGTTGCTATACCCACTGTTACCTCATGGGGCCGAAGGTCCGGGTGCCATTTTTTGTTTCAGTATTTTTATTCCAAATTTTCAACATTTATACAACAAACACAACACCCCTCACCCAACTTATTACTCCACTCCCCCGCCCTTCCCTCAGCAGTGAACGGCAACCAAACCGTGGGCAGCACAGTAGCATAGTGGTTAGCATGGTTGCTTAACAGCTCCAGGGTCCCAGGTTCGAATCCCGGCTTGGGTCACTGTCTGTGCGGAGTCTGCACGTCCTCCCCATGTGTGCGTCGGTTTCCTCGCACAGTCCAGAGATGTGCAGGTTAGGTGGATTGGCCATGCTAAATTGTCCTTCGTGTTCAAAATTGCCTTTGTTGTTGGGTGGGGTAACTGGATTATGGGGATAGGGTGCTCTTTCCAAGAGCCGGTTCAGACTCGATGGGCTTAATGGCCTCCTTCTGCACTATAAATTCTATGAACTTTCCAAAATGAACAAACTTCAACTATTGTAGAATCATTATTTGCTTCCCTTTAAGCAAATTTCACTTTCTCCAGGGCCAAAAGCTCCAACAAGTTCCCCCCTACCACACCGAGGCACAGGGTGAAGAGGCTGACCTCCACCCAACAAGACCAGCCTGCGAGCAATCAGCGAGGCGAAGGCTAAGACATCTGTCCCCACACCCGTCTGCAGCTCTGGCCAGTCCGACACCCTGAATTTGACTTCTAGGGGACCGAGTTCCACATCCAGGTACAGAACTCCCGAAATGGTGTTGAAAACTGTACTCCAAAACGTTTCCAGTTCCGGACAGGCCCAAAACATATGTACATGGTTCGCAGGGATCCTCCCACATCGCTCTCAAACAACATCCAACCTCTGAAACAGCCAGCTCATCCTAGACTTAGTTTTTTTTTTACAGTATTTTTATTAAGGTTTTGCAGAATTTTTCATAATAAAACAGTAGTAACCATAATAACAAAACAAACTAGAGTGAAAAAAGAGAATATACAATAACAATTAAATAGACATTACCCCACGCGACCCAGTCTTCCCACACCATCCCAATGAAGCACTCGCGCCCCCCCCCCCCCCCGGATTGCTACTGCTGCTGACATTTTAATTTTCCCCGAGAAAGTCGACGAACGGCTGCCACCTGCGAGAGAACCCTAGCGTAGACCCTCTTAAGGCAAACTTTATTTTCTCGAGGCTGAGAAACCCAGCCATGTCGGTAACCCAAGTCTCTACACTCGGGGGCTTCGAGTCCCTCCACATTAATAAAATCTGTCTCCGGGCTACTAGGGAGGCAAAGGCCAAGACGTCGGCCTCTTTCGTCCCCTGAACTCCCGGGTCTTCTGACACTCCAAAGATCGCTATCTCTGGACTCGGCACCACCCGTGTGTTAAGCACCTTGGACATTGCCCTCGCGATGTCTGTGTTAAATCTGCACATCCTCCCCATATATGCGTGGGTTTCCTCCGGGTTCTCTGGTTTCCTCCTACAGTCCAAAGATGTGCAGGTTAGGTGGATAGGCCATGCTAAATTGCCCTTAGTGTCCAAAATTGCCCTTAGTGTTGGGTGGGGTTATGGGGATCGGGTGGAAGTGTTGCCTTGGGTAGGGTGCTCTTTCCAAGAGCCGGTGCAGACTCGATAGGCTGAATGGCCTCCTTCTGCACTGTAAATTCTATGAGCCCTTGCCAGAACACTCTAAGTTCCGGGCATGCCCAAAACATGTGGACATGGTTTGCAGGGCTGCCCTTGCCCCTTATACAATTGTCTTCTACCCCAAAAAACTTGCTCATTCTTGCTGCCATCATGTGTGCCCGGTGGACCACCTTAAATTGAATTAGACTGAGCCTGGCACATGATGAGGAGGAATTAACCGTGCCCAGGGCCTCTGCCCACAGACCCGCTTCCAACTCCTCACCTAGCTCCTCCTCCCACTTGCCCTTGAGCTCCTCCACCGGGGTTTCCTCCGCCTCCTGTAGTTCCTGGTAGATATCCGACACTCTCCCCTCCGCCACCCAGGTGCCGGAGACTACCCTGTCCTCTATCCTCAGTGGCGGCAGCATCGGAAAGGCTCGTGCTTGCAGATATTTAAAGGCGATTCCTGGCGGCAGATTAAATTTGTCCTCCAACGCCTTCAAACTGGGAAAGCTTCCGTCTAAGAACAGATCTCCCATCCTTCTGATGCCTGCCCTCTGCCAGCTCTGGAACCAACCATCCATCCTACCCGAGACAAACCTGTGGTTGTTGCATATCGGGGTCCAGACCGACGCTCCCTCCATCTTCTTGTACCTCCTCCACTGACCCCAGATCCGCAGTGTCGCCACCACCACTGGACTTCTGGAGTAACGGGTCGGCGAGAATGACGAAGGAGCTGTTATCAAAGCTCCCACACTAGTACCTTTACATGACACCGCCTTCAGCTGCTCCCACCATCCTAGACTTTGTAATGTGTGCCCTGTACACTACCTTCAGCTGTATTAGCTGCAGCCTCGAACACAAAGTCGAAGCGCCTCGCACCACCCAACACCATTTAAAGGGCACCCGGACACCCACTGCAAACCAGGATTCCTAGATATTGCCAAAACCAGGATGTCGCAGACCAAACAACATATGGCGTTCCATGATTTAGCGACACCTCACTGCAGATTCCCACCAGGCTGTCCAGCAAAGGTGGCAGGTCATATTTCCCTGGGAAAGCAGCAATAGGCTCTCCGAGTTGGCCATGGTGACCTGGACAGAGGTCTTTGTGGCCCAGAACAGAAATACCCAGCAGTGCAGGAAGAGAAGGAGTAACCTCGACTCTGGCAGAGCAAGTGCACCATCTACTCTCACTGCAAACTGACAGGGCATCAGTTAGTCTAAGTGTGCAAGTGTACAGGGATGTCAGACAGAGGTTTGGGTTCCAGGACTCAGCAGCAGATGGGCCACATGTGGTCTGAATGTGTGCCAACCACTTCATGCTCTCAATGTTCTATCAGTTGCAGGACATCCTGCTTGTTAATCACTTATTGGGGCGGGCTCAGGAGCTGCCAGATGCATGCATGCTCCTAAACTGCTCATGCAACCATTGGGATGATAATCAACGTTTGTCTTTCTGCAGGATAAGTAAGCCCACACTCTGGAGGTGGCATTCCCAACTTCAAAGTCCTGACGCTGCAAGAGGAGCAGGCCAGAGAGATAACTGAGGAGGAGCAGGACTGTGCGTGTGCTGAAGGCAAGATTGGACTCCCTGAGGAAGCCAGTAAGGCTGCCTCTAGCCTAGAGTTGCCACCTGTGCCCACAGAGTCCATAGAATCCATAGTGCAGCATGGTAGCATTGTGGATAGCACAGATGCTTCACAGCACCAGTGTCCCAGGTTCGATTCCCCGCTGGGTCACTGTCTGTGTGGAGTCTTCACGTTCTCCCCATGTGTGTGTGGGTTTCCTCCGGGTGCTCCGGTTTCCTCCCATAGTCCAAAGATGTGCAGGTTAGGTGGATTGGCCATGATAAATTGCCCTCAGGGTCCAAATTACCCCTTAGTATTAGGTGGGGTTTCTGGGTTATGGGGATTGGGTGGAGGTATGGGGTTGGGTAGGGTGCTCTTTCCAAGAGCCAGTGCAGACTCGATGGGCCGAATGGCCTCCTTCTGCACTGTAAATTCAATGAAAAAATTCTATCCAGAAGGAGGCCATTGGCACATTGAGTCTGCATCAACCCTCTGAAAGAGCACTCTACCTAGGCCCACTCCCCCACTCTATCTCCGTAAACCCACGCATTGATCATGGCACATCTTTGGACTGTGGGATGAAAGCCGAGCACCCGGAAGAAACCCACTGTCATGGGAAGAATGTGCAAACTCCAACAGTCACCCAAGGCTGGAATTGTTTTCTTTAGGGGCACTCACCAATCTTTCTTTCCCGCAAGAAAAGGGATAGGCCTAAATGGAGACCAGCCACAGATCCATCTCCAACCCCACCTCTGAGGAGGATGCTGTAGAAGCCTCAGAGGATGCACCATCACACCCTTCACTTCCACCCTCCACCAGCACAGATGCTGTTCCTTCATTGGGCCAAAATTTAGAATATGCTTGGGTCATATTCTGATGAGCATATCACTGACACGGGTGCACAGTTGGCAACGGAGTGACAGCCGAGATCTCTGACACTTAGAGGACTGCTGGAGACCAGGAGCTGGATTCTCTGTTTCAGGGACCATGTCCCCACGCTGTCATAAAAACTGTGGCCTTTCACACCAGAAAAACTGGCTTCAAAAGGCCCCATATTCATAGCTCTGCAGGGGGCTAGCAGGGACCCGTCATGAATTGAGCAGCTTTAGCTGCAGATACGGGTCCCCGCACTTCTGGGTCAGAGGTCACGCATGCGCGCGGCGGCGGCCTCCAACGGCCGCGCAGTGCTCCATGGCGGACTCAGACCGCGGAGTTGGGCCTTCTAAATAGTGCCGCTGATCGGCCGGGTGCTGACCCGGACCGCCTGCCCAAAATAGCCCGGCCCCATATGAGGACCCCTGCCCTCCGATCGGCTCACCTCCGACCATGGCGGATGTGGACTGAGTCTGTAGCCACCATGCGAGTATCCCGAAAGGCAGGACCATGTTAGATCCACGCCATCGGGACTTTGGCCGGTTGGGGGCGGAGAATAGCGGGGCAGGCCTCTGGCAATGGCCGCAGGTAGGGGCTATGCGGCGTGGCATGGGGCCGGAGAATCGAGGAACCGGCGCCGGTCCCAATTCGATGCACGGAAATGGATTCTCCGCCCCGGCGCCAGACGCAATTTCAGCATTGGGGTGCGGAGAATCCATCCCCAGGTCCCTCAAAAACTGGGGTGCTTGAGAGAGGGTCAGAATGTTGACATTGTGAGAGCTCCCTGGGAATTGAACACAAAGATGCAGAATTTGCTGATTGTGATCAAATGTGAGCTGCATGTTCAAAGAATGAAATCCTTTTCTATTGATGAATGTGACTGGCTGCTGCTAGGAAACTCTCACGGCCTCATGTGTGCAGTCAATAGCACTTTGCACTTGCAGGAAAGCTGAGATTGCTGCAAAATCCAATGCTATTACAGACTGGCTTTTGAAATCCAGGTAGAAGTGGACAACTCTATGTGCTCGCCAAAACAGGCCATCTGTCACCTCCCATATGCCCTTGTGTGTCACTCTGGGAGATGTTGCCTGGGTCTCCAATGGAGCCCTGGAAGGAGCTACTGACAAAGAAGCTTCAAGTGGGGCTGGTTTAGCACAGGGCTAAAGAGTTTGCTTTTAAAGCAGACCAAGGCAGGCCAGCAGCACGGTTCAATTCCTGTACCAGCCTCCCTGAACAGGCACCAGATTGTGGCGACTAGGGGCTTTTCACAGTAACTTCATTTGAAGCCTACTTGTGACAATAAGCGATTTTTATTTCATTTCAAGTGACCGAGACCTCTCATTCCACCGGCCTGAGGTTCCTTCCAAGTCCTTGTGGCTGCAGGTTATCGTGGAGAATCTAGCAGATATGAGCAACCATATTCTAAGACATCCGAAGGAGCCTCCAGCATTGCCATCCTCTCATCTGTAGATAGCTGCACTGTCTTGTGATATACCTGTGGCCTGGCCATTTCTTGACAGTGCAGTGGACACTGTCCACCAGCATCCTTTTCTTCTCGAAGCCCCATTGCCTCTTGTTTATCAGGCCATTGCTCCTCTTGGCACTGTGCGAACATGCGACAGGTCCTCCTCATCTGAATGAGAGCTAGTAGAACAGCAGGGTTCAACAGAGCCTGCATCATCTAGGCCTCAGTGAATCTGTGAACGAGTTGAAATGATAAATCTAGTGAGCAGATTTGCCTCCATCTCAGAGCGACCCAGCCAGTGCCCAGCCCTGTGCCTGTTCTCCATCTGGATGTGACATCCCTAACTCACCCCTTCCAGGTGAAGGACATACTGGAGGACCAGTGGTGGGTGTTCCTCCCATTCACACATGACTGTGTTTGGAGACATTGCTCTTTGACCAGAGTGATGAGAGCCAATTATGAGAAGCCTTCATCTGACACTATTCGTCTTGCCTCCAGTACCCTGAAGACTCTGTGAGTGACCATTGTCTTGGCAACATAGAAGGACTAACCATATGAACCCTTGTCAGCCATGACCATTTCTCAGGAGTATGGAAGTTTGTCGTTGGGAATTGGCCAACCACCAGCCAATACCCTTGGAGACATCCACATCCCTCCTTCTGACCACAGTCGTTGATAAATGGCACCGTATGTAGGTCAGCTCCAGACCTGGCTGGAACCTCAAATGTTGTGAAACCCATAAGTTGGGAACAAACCTGCTGCTGTGTGGGATTCTACACAGAGAGGACACAACTGAGCATGGTTCTCATCTAGATGCGTGATGATTATTAGTGTCCCTTTAGTTGGGGAATTGTGCTGATCTTGAACCCCATCCACCCAAAAAGACCCTCCTTCAACTTCGAGGTATCACACTTTTACATTGACTGTGTTGAATGGGTGAGAATTGAAAAATGGTGCGACCCTTGAAACCTGCTCCACAACCGTCAACCCTCCCTGGCCACCCGCCAACTTCCCCCTGATCACCCTTCACCCACCCAATATCACCATTTGTTTGCCTCTGATGGCACCTGAATGTGTCAAGTTATGAGCAGTCCCCCCAAAAAAGGCAAAGCAGCGTCTACTGACATCAAAGTTATGGATGAAGTTGAGCTCAGCAAGGTGCACACTAATTACATACAGTCATAAATGTGAATGTTCCCTGGGAATTTAGTCTGGAGATAAAACTTAATTCTTTCGAAGGGGTCTTTTAATGAGAATGCATGACAAGCTAATGCTTATAGGGCTTCCCGCCTTCAATCTGCCTTTAAAGTCCCAAGAACTTAATTGCTAAAGTTTATCGCACTGGAAACTGATTTGTGGCCTCACGCCAAATGAAGTTCCCCTGCCCACTGAGCTTCCCACAGCTGGCAGGACTGGTAGATCCCACCAGCTATTTTAAACACAGACATCGGTTGCAATAACTGCAGAATCAGATCAATGTCTATCAATGTCTGAGTACATAATCCAACATGAGTGCTCAGTTAAATCGTGCAGCATGATTATGTGTTTTTGTTATTAATGAGTTCAAGTTTCACTACAAGCACCATGCTTCACAATTCTTCCTTATTTCTTTCCACCTCCTCCTCCTCTCTTCTCTCCCCCCCCCCCCCCCCCCCCCCCCACCCCGCCTTGGAGAAAAGAAAGAAGTGACTGAGGAAGTGAGAGAGACAGTGAGAAGGAACGAGGCAGTGGGCTACAGGAACAGTGCAGATTGCAAGCTGGCTAAGGGTCACATTGTGAAAACCACTGCTTTAGGAGAAAGATCGCCTCTTCACCATCTTGGCTCCATTATTCTCCACCTTCCCACCTGTCTGCAACAGCCCACCATGGAACCTGTTGGCCAAATTCCTGCAACAAAAGACAGGGCTGGGGGGGGGGGGGGGGGGGGGGGGGGGGGCATGGATGGTCTTTCCAGATGCCCTTGAGCAGCCCTAGGCTTTGAGGGCCTAGCTTCAAAGAGCATCGCCTCAGCATGAGCAGCAGTCATTTGAACTGGCTAACTGAGAGGTACCACAGGGTGGAGCAGCAGTCTTGGGAGCATCTTGAGAGGGGACAACACAATTGTACTCTGTAGTGCCACTGCTACTCCCCTGGGGTGGGTTTCATGAATCATAGCAATCTATTAGAGGTCTAATTTCTGAATATAGGAGTCGAAGTAGACAATTCACCATTCAATCAGATCCTGGCTGATCTTTTCCTGGTCTCAAATCCACCTCCCCGCTTGTTCCCCATATCCCTTTAACCCGTTATTTTTTTGAAAAATATTTTTATTCAACATGTTAACATTTTTGCACAACAAAACAAACCCCCCCCCCCCCCCCCCCCTTCCTTGGCAGCAACCAGGTCTCCAAAGTGCAAAATGAACAATTACCCCATCTCTGGTGGAACGCCTTATCCGCTCATCTCAGAGAGGGGGGGGGGGGGGGGAGGGAGGGGAGGGGGGTGGGGTGGAGTGAAGCTGACCTCCACCCTAACAGGACCTACCTGCGGGTGATCAACAAGGCGAAGGCCAAGACATCTGCCCCGGCACCCATCTGTAACTTCACAGATTCAACACCCCAAATATGGCCTCTAGGGGACCCGTTTCCAGATCCACATGCAAAACCTTGGACCTGGTGCTGAACACTGAACCCCTCCAATACCTCCCCAACTTTGGGCAGGACCAGACATATGGACGTGGTTGGCTACATCCCTCCCACACCTATCCTCCACCCTATCAAGCAACCAGCTAATCCTTGCCCTTGTTAAATGTGCCCTATACACCACCTCTTGCTGAATCAGCCCCAGTCTCGCACACAAGGTCGAGGCATTGACCCCTCGCAGCACTTTGCACAATAATCCTTCCTCCAGTACCATCCCCAACTCTTGCTCCCACTTACCCTTGATCGCCTCCATCGACTCCTTCTCCTCCTCCCGAATCCTACCACAAATCACTGAGACAACCCCACTCTCCAGCCCCCCGACCGACAGTACCTCCTCCAACTTCGAGGAGGGCGGCGCCACCGGGAAACTTGAGAAAGTCTTTCTCGTGAAATTCCACACCTGTATATACTTCGAGCCCTCCTCATGCTGCAGCCCATACTTCACCCCCAACTCCTCTAAACTTGCATATCTCCTCCCCGCCCCTCCCCTCCCCCGCTGCGGTTAATTTTCCCGAAAGAAGTCGACGAACGGCTGCCACCACCAGGTGAACCCTAAAATTGACCCTCAAGGTGAACTTGATTTTCTCCAGACAGAGAAAGCTAGCCATGTCAGTTAGCCAGGTTTCTTGACTTCAGGGGCTTTGAGTCCCTCCAAGCTAATGATATCCGTCTCCGGGTTACCAGGGAAGCAAAGACCAGAATGTCTGCCTCTTCTCCTGGAATCCCAGTCTTCCGACACCACGAAAATCGCCACCTCAGGACTCGGCGGCACACTTGTTTTCAATACTTTGGACATGACATCCGCAAATCCCTGCCAGAATCCCCTAAGCTTCGGACATGTCCAGAACATGTGGACATGGTTCGCTGGTCCTCTCGCACACCTTGCACACCTGTCTTCCACCCCCAAAGAACCTGCTCATCCGGGCCACTGTCATGCGAGCTCGGTGAACGACCTTAAATTGAATCAGGCTGAGCCTGGCACATGTTGTGGACGCGTTGACTCTACTCAACGCATCGGCCCAGAGACCATCCTCTAACTCTCCTATTCCCATTTTTGTTTCAGCTCCTTGGTCTGTGTTTCCTCTGACCCCATAAGCTCCTTATAAATATCCGAAACCCTCCCTTCTCCCACCCACACTCTGGAAACTACCCTATCCTGTATTGCCTTTGGTGGTAGGAGCGGGAAGGTTGAGACCTGCCTGCGTATGAAGTCTCGCGCCTGCAGGTACCTAAAGTCAATCCCTCCCGTCAGTTCAAACTTCACCTCCAGTTCCCTCAAACTGCAAAAGCTCCCTTCTATAAACATATCTCCCATCATCTCGATTCCTGCTCTCTGCCACCTCTGGAACCCTCCATCTAACCTCCCCGGGGCAAACTGGTGATTATTGCAGATTGGAGACCAGACCGATGCTCCCTCTGCTCCCACATGTCTCCCCATTGCCCCCAGACTCTCAGGGCCGCGACCACCACGGAACTGGTGGAGTAGCGTGCCAGCGGGAACGGCAGAGGCGCCGTTACCAACGCCCCCAAACTAGTGCCCTTCAAAGATGCCGACTCTCCTCGATCCCACACCGACTCCCCCCCAACCATCCACTTCCTAATCATGGCTATAGTCGCCGCCCAGCTGCAACTCCAACATCCCTTTTTTAACTTGCGGGGTCTTACCCGCCCATACAAAGCCTGAGATCAACTTGTTGACCCGTTTAAAAAAGGACCGAGCAATGAAGATGGGGAGGCACTGAAACACAAACAGGAATCTCGGGAGAACCGTCATTTTCACTGTCTGTACGCTCACAGCCAGTGACAGTGGCAGAACATAGAACATTACAGTGTATCCCATCTCTTAAAATCCTCCTTCATTTGGTCTACTAATCGGGCCAGATTAAGCTTGTGTAGCTGTTCCCATTCCTGTGCCACCTGGATGCCTAGGTACCAAAAGCTTCCCTCTACCACTCTAAACAGCAGCTCCCCCAATCGCCTCTCCTGCCCCCTTGCCTAGATTGCGAACATCTCACTTTTCCCCATGTTTAATTTGTACCCCAAAAACCGGCCAAAATCCCCCAGAATCCCCATAATTTCTTCCATCCCTTCCAATGGGTCCGACTCATATAAGAGCAGGTCGTTTGCGTAAAGCGAGACTCTGAGTTCCACCCTCCCCGGACCAGCCCCTTCCAGCCCTTTGAGGCTCTCAATGCAATTGCCAGTGGTTCTATGACCAGTGCGAACAACAGCGGGGAGAGGGGGCATCCCTGCCTCAACCCCAGGTGCAGACTAAAATAGCCCGATGTCGGCCTGTTTGTCCGAATACTTGCCATGGGTGCTTGATACAGCAGCCTGACCCAGTCAATGAAGCCCTGCCCAAATCCAAACCGCCCCAGTACCTCCCACAGATAATCCGATTCCACACGGTCAAATGCCTTCTCTGCGTCCATTGCGACCATTACCTCTACGTCCCTACCCTCAGGGGGCATCATGATAACATTCAACAGTCTTCTTACATTGGCCGCCAACTGCCTGCCCTTAACAAATCCCGTCTGGTCCTCCCCAATCACATCCGGAACAGTCTTCAATCCTTGAGGACAAGATCTTAGCCAACAATTTGCCATCTACATTTAGTAGGGAGATCGGTCTGTAGGATCTGCATAACTCCGGGTCCTTATCCGCTTCAGGATCAATGAGATAGTGGCCTGTGACATCATCGGGGGAAGCTCCCCTCTCTCCCTTGCCTCATTAAATGTCCTCATCAGCAGTGACCCCAGCATCCCAGAGAGCTTTTTGTAAAACTCCACGGGGTACCCATCTGGTCCCGGGGCTTTACCTGACTGCATGGCCTTCAGCCCATCTGCTATCTCTTCCAACTCGATCGGGACCCCCAGCCCTTCTACCAATTCTTCATCAACCCCCGGCAATTTCAGCCCCCCTAAGAATTGCCTCATCCCCTCCGGCCCAGCGGGGGGGTTCCGACTCATACAACCTGCTGTAGAATTACTCATACGCCATATTGGCCCCAGCTGAATCTCCGACCAGGTTCCCATCTCTGTCCCTTACTTTCCCAATCTCCCTGGCTGCCTCCCATTTTCTAAGCTGCTGCACAAGCATTTTACTGGCCTTCTCCCCATATTCATAGATCGCGCCCCTCGCCTTCCTCAGCTGCTCCACGTCCTTCCCTGTAGTTAACAAGCGAAACTCCACCTGTAGCCTCCGTCGTTCCCTTAGAAGCCCTGCTTCTGGGGTCTCCGAATACCTCCTGTCGACCTGTACTATTTCCTTTATCAGTCGGTCCATCTCTGCTCGGTCTGCCTTCTCCCTATGGGCCCGTATCGAGATCAGCTCCCCTCTGAGCACCGCCTTCAGCGCCTCCCAGACCACCGTAGCCAAAACTTCCCCCGTGTTGTTGACTTCCAGATAGTTCTGGATATATTTCGTCAGCCGCCCACTCACCTCCTCATCAGCTAAAAGTCCCATGTCCAGCCTCCAGTGCGGGCGCTGGCTACCCTCCTTGCTCACCTGTAGGTCAACCCAGTGCGGGGCATGATCCGAGATCGTGATCGCTGAGTACTTCGTGTCCACAACCCCCATCAGTAAACCCCTGTTCAGGATCAAAAAAGTCAATCCGGGAGTACACTTTATGCACGTGCGAGTAGAAGGAACACTCCTTCACTCTTGGCTGCCCAAATCTCCATGATTCCCCCCCCCCCCCACCATCTGCTCCATGAACCCCTTTAGCTCTTTTGCCATTGCCGGCACCCTGCCTGTCCTTGAGCTAGATCGGTCTAGCCCTGGGTTAATGACTGTGTTAAAGCCCCCCCCCCCCCCCCCCCCCCCCCCCAATAACCAACTTATGCGAATCCAGATCCGGGATCTTCCCCAACATCCTCCTTATGAACTCCATATCATCCCAATTTGGACATACACATTCACGAGTGCCACCGGCTGCCCCTCCAGGTTTCCACTGACAATGTACTAACCCGCCACGTCCGCAACTATTCTTCCCGCTTCGAATGCCACTCGCTTATTAATCAGGATCGCGCCCCCTCTAGTCTTAAGAGTCCAGCTCCGAGTGGAAAATTTGTCCGACCCATCCCTACCTTAGTCTGGCCTGGTCAGTTACTCTAAGGTGCGTCTCCTGCAACATTGCCACGTCTGCCTTCCATCCCTTCAAATGCACAAACACACTTGCCCTCTTAACTGGAACCATTTACCCCTCTTGCATTCCATGTGATCAGCCTGGTAGGGGGGGCTTCTCTCCTCCCCCCCCAGTATCAGCACGATACATACAGCCCCCTTCAACAAGCATACCATCTGCTCACCCCTCATTGCGCTTCTGTGAGCTAGCCCGCCCAGCTAGCTTGGTGGCTCCTACCTATTGTGCCCCCCCAACCGCTCAGGACACACATATGCAAACATAAACAATCCCAACACAATTGCCCAAAAAAACCCACAAAGAAAATCATAAGAAGAGCCAATATCTAGCATTCACACCTCCATCCCCATCAGTGCAAATGCAAATTTTAACTCGAGCAGCTCGTCCGCAGACCCCAAATCAATACAGAAGGAATTACAAGTAACGTCCAAAGACAAAAACTTTTCTTTTTTTTAAAAAAAAAAGAAAAAAGAAGAAAATAAAACATGAGCACTGCAGCAAAGTTCAGTCCAAATACCTCAGTCTGCTACTAGCGCTTTCCTCCTAGCGAAGTCCATCGCTTCCTCGGGGGACTTGAAGTAGAAATGTTGCCCTTCGCACGTATCCCAAAGACTGGCCGGATACAATAGTCCAAACTTTACCTTCTTATTAAAAAGGGTTGATTTTGTCTGGTTAACCCTGCTCTTCTCCTGGCCACGTCCGCGCTCAGATCCTGATATATACGCAGGATGCTGTTCTCCCATTTGCAGCTCCACGTCTGCCTGGCTCACCGTAGAATGCACTCCTTGTCCAGATACCTGTGGAATCTCACCACCATTGCTCCCGTGGGGGTCACCCACACGCGGCTTCCTAGCTAGCGCTCTGTGCTCCCTGTCCACCTCCCAGGGTCAAGTGAACGTCCCCTCCCCCAGTATCTTCTCTAACATAGCTGCAATGTATGCCCCTGCGTCCGTTCCTTCGGAACCCTCCGGGAGACCCACGATTCTCAGGTTCTGCCAGCGGGACCTGCTCTCTAGGTCCTCTACCTTCTCCTGGAGCCTTGTCTGTTGATCTCTCAACATTCCCACCTCCACTGCAGCTTGGTGCTCCTCCTGCTCAGTCAGTGCCTTCTCCACTTTCTGGATCGCCCGATCTTGAGCATCCAGTCTGAGTTCCAGTCGCGCAATCGACTAATTAATCGGGTCCAAGCATTCCTGTTTCTGCTTGGCGAAGCCCATCTTGTATAAACTGCATCAACTGCTCCGTCAACCGCTGGGTCGTCAAGCTAGGATTCCGGACATCCGCCATGCTTTCTCTCGCTGCAGCCTCAGCCCAAGTCTTTGTGAGCACTCCTGGTCCGCTTCTCCATGCATTGATGTCGGATTCCTCATCACAGTTACATCCAACATCAATTTTCCACTTCAGATCCAACAAAAAATCAGGGAAAAAGGTCCAAAGTTCCGACCCGAGTGGGAGCCACCAAATGTGCGACCTGCTCCTTCATAGCTACCACCGGAAGTCTCAACCCTGTCCTGAACTTGGAAGTCCTGGATGGAATTGCCCCCGAATCCTCAGCTTGGTTATTACTAGAGGAGTCCAAGTCTCTGGGGCTAGCGGCAGCTGTATCTTGGCCAGCACCTCCAACCTCAACCCCTGACAGGACCCTACCTCCATCCGCACCCACAAAGCCTCCGACTCCTTCCTCCAGCTCCGCAATTTCACTGCATTTGCAGCCCTATAATAATGCAACAAATTCGGGACAGCCAGGCCCCCCGACTGCCACCCTCTTTGGAGCACTGCCCTCCTTATCCTCACCACCTTTCCTGCTCACACAAACACGAGACTAGCCTATCCACCGTTGGAAAAAATGCCTTTGGCAAAAAGACCAAAGACCAGCATGCACTAGAATAGGAACAAAAACCACGGCAAAATATTAATCTGCACCCGGCCAGCCAATGACAATGGGAGACTATCCCACCTCCCCTGATCCTCCTTCACCTTCCCTGTCAGGCTTGTGAAATTCAGCTTACGGAGCCGTAACCAGTCCTACGCTACCTGCACCCCCAAGTATCCAAAGCGAGTTGTCACACCCTAAATGGCAATCCCTCCACATGAAAGAGACACAACAAAACACTCTGTCTTCCTTAGATTCAATTTATACCCAAAAAACGCCCCAAATTTCCCTAGCAGCCCCATTATGTCCCTCACCAATGAGCCCGGGTCTGTGATGTACCGAGTAAATCATCTGCATACAGAGACATCCTATGTTCCAACCTCCCACGCACTATTCCCCTCCATAAGCCTAGTCACCTGATCCGGAGCCACCACCACCCCTCCTGTCCCATCCCTAATCCATCCACACAATCTCCCTCACTGCTGCCTCACGGCGGAGCTGGCCCGCTAACAGATCGACTGGCCTTCACACCAGACTCATACACCACCCCCCACGTTTGCCTCAGCATCTTAACTGACCTGCCCGTAGGCAGGAAGTCAAACTTCGTCTGCAACTCCTACCTCCCCAACAGCTCCAGTTCCGGATCCACCGTGTATCTTCCATCCACCTCCAAAATCTCCTCTTATTTGCCGCTCCTCCCTATCCACCTTCGCTTTAAATGCTATGACCCCCCCTCACTACCGCCTCCAATGCCTCCCAGGCCCCTGATGGTGAGATCTCCCCATTTCGATTAACCTCCAAATGCTGCTCCAATACCTTGCCATTCTTGATACAAAAGTTTGGATCTTCCAACAAGCCCACACCCAGCCTCCATGCCGGCCCCTTCTCCAGGAGCACATCCACACAGTGCGGCGTGTGATCCGATATCACGGTTGCCGAGTACTCCGCCTTCTTTACCCCGGTCAGCAATGCCTTCCCAACCACAAAAAAGTTGATCCCTGAGTACACCTTGTGCAACAAGGAAAAAAAACAAATACTCCCTGTTTCGTGGGTGAAAAAACTTGCATGGGTCCACTCCTCTCCCCCCCCCGCCTCCTCCCTCCCCGCCTCCCCCCCCCGCCTCCTTCCCCCCCCGCCTTCCCCCCCCGCCTCCTCCCCCCCCCCCCCCCCCCCGCCCCCGCACAGAAGGAAAAATAAAACAAAAACTCAGGCAAAACCGCCAAAAGTCCAAATTCAGTCTAATCCCAGGCCTTCTTCCTTCACAAACTCCTCCAACGTTGTCCTGAAGTAATAATCTCTGACATTATACGTGACCCTCAGCTTCGCCAGGTAGACCATACCAAACCGCACATTGAGTTTATACATGCCATCATAGCCTGTTTGAAGGCCGTTCGTCTCCTTGCCATCTCTGTTGTCAAGTGCTGGCATATATGTATACCCTTTCCTTCCCACTCGACCCCGCGCCTCTGTTTTGTCCATCGTTGCACTCCTTCACCTGGAAATCATGGAAACAGATGATCACCACCTTTGTGGCTCATTCACCCTCGGTTTCAGCCGGAGCGACTGGTAGGCCTGTCCAACTCGTACTGAGAGGGGTTCTCTCTCTCTCTCTCTCTCTCCCCCCCCCGCCCCCCATCTCCCCCATCTGCTTCACTATCATAGCAGTGAAATATTCTGTAGGCCTCTGGCCCTCCATCCTTTGTGCACCCTCACATTCCTCAGGTTGTGTTTATGCGGCCTATTCTCCAGTTCTTCAACTTTGGCTCACAGCCCTGTTAATCTCCGCCAACCTCCACAGCTCCTCATCCACTGAGGTGAAATGATTGCTATGCTATGACAAGGCCTCGTCCGTCCCTTTCATTTTCTCCCTGCCCCCGCACCATTGTCGAAGTTCTCACCAACTCCTCTCTCACCGGGGCAAGGGTCTCTCCCACCTACGCTTTAAGCGAGCCCATCATCACCGTCTGATGCTTTTTGAAATGCTTCGAGAACAATTGTTCAAACTCACCAGCCATCACCTCCGTCATCTTCGCTACCACAATTGGCACGGTGCCACCCGACAAGCTCGCTCCCGCCATCTTTCCTCCTGTTGCACCTCTCGACACAGTCGGTGGTGGACCTTCGTTCACTGCCTTCTTCCCAATATTCTTCTTGCTGGTTTTTTGCCATTCTATAAGTGCCCTAAGACACCCCACAACTTCTCACCAACAACTCTTCACCGAAAACTGGGCTAAAAAGACCATAAAAGGCAGCTCTGGCAGGAGCCACGAAACATGCGACCTCCACCTATATGTCACAACCGGAAGTCCCCTTTTAACCCGTTTTTAAATCTGAAATATATCTATCTCCTTTCTTGAAACTATTTAATGATTCAGAGTCCACCGCACTATAGGGCAGCGAGTTCCACAAATTCATCACCCTCTATTAGAAGTAGTTCCTCATCTCAGTTTTAAATCTACCACCTTTCAATCTATATCTTTGACCTCTCGTTCTGGGTTGTCCCACAAGGGGAAACATTTGGTCTACATTTACTTTATCAATCCCTCTTCGTATTTTATATACCTCAATCAGATCCCCTCTCATTCTTCTAAACTCCAGCGAGTATAAACCCAAACTATTCAATCTGCCCTCATGCGTCAATCCCTTCATCCCCGGAATCTATCTGGTGAACCTCCATTGAACCACCTCCAATGCCACCACATCCTTCCTTAAATAAGGAGACCAAAACTGGACACAATACTCCATATGTGGTCTCACCAACACCCTATACAATTGCAACAACTCTACTTATATATTCCAGTCCTTTTGCAATAAACACTAAAATTCCATTTGCCTTTTTTATTAAATGCTGTACCTGTACACTGAACCACCACAAGAGTCTGCATGCCCTTTGAGCAGTGAGATCCATAGCCATCTCGGCAGCACTCTGCGCTTCAATGACAGTAAGCATGAATGGATCTCATCTCATTGCTGTTATTTAAAAGGGAGGAAGGGGCAGACCAAGTAATTACAGGCCACTCAGCCAAACCTCAGTGGTGGCCAATTCACTGAAAGAAATTCTCAGGGGGTCAGTATAAATCGTCTTTTTGAAAGGTATGGATTAATCATCATGGATTTATTAAGTGAAGGTCTTGTCTGCCTCACTTGTTTAAATTTTGTGAGGAGGGCGATTGAAGATTTAAATAGTCTATATGGATTTTAGCAAAGCTTTTGATAAGGGGCGGGATTCTCCGGTTCCCCAGCTGCGTGTTCCTTGGCAGCACGCCATTCGCTGGCGGCAGGATTCTCTACACCCGCCACTTGTCAATGGGATCTCTCATTTAAGCCATACCGCCGGGCAATCTGTGGGCGAGGGTGCGCTGCTGGCGGGAACAGGGAATCCCAACGGCTGGAGAATTCCGGCCAAAATCCCACACAGCAGACTGGTCAAAAAGATATGGAACATGGAATCCAAGTGAAGGTAGCAAGTTGGATCCAAAACTGGTTTAGTGGCAGGAAGTAAAGGACAAAGGCTGATGGGTGTTTTTACAACTGTAAGATTATTTCTAGTGGCATTCTGCAGGGCTTAGTCCTGGGTGCCTTACATTACATGGTTGAGGGGCATGATCAATATGATACAGAAATGGGTTATGTGGTTGTTAATGAGGAAGAAAGCTGTAGTTGTCAGGAAAATACCAATGGACTTGTCAGGTGGGCTGAAAAGTGGCAAATGAAAGTCGCTCTGGAGAAGTCTGAGCTTATGCATTTGCAGAGGGCGAACAAGGCAACAGTAAATGGTAGGATACTGGAAATGTAGAGGAGCAGAGGGACATTGGAGTGCATGTCCACAAAACCTAGAAGGTAGCCGGATAGGTAGATAAAGTGGGTAATAAGGTATTTGAGATGCTTTCCTTTATTAGATATACAATACAAGGACAGTGGAGTTATGCTAGAACTGTATAAACTGTGTGAGATAGACCCTGGTCTGGAGTACTGCATCACATTGAAGAGGTACAGAGGACATTTATGAGGATATTGCCAGGTGTAGACAATTTGAGCTGGTGAGAAAATATTGCATAGTCTACAGTCATGTTCTTTGGAGCAGAAGAGGCTGAAGGGAGATTTAATTGTGGTATGTAAAATTATGAAGGGTCTAGATATAGTGGGCAGGAAGGACCTATTTCCTGATAGGTCAATACCGAGTGAACATAGATTTAAAGAATTGGAAGAAGGATTGGAGTGAAGTTGAGGAGAATAGTTTTTCACCAACAGAGTGGTGGGATTCTGGAACTCGCTGCCTGAAAGGCTGGCAGAGGCAAAACTCTTGTTGCATTTAAAAAAAACTTGGATAAGCACTTGAAGTGTTGTACCTTATGGAGCTATGGGTCAAAAAGGTGAGATTAGGCTGTTGTTTTTCCGCTGGCACAGACACAGGAAGTCAAATGGCCTCCTTTTGTGATGTAAACGTTCTCTGTTTCTATGACCTCCATTTGAACTGAATAGCTAGGAATACATATACAGCGAATGGTCGGTATAGGGGAGGCAGTAGGGTAGTGGAGCAATTGGTATTGTTACTGAGACCCAGGATAATGGTCTGGGGACCCAGGTTTGAATCTTGCCCTGCAAATGGTGAAATTTGAATTACAGTTAAAAAAAAAATGGAATTTAAAGTCAAATAGTGATCATGAAACCATTGTCGATCATTGTAAAAATCCAACTGGTTCACTAATGTCCTTTCGGGGAAGAAATCTGCCATCCTTACCTGGTCTGGCCTACATGTGACTCAAGCATGTGGCTGACTATTAACTGCCCTCTGAAATGGTCCAGTAAGCCACTCAGTCCAAGGGTAACTAGGAATAGGCAATAAATGCTGTCCTTGCCAGTGGTGTCCACATCCCATGTAAGAATTTTTTTTAAGTTAGAATTATCGGTGAGTGTATGAGGGCAAGGTGGAATGAGTTCTGTCTAGGGACCACTGAGTGAGTGAGTTCTGGGAGTATGGTGCACCGAGCACCATGAGAACTCGGTGGAGCAATGGGTATGAAATGTCCTTTGAACATGCATTCGCTGCCCTTCATCACCAATGTGAAATCGTTGAACTATCTGCGGCACTGTTGCCAAGTCTCCGGAGAATGTCCCTTGAGGGGCTTCTCACCCTCATGGAAAGATGGCCTCTGTCATCCTGTCGACCTCCATCATTTACACCTCCAGCAATGAACCTTGGAGCCATCTCCCTTCCCTGATGATCAGTGTATTCAGCTTCTGCTTGCTGCTAGTTGCAGCACTGGCAGTCAGCAGTAGTTTTCTTCTACAGAGTGACGCTTCCCTGTGGGAGCTGCAGGCTGTCTTTAAGAAGAGCCAACTGGAACATATGCTCGCCACACATATTGCTGCGATCCCTGTTGAGCATTCAGCCATCCAGATCACTCAGCTGAAAGTAACAAGGCAGATGAGGAGGCAACAGTGGTCTCCTCAATGGATCCAGGCATTGGCAGATTGCCAATCATGATGCCTGTACCTAAAAGCGTGAGCGAACAGATCTTTAACACTAAGCAATTTTAACATAAATAAAGTGATTTTCCTACCCACTATACACAGATAAGGCTCCTTGGAAGTTCTGTGTGTTCATGAGCTGGATGAGGTCAGCCTGGAAAAGGCTATTTAAAGCAGGTTATCCTGATCTCGAGTACTGACCTTTCATTGAGAAAAAGCCTCCAACAAATTTTAGGTATCCAGCTATTTCTATTAATGGCTTCTTAGTTTATTCTGCTGGTATTTCATTGTCACTGAATGAGGGGGAATGGCTGGGGTTGTAAACAGCAAAGCTTTGCAGGACCTGCCTGGTTGTCAAGCATAAGAAAATGACTAGAAGTTGTAAGCAGCGATTACGTGAAGAGAGTGACACTAATGTGTTCTGGGAGTTTATTCACAGAGTGCTTCTGCAAAGCGACAGTGTATTCTGAAAGCTGTATTCTCCTAACAGATTGGCTCTCATTGTTCAGTTGACAGAGTAATAGCTGTAAACTCAATCTGCAGATGATATAGGGGATAGCAAATAATGTGGAAGACAACAGGAAGACATAAACAAGCTCGCACAGTGGGTGGATGATTGACAAATGAAATTCAGTATGCAAGAGGGGAGGTGGTCCATATTGGAAGATGAAAAAAGCTGAATATGGAAGATAAACTAAAATGGAGAGAAGGGGCAAAGAGAGAGGGAAAGAAATATATACAAATGGTGAAATCACTAAAGATAGCCGACCAGGACAATAGCAGGGCAAACAACATATTATAATTAATTTCTAGATGAATGGATTGCAAAAGCAGGGGGGCTAATGTTAAATTTATATGGGACCTTGGCCAGACAATATTTGAAGTGAGCACTTTCATCATTCTGCCGAAAGGTCATTGACCTGAAACATTAATTCTGTTTCACTCTCCAGAGATGATCTTTGAGCTTCTGAGTAATCGCAGCAGATCCTATTTTTATCTCAGGGCTTCTGTATGCATTGTATCAGTTTTTTAGGAGTTGTGGAAGCTTTTATGGGATTAAAAACAAAAATTGCTGGAGCCACGGGCAGAATCTTATAGAACAGGGGTGGGCAAACTACGGCCCGCGGGCCGCATGCGGCCCGCCAAAGGTATTTCTGCGGCCCACCAAGTCATTAAAAAAAAAAAAAAAAAAATTTTTTTTTTTAAATTTTTTTTTTTTTTAAATTTTTTTTTAAGGTTAATGGGGGGGGCTGTTGGGTTACTTACTGGTATAGGGTGGATACGTTGACTTGAGTAGGGTGATCATTGCTCGGCACAACGTCGAGGGCCGAAGGGCCTGTTCTGTGCTGTACTGTTCTATGTTCTATATGAGGCGCCCAGAATCATAACCGGGTGAAGTAATTATTTTACTTAATATACTATGCGGCCCTTTGTGAATTGTGAATTTCTGAATGTGGCCCTTGCACGGAAAAGTTTGCCCACCCCTGTTATAGAACATAGAATTTACAGTGCAGAAGGAGGCCATTTGGCCCATCGAGTCTGCAACGGCCCTTGGAAAGAGCACCCCACTTAAGCCCCACACCTCCACCCTATCCCTGTAACCCCACTTAACCTTATTGGACACTAAGGGCAATTTAGCATGCCCAATCCACCTAACTTGCACATCTTTGGATTGTGGGAGGAAACCGGAGCACCCGGAGGAAACCCACGCAGATTCGGACAGTGACCCAAGCCGGGAATCTAACCTGGGACCCTGGTGCTGTGAAGCAACCATACTAACCACTGTGCTACCATGCTGCTCCAATCTTGTTCTGCTTGGGGAGCAGGAGGTCAAAAATCAGCAAACTGGTTGCAGGATGAACATTTGCAGTTAGGTTTAGGGATGTTCGAAGGCATCTGCATTTGAAACATGTTCATTAAAAGGCTAGCTCACCAGAATTAAATTACCCTTCCCCATTAAGTTATCAGCGAGTGAGCAGTACATGACTTCAGATTTAATTCTGCATATATGTGGCATGAAGCAGACAAAGGAATCAACCTGATGGAGGTGGAATGAGTAGCCATTGCTTTTTTTTCCTCTTTGAGGGGAGCATCATTCAAGGAAGTGATGGTCAGGTGTTGGCAGTCTAACAGGAAGTGCAAAGACATGAGAGGGAAAGGAAAGAGGTGCCTTGCATGTTAGATGTGGGGATCCTGTAAATGGGATGGTTGGTTGGTTGGGGGGGGGGGGGGGGGGGGGGGGGTGCAGGGAGTGGGTTACAGACAGGGATGGTGGGAGATAAATGGTTCTAAAGGTCTGTCTCCAGTGCAGTGGGCAGAGAAAACAGTCATAGTCAAGAGGAGGTAGCGGAATGTGGTATGGTGCTGGTTCCATAAGACCATAAGACATAGGAGTGGAAGTAAGGCCATTCGGCCCATCGAGTCCACTCCGCCATTCAATCATGGCTGATGGGCATTTCAACTCCACCTCCCAGCATTCTCCCCATAGCCCTTAATTCCTCGCGACATCAAGAATTTATCTATCTCTGCCTTGAAGCCATTTAGCGTCCCGGCCTCCACTGCACTCTGCGGCAATGAATTCCACAGGCCCACCACTCTCTGGCTGAAGAAATGTCTCCGCATTTCTGTTTTGAATTTACCCCCTCTAATTCTAAGGCTGTGCCCACGGGTCCTCGACTCCTCGCCTAACGGAAACAGTTTCTTTGCGTCCATCCTTTCTAAGCCATGTATTATCTTGTAAGTTTCTATTAGATCTCCCCTTAACCTTCTGAACTCCAATGAATACAATCCCAGGAACGCCAGCCGTTCCTCATATGCTAGACCCGCCATTCCAGGGATCATCCGTGTGAATCTCCGCTGGACACGCTCCAGTGCCAGTATGTCCTTCCTGAGATGTGGGGCCCAAAACTGGACACAGTACTCCAAATGGGGCCTAACCAGAGCCTTATAAAGGCTCAGTAGCACATCGCTGCTTTTATATTCCAACCCTCTTGAGATAAATGACAACATAGCATTCGCTTTCTTAATCACGGATTCAACCTGCATGTTTACCTTTAGGGAATCCTCGACTAGCACTCCCAGATCCCTTTGTACTTTGGCATTATGAATTTTCTCACCGTTTAGAAAGTAGTCTATGCTTGGATTCTTTTTTCCAAAGTGCAAGACCTCACATTTTCTCACGTTGAAATGCATCAGCCATTTCCTGCACCACTCTCCCAAACTGTCTAGATCCTTCTGCAGCCTCCCCACTTCCTCAGCACTACCTGCCTGACCACCTAACTTCGTATCATCAGCAAACTTCGCTAGAATGCCCCCAGTCCCTTCATCCAGATCATTAATATATATGGTGAACAGCTGCGGCCCCAACACTGAACCCTGTGGGACAACCGCTGGTCACCGGCTGCCATTCCGAAAAAGAACCTTTTATCCCAACTCTCTGCCTTCTGTCAGACAGCCAATCCTCAACCCATGCCAGTAGCTCACCTCGAACACCATGGGCCCTCACCTTACTCAGCAGCCTCCTGTGTGGCACCTTATCAAAGGCCTTTTGGAAATCCAGATAGACCACATCCACTGGGTTTCCCTGGTCTAACCTACTTGTCACCTCCTCAAAGAATTCTAACAGGTTCGTCAGGCACGACCTCCCCTTACTAAATCCATGTTGACTTGTTCTAATCCGACCCTGCTCTTCCAAGAAATTAGAAATCTCATCCTTAACGATCGATTCTAGAATTTTACCAACAACCGAGGTTAGGCTAATTGGCCTATAATTTTCCATCTTTTGTCTTGATCCTTTCTTGAACAAGGGGGTTACAACAGCGATCTTCCAATCGTCCGGGACTTTCCCTGACTCCAGTGATTTTTGAAAGATCTCAACCAACGCTTCCGCTATTTCTTCAGCCACCTCCCTCAGAACTCTAGGATGTAGCCCATCGGGGCCAGGAGATTTGTCAATTTTAAGACCTTTTAGCTTTTTTAGCACCATCTCTTTTGTAATGGCAACCATACTCAACTCAGCCCCCTGACCCTTTATAATTTTTGGGATATTACTAACGTCTTCCACTGTGAAGACAGACGCAAAGTACTTATTAAGTTCTCCAGCCATTTCCTCATCTCCCATCACTAGCCTTCCAGAATCAGTTTGAATTGGCCCAATGTCTACTTTGGCCTGACGTTTGTTTCTTATGTATTGAAAGAAACTTTTACTATCATTTCTTATATTACTGGCTAGCCTGCCTTCATATTTGATCCTCTCCTTCCTTATTTGTCTCTTTGTTAACCTCTGTTTGTTTTTGTAGCCTTCCCAATCTTCTGATTTCCCGGTGCTTTTGGCCACTTTATAGGATCTCTCTTTTTCTTTGATACATTTCCTGACCTCCTTTGTCAGCCATGGCTGTCTAATCCCTCCCTGGATAATCTTTCTTTTCTTGGGGATGAACCTCTGTACAGTGTCCTCAATTATGCATACAAACTCCTGCCATTTTTGCTCTACTGTCTTCCCTGCTAGGGTCTGCTTCCAGTTGATTTTCACCAGTTCCTCTCTCATGCCCTCGTAATTACCTTTATTTAACTGTAACACCATTACATCCGATTTTGCCTTCTCTCTTTCAAACTGCAGACTGAACTCAACCATATTATGATCGCTGCTTCCTAAGTGTTCCCTTACTTTAAGATCTTTAATAAAGTCTGGTTCATTACATAGCACTAGGTCCAGAATAGCCTGCTCCCTTGTGGGCTCCATGACAAGCTGTTCCAAAAAGCCATCTTGTAAGCATTCCATGAATTCCTTTTCTTTGGATCCACTGGCTACATTATTTACCCAATCCACCTGCATATTGAAGTCCCCCATGATCACTGTGACCTTGCCTTTCTGACATGCCTTTTCTATTTCCCGGTACATGTTGCGCCCCTGGTCCTGACCACTGTTAGGCGGTCTGTACATAACTCCCATTATGGTTTTTTTGCCTTTGTGGTTCCTCAATTCTACCCACACAGACTCCACATCATCCGACCCTATGTCGTTTAGTGCCATAGATTTAATTTTGTTCTTAACTAACAAGGCAACCCCACCCCCTCGGCCCACCTCCCTGTCTTTTCGATAGGTTGTATATCCTTGGATGTTTAACTGCCAGTCCTGAACCCCCTGCAGCCATGTCTCTGTGATGCCTACCACATCATAATCATTCACGATGATCTGTGCCATTAGTTCATCTACTTTGTTACAAATGCTACGAGCATTCAGGTAAAGTGCCTTAATGTTAACTTTCTTATCAGTACAGATATTGGAAGTCCTAAGATGTCCAAAGTTATCCTTCCTTTTTGTTGCATTCCTAGTCTGCCTCAAGCTTAAATCCACCTGCCTACATGTTATCCTCCTGCGTATCTTGCCATTTAACTCCCTGCTCCCTGTCGCTTTCACTTTCCCTTCCCCCCAACTCAGAAGTTTAAAGTCCTACTGACCACCCTATTTATCCTCTTCGCTAGAACACTGGTTCCAGATCGGTTCAGGTGGAGACCGTCCCAACGGTACAGATCCCCCCGGTTCCAAAACTGATGCCAATGTCCCATGAAGTGGAATCCCTCTTTCCCACACCAATCCCTTAGCCACGTGTTTACTTCCCTAATTTTCCTATCCCTATGCCAATTGGCACGTGGCTCGGGCAGTAATCCAGAGATTATGACCCTTGAGGACCTGTACTTCAATTTTCTTCCTAGTGCTTGATAGTCCCCGAACAGGTCCTCCACCCTAGCTTTACCTATGTTGTTAGTCCCAACGTGGACCACAACAACTGGATCCTCCCCCTCCCGCTCCAGTATCCTTTCAAGCCGGTCAGAGATGTCCCGCACCCTGGCACCGGGCAGGCAACACACCATGCGAGACTCCCGATCCGGCTTGCATAGGATACTATCTGTCCCCCTAATTATAGAATCCCCTATAACAACTACTTGTCTTTTTACTCCCCCCTGTTGTTGTTGTGTAGTTGTTGTTGTTGTGTAGTTGTTGTTGTGTAGTGGACAGTCTCATGTGGGGGGGGGATCACAGAAACAGACCACCAATGGCTCCGAGGAAGGAGCCGCGCTCCGAAAGCTCGTGTTTGAATCAAACCTGTTGGACTTTAACCTGGTGTTGTAAGACTTCTTAAGGTGAGGAAGGAGCTGCGCTCCGAAAGCTCGTGTTTGAAACAAACCTGTTGGACTTTAACCTGGTGTTGTAAGACTTCTTACTGTGCTCCCTCCCCAAGCCATGATAAGTGATTTGTCCTCATTTTCCACCCCACCTGCCTTCATATTCAACTGATCATCCTCTGCTATTTCCAGCGTAGCACATCACCAAACACATCTTCCCCTTTCAGCATTTTAAAGGGACCGTTCCCTCCACAATACCCTGCTTCACGCCGCTATCACCCCTTGACAAGCTATCCCCTTCCCATGGCAACTTTCCATGAAAATGTCGGAGATGGAACACCTGCTCTTTCACCTCCACTTTCCTCAATGATCATTTCCAGGTGAAACAGCAATTTATGCATACTTCTTTTAATTTATTAACTGTATTTGATGCTCACAATGTCATTTTTTTCTACACTGGAGACCAAATTCTTTGTGGAACACCTCTATTCGTTCCGCAAACATAACTCCGAGTTTCCAGTGACTTATCCTCTTAATTCTCCACCTTGCTCCCGCACTGACCTCTCTGTATTTGGCCTCCTGCAATGTCCCCAGGAAGTTCAAGATAAGCTCAAGAAACAGCACCTAATTTTACTTTAGCTGCTCTTCTCCTTTTAATATGCTTTTAGAAGCTGTATGTTTTCATTTTTTTTGCAAATTTATTATCATATTCTAATTTCTCCCTCTTTTTTTAAGCCATCATTGCTGGTTTCTAAACTTTTCCCAATCTTCTGGCCTCACATTAATCTTCGAGCAATGTACACCTTTTCTTTCATTGTGCCACCACATTTAAATTCCTTACTTCACCACAAGTCATTCATTCTTCTTGTGTAATCAAAATGGAATATATCTTTGTTGAGACTTATGGAATATCTCCTTAAATGTCTAACACTTCTTATCTGCTGTCTTACCTTTTAACCTATCCCCCCAGTCCAGTTTAGCCAACTCTTCATACCCTTGTGAATGATTTTATTTATGTTTAAGGCACTAGTTTTAGACCCAAGTTTCCCACCCTCAAACTGAATGTAAAATTCCAACATGTTCTGCTCACTGTTCCTCAGTTGACTTTTTTTACTGAGTTCATTCATTAACCCTGCCTCATTGCACATTACCAGTTGTAAAATAATCTATTCTCTCATTGGTTCCAACATATTATTCTCAGAAATGTTTCCAAATACACTTTTATGACCTCATCCTCAAGGCTACTTTTACCAATTTGGTTTGTCTAATCGATGCGAAAGTTAAAAGCACCCAGGGGTATTGAAGTACCTTACTTACAAACCACCGTTATTTCTTGATTTTTACTCTGTCCTATAGTCTAGCTCAGGGGTGGGCAAACTTTTCTGTGCAAGGGCCACATTCAGAAATTCACAATTTTAAAGGGCCGCATAGTATATTAAGTTAAATAATTACTTCACCCGGTTATGATTCTGGGCGCCTCATATAGAACATAGAACAGTACAGCACAGAACAGGCCCTTCGGCCCTCAATGTTGTGCCGAGCAATGATCACCCTACTCAAGTCAACGTATCCACCCTATACCAGTAAGTAACCCAACAGCCCCCCCCATTAACCTTAAAAAAAAAATTTTTTTTTTTAATTTAAAAAAAATCTTTTTAATTTTTATTTTTTTATGACTTGGTGGGCCGCATAAAGACCTTTGGCGGGCCGCATGCGGCCCGCGGGCCGTAGTTTGCCCACCCCTGGTCTAGCTGCTGTTAGGGGCCTATAAACTATATCAACCAGTGACCTCTTTCCTTTGCATTTTTTTGTAATCTGTACTCAAACTGCCTATACATCTTGATCGTCTGAGCCAAGATAATTTTTCACTAGGTACTTATCTCATCCTTCATTAACAGTCTGAATTTCCCCTTGTACCAACAAGCTGAGGTCCATTTTCTCATCCTTCCCGCAGTTCCTGCTCTCATCCACACAATTTGCAAGAACCTCATCCCTATTGGAGTGTACAAGGGCTGAGGTTTCGCCAGTGCTTTTCATTAAAACAGTAAAAATATATATACAAGGCCAAACAGTACAAACACTAATTTTATGTTGGAGAAACAGGGTACCCTCCCCTCAGTACCAACGTACGGGGAGGGGGGTCGGGTGCTTTGATTATTAAACCAGTTCACAACACAGTTGTACAAAAAACAAACGGTACAAGCACTAAACTTTGCGCTGCAGAGATCAGATACCCTCACCTCTGTACCAACAGAAGGGAAAGGAAGGAGGGGGTGGGGGGAAGAGAGCGGAAAGGAGGGTACTGGGGAGGGAGGGAGTCGGGGTGTTGTGGATGATAGGCAATAGGACACTGCCTGAAATATCTACAGAGGCAGAAAAACAAAAACCTTCAATTATGATGTGCCAGATTCCAGAATTTCCCCCATGCTAAATTGTCTCTTACTTTGGAAAAAAATAATAACTCTAAATTTAAAAAGAGCACAATCTCACAGCCAAAGTTCCCAGGCTTTGTAAAGAGAAAAACTGCGGCAGCTCTCTAATCTGACTCCTTGATCATACAGTCTTTACAGAGAAAATGTGTGTCATGAATGGGCAGCATGGTAGAATGGTGGTTAGCACAATTGCTTTGCAGCTCCAGGGTCCCAGGTTCGAATCCCGGCTTGGTTCACTATCTGTGCGGAGTCTGCACGTTCTCCCTGTGTGTGGGTTTCCTCCGGGTGCTCCGGTTTCCTCCCACAGTCCAAAGATGTGCAGGTTAGGTGGATTGGCCATGCTAAATTGCCCTTAGTGTCCAAAATTGCCCTTAGTGTTGGGTCGGGTTACTGGGTTATGGGGATAGGGTGGCGGTGTGGGCTTGGGTAGGGTGCTCTTTCAAAAAAAGAGCCGGTGCAGACTCGATGGGCCGAATGGCCTCCTTCTGCACTGTAAATTCTATGAATATGAAAATGTGTTCACATTTGTGCACCTCTGTACCAACAAGGGCTTTGTATGCCCATGACAGCCATTTTTCAAAAAAGAAACTATCTGCTTCATGTGCTTAAGTATTGTACTCATTGGTTCAGCAGTGTAAGAGTTTATGTAACTCGGTCTGTAAATGGAGCTTTAACTTACATTTCTCTTTCGTGAAAACTTCCCGACATCTGTCACACGCTATGTCCCCTGCCGTGGCAAGATGGTCACCGCAACCCCACTGCGCATGCACCCTTGTCTACACATGCGCTGTAAACCATTGCCAGGTTGTGTCCTTCCAAACCGAGGTTGTGTCAGGGGCTATTTTTAAATTCTAAAACGCCATTACAAATGAAGTATGTGGCGAACTGTGGTCCTACACGTAAGAAATGAGAATATAAATGGGCCCCACACAGATTAGCTTTAGTATGGTCGAATTTTATTCCAGCCTGTAAAACATCGCACACCTTATCCTGCAGATTTTTAAAATTAGTTTGTGTTGCTTGACGTAATGTTCCAACAACAAACAAACCCAAGAGAAACGGGTAAAATACAGAAAGAGTAACCTATACATGGAAAATGCTGGACAAGTTCAGGTTAACGGGTGAGGGCACTGAACCTTATCCGGAACTGAAAGCTAAATCTTAGATTCTCACCAAAGCTTATTTTCCTTTATTTCTGTCCTGGCCGCTGCTTACTTTGCTTCCAATGAGGTGATGGAGTAATCGGTGCATGCACCGTCTTGGCAGCAAACGCATCCGATCTATTATAAAAGTTATTCAATTTCATTGCAGGTATTGTAAGGATTATCAGAATCTTTAGGAAAGTGAATCTATGCTTTAAAAAGAGTGTACGTTTTTTTTATTTCCAAACAGGAGAAAGCTACATTTGTGCATCCAGTGAGCCATTTCGTAAAGTAGACTATGCCAAGAATGTCAATCCAAACTGGTCAGTCAATATCAAGTCAGGAACGTCCCGCTCTCTCTCATCACTATCATCAAGAGGTGAAGGAAAGGAATCCAAGGATTTTATTAGACCCAAACTGGTGACTGTTATCCGTAGTGGTGTAAAACCACGGAAAGCTGTAAGGATTCTTCTGAACAAGAAGACGGCTCATTCATTTGAGCAGGTGTTAAATGACATTACAGATGCCATAAAGCTAGATTCCGGAGCAGTGAGAAGGCTCTACACGCTTGATGGAAAGCAGGTAGGAAACTCTCTAATCTGACTCCTTGATCATACAGTCATAACAGAGAAAAGGTGTGTCATGTGTTCACATTTGTGCAATAGTCATGGTTAAGCTTTGTACACCCATGACAGGTACATGACAGATATTTTGTCTAAACCGTCAGGTCGCTCTGATGATGCAACCCATACTATTTTCCAATTATGGCCACAATTTGTGATAGCCCTTAATTAGTTTGTGCAGGGCAAAAAAATACGGCCACTATCCTGACATGCTGTATTTATTCTGTATCTAATTTTTATGAGCAGTTTTGCTGTGCAGTAGCTGGCTTGCAAACTTCCACATTAACGTATTAAAATTCTTCTAATATGGCTCTGGGCAGAATTTCATGCAGTCCGTGATGGTCCATCACTGTGATGGTTTCTCCTGAGTCACTAACCAGTCGATGCGAGACCAAGTGCCCATTCTGGCAGACTCGAAGCATGAGGATTAGGAACTCTAATTGTACATTGTGTATCTCAGCTAGCTTTTATTTGTGGGCCAGTTTCCTGCAGCCTGCATTTTTGAAGCAGACACATCTTGGCCTGTAAAGCTGCAATATGTAATGCTGTTAAACAAGGTGTGAGGAGAGTATTCCTATTGTACTGCAGAGCCTGGATGAGGAAGTCATATTTTTTAGTTCACACATTCTTCAAAGATACCTCACGAGATATGTGGTTCCAACAAAACTCCAGGTCCCGAGAATCCAGACCATACCACATGATTTCTAAGGATGTGTGAAGAGTTCTGTCTTTGGTGCTTCCATTTCATCAGCAGCAATGCAGAGCTATAGCATCAATGCCAGTTGATCGTTAGATTACCTCAATGCATGATACAGTCACCAGTGCCGATAGTGGTGTGCTGATGTCATTTGGCCACTACACATAATGGATGAAGTAACTAAGGAATTTAAAAATATTGTTTTTGTTCACACTAGTTCTCAGATTAATACTCGTTTTGGTTAAATCCCTTCGTAGATGCTTTATTTTATATATACACTGCACATTAGACACAGATATACACTGAACTATGGTGCAAAAGACTGTTCTCATTCCAATTGCAAAACTATACGAAAGAGTTGGGAGGAGGATGCAGTCTACTTAACTGTGGTCCTCGAGTATCTGACAGCTGAGATGCTGGAGTTGGTGAGCAACAAGGCATGGGGCAACAGGTGGTTGTTCATCACCCCTCACCACTTGAAGCTTATCATCTGCAAGGACAATGAGCTCAATAATTTGGCAATAAGAGCCGAGCAGTTAGAGGATCTCTTGAAGGCAGTGAGGCTGTCTGATCAAAATCATAGAAACCATGAGCAGGATTTTCTTCACCTGCTTTGGGGCCTCAAAGTCAGGGTCACAGTCAGAAGCCTGAATTGTGTGGGAAACAGGTGTGTGGCAGTGATTTTCCCTGAATTTTCCCATAAGACCATCAGACATAGGAGCACAATTAGGCCACTTGGCCCCTCGAGTCTGCTCCGCCATTAAATCATGGCTGATATTTTTCTCATCCCCATTCTCCTGCCTTCTCCCCAAAACCCCTGATCCCTTATTGATCAAAAACCTATTTATCTCTGCCTTAAAGACACTCAATGATTTGGCCTCCACAGCCTTCTGTGGCAAAGAGTTCCACAGATTCACCACCCTCTGGCTGAAGAAATTTCTCCCCATCCCTGTTTTAAAGGATTGTCCCTGCTTCTCGTTTTTCCTACTAGTGGAAACATCCTCTCCAAGTCCACTCTATCCAGGCCTTGCATGTAGTGGCGAGAGGGAAGGATTGTCTTCCAATATAGGGTGGTGGGCTGGATTTAGAAATTGAAGGGCCAGTTGGTGTCTCTCCAGCGATGGAGATGCAGAAGTTTGCCTTTCCAGGTAATACAGAATGAGGGCATTTCAAGATGGAAATGACTGACCACTCGCCAATATTTTTTAGCGTATAAATTCAAAAATACTCTCAGCAGTCAGGTCACCATTGAGGTGGAGAACCCCACCACAGGAGGTCACAATTGAGAGCAGGCAGGCAGCGAGGGCCTGGATGGCCGAGCTGCTGCACAGCCACATAGCTTAAAAGGAACATTGGTCACACTCTGTACGGGGATGTGTTCTGGCGATCACGGTGGGGAGGGGGTGTCTAGAGATCATTGTCGGGAGGGGGTGTCTGGAGATCATGGTGGGGAGAGGGTGTCTGGTGATCACGTTGGGGAGGGGGTGTCTGGCGATCACGTTGGGGAGGGGGTGTCTGGCGATCACGGTGAGGGGGGAGTCTGGAGACCACGGTGAGGGTGGGGTATCTGGGATCACGGTGGGGGTGTTGTCTGGAGATCACAGTGAGGGGGAGTGTCTGGAGATCACAGTGGGGAGGGGGTGTCTGGAGATCACGGTGGGGAGGGGGTGTCTGGCGATTACAGTGGGGAGGGGGTGTCTGGAGATCACGGTGATGGGGAGTGTCTGCCGATCACGGTGAGGGGGAGTGTCTGGAGATCACGGTGATGGGGAGTGTCTGGAGATCACGGTGATGGGGAGTGTCTGGTGATCACAGTGATGGGGAGTGTCTGGTGATCACAGTGAGGGGGATGTCTGGAGATCACGGTGAGGGTGTTGTCTGGAGATCACAGTGAGGGGGAGTGTCTGGAGATCACGGTGAGGGTGTTGTCTGGAGATCACAGTGAGGGGGAGTGTCTGGAGATCACGGTGAGGGTGTTGTCTGGAGATCACGGTGAGGGTGTTGTCTGGAGATCACAGTGAGGAGGGGGTGTCTGGCGATCACGGTGAGGGGGAGTGTCTGGCAATCACAGTGGGGAGGGGGTGTCTGGAGATCACAGTGATGGGGAGTGTCTAGAGATCATGGTGATGGGGAGTGTCTGGAGATCACGGTGAGGGTGTTGTCTGGAGATCATAGTGAGCGGGAGTGTCTGGAGATCACAGTAGGGAGGGGGTGTCTGGAGATCACAGTGAGGAGGGGGTGCCTGGCGATCACGGTGAGGGGGAGTGTCTGACAATCGCAGTGGGGAGGGGGTGTCTGGAGATCACGGTGATGGGGAGTGTCTGGAGATCACGGTGATGGGGAGTGTCTGGAGATCACGGTGAGGGTGTTGTCTGGAGATCACGGTGAAGGGGAGGTGGTATCTGGTTATCACGGTTAGGGTGGGGTATCTGGAGATCACAGATTTACAGAATCCCTGCAGTGCAGAAGGAAGTAATTTGGTGCATTGAGTCTGCACCGACTCTCCAAAAGAGCACTCTACCTAGACCCACTCCCCTGCCCTAGCCCTGTAACCCCACCTAACCTTGTACATCTTTGGACATCAGGGGCCTACCTGGAGATCATGGTGAGGCGGGGTGCCTGAAGATCATGGTGAGGGGGAGGAGTGTATCTGGAGATCACTGTAGGAACATGCTACAGCATGTTTGTTTGAGAGGCTATAGGGGATGATCAGAGCTCCGCCTGGCAATCACTTTCCTGCCCTCTTTAATGCATTGCCAGGATGTGGTGTCACTGGCAAGGTCAGCATTTATCACCCATCATTTGCCCTTGAGAAGGTGATGCTGCGGTGCCTTGATGAATTGCCGCTGCACCCTGAACCTCCTCCCGAAGCTGTCCTCAGCATTGCCTGTCCCTTCCTCTCTTCCATCGTACTAGAACCCTCAAAAAGGCAGCATTGAGCCCTGGATCAATAACGGTTTTATTCTCTTCTCTGAAGTGATTGATTGCACTGATTAATGAATAACAGGTGAACATAGTGAAATACATAATCTTGAGCCAATAGTAACTGTAATGGTCTATAGTGGCGTCTGCTCTACTGGCCTTGATGCTGATGCAGCCTTGTATCTGAGGCACGAACGGATGCATTGAGATGTTCAAGATGCCATCCCTGAAAATTAACATTTCAATCTTGCAGTGGTTGCACAAGGTTTGAATAACATGTGCTACCTCACCTCAGTTCTCCAATCTCAGATCTTCCATACTCAATAACAATAAGTTACTCATGATTAATGACTGGATGCCTTTTGTCCCATTATTAATGCCAATTCTGGAAATCACATTGAAGTCTTTCATTGATGGGATGCCATATATGCAGCACCTGGGTCTCCTTAATGATTGCCTACATTCCCAAATTTCACATTCCTGTGTGTTAATGTTGAAATGCAGCGACTGTATGTTAAACCAGTGACTCCTACATTTCCCTGTCACAGGGTTCACATGGCTTCCTTCTCAAGGAACTTTTCTTCCTTTCTCTCACTTCAGACTCCATTTGAATCTTGTGGCATTAACAAATTAGAGGGAACCCCCAGAAAGGGGGTTCTGTGTGCGGAGTCTGCACGTCCTCCCCGTGTGTGCGTGGGTTTCCTCCGGGTGCTCCGGTTTCCTCCCACAGTCCAAAGATGTGCGGGTTAGGTGGATTGGCCATGCTAAATTGCCCGTAGTGTAAAAAGTAAGGTTAAGAGGGGATGGGGGGGGGGGGGTTGGGTTACGGGTATAGGGTGGATAAGTGGGTTTGAGTAGGGTGATCATTGCTCGGCACAACATTGAGGGCCGAAGGGCCTGTTCTGTGCTGTACTGTTCTATGTTCTATGTTCTAAAGGGCCCTTTAATCCAACAGTGTACTCCCACACTGCCTCACACCCCTCCCATTCAGATCGGCTTCTATTTTCAATTTCTAAGTGCGCCATTACCTTGAGTGTGGAAGATGGTGCTTCTCCACTATTATTGGAAATTAGACATTTTAGTTACTGAGTGGAAAAAGTAGCAAACCATTTCCTCTCAAAATGTGTTTTGAAAGCTTGGTACATTTTGCTTCTTTATTGCACACTTTGTTTTCCTTTTTTTTATAAATTTAGTGTCCCCAATTCATTTTTTCCAATTAAGGGACAATTTAGTGTGGCCAATCCACCTACCCGGCACATCTTTGGGTTGTGGGAGCGAAACCCACGCAAATACCGGGAGAATGTGCAAACTCCACACGGACAGTGACCCAGAGCCGGGATCGAACCTGGGACCTCGGTGCCGTGAGGCAGCAGTGCTAACCACTGCGCCAATGTGCTGCCCTATTGCACACTTTTTATGATGGTTAACTTCTTTCAACTTGTGTTTCATAAGAACATAATAACTAGGAGCAGGAGTAGGCCATCTGGCCCCTCGAGCCTGCTTCGCCATTCAGTGAGATCATGGCTGATCTTTTGTGGACTCAGCTCCACTTTCCGGCGTGAACACCATAACTCTTAATCCCTTTATTCTTCAAAAAACTATCTATCTCTATCTTAAAAACATTGAATGAAGGAGCCTCAACTGCTTCACTGGGCAAGGAATTCCATAGATTCACAACCCTTTGCGTGAAGAAGTTCCTCCTAAACTCAGTCCTAAATCTACTTCCCCTTATTTTGAGGCTATACCCCCTAGTTCTGCTTTCACCCGCCAGTGGAAACAACCTGCCTGCATCTATCCTATCTATTCCCTTCATAATTTTATATGTTTCTATAAGATTCCCCCCTCCTCCTTCTAAATTCCAACGAGTACAGTCCCAGTCTACTCAACCTCTCCTCATAATCCAACCCCTTCAGCTCTGGGATTAACCTAGTGAATCTCCTATCCGTACCCTCCAGCGCCAGTACGTCCTTTCTCAGGTAAGTAGACTGAACACAATACTCCAGGTGTGGCCTCACTAACACCTTATACAATTGCAGCATAACCTCCGTAGTCTTAAACTCCATCCCTCTAGCAATGAAGGACAAAATTCCATTTGCCTTCTTAATCACCTGTTGCACCTGTAAACCAGCTTTTTGCGACTCATCCACTAGCACACCCAGGTCTCTCTGCACAGCAGCATGTTTTAATATTTTATCATTTAAATAATAATCCCTTTTGCTGTTATTTCTACCAAAATGGATAACCTCACATTTGTCAACATTGTATTCCATCTGCCAGACCCGCCCATTCACTTAAACTATCCAAATCCCTCTGCAGACTTCCGGTATCCTCTGCACTTTTTGCTTTACTCATCTTAGTGTCGTCTGCAAACTTGGACACATTGCACTTGGTCCCCAACTCCAAATCATCTATGTAAATTGTGAACAATTGTGGGCCCAACACTGATCCCTGAGGGACACCACTAGCTACTGATTGCCAACCAGAGAAACACCCATTAATCCCCACTCTTTGCTTTCTATTAATTAAGCAATCCTCTATCCATGCTACTACTTTACCCTTAATGCCATGCATCTTTATCTTATGTAGCAACCTTTTGTGTGGCACCTTGTCAAAGGCTTTTTGGAAATCCAGATATACCACATCCATTGGCTCCCCATTATCTACCGCACTGGTAACGTCCTCAAAAAATTCCACTGAATTAGTTAGGCACGACCTGCCCTTTATGAACCCATGCTGCGTCTGCCCAATGGGACAATTTCCATCCAGATGCCTTGCTATTTCTTCCTTGATGATAGATTCCAGCATCTTCCCTACTACCGAAGTTAAGCTCACTGGCCTATAATTACCCGCTTTCTGCCTACCTCCTTTTTTAAACAGTGGTGTCACGTTTACCAATTTCCAATCCACCGGGATCACCCCAGAGTCTAGTGAGTTTTGGTAAATTATCACTAGTGCATTTGCAATTTCCCTAGCCATCTCTTTTAGCACACTGGGATGCATTCCATCAGGGCCAGGAGACTTGTCTACCTTTAGCCCCATTAGCTTGCCCATCACTACTTCCTTAGTGATAGCAAACATCTCAAGGTCCTCACCTGTCATAGCCTAATTTCTATCAGTCATTGGCATGTTATTTGTGTCTTCGACAGTGAAAATTGACTCAAAAAACCTGTTCAGTTCCTCAGCCATTTCCTCATCCAGTTCCTCATCTCCCATTATTAAATCTCCCTTCTCATCCTCTAAAGGACCAATATTTACCTGAGCCACTCTTTTTTTGTTTTATATATTTGTAGAAACTTTTACTATCTGCTTTTACATTCTGAGCAAGTTTACTCATAATCTATTTTACTCTTCTTTATAGATTTTTTAGTAGCTTTCTGTTGCCCCCTGAAGATTTCCCAGTCCTCTAATCTCCCACTAATCTTTGCCACTTTGTATGCTTTTTCCTTCAATTTGATATTCACCCTTATTTCCTTAGATATCCATGGTCGACTTTCCCTCTTTCTACCGTGCTTCCTTTTTGTTGGTATAAACCTTTGCTGAGCACTGTGAAAAATCGCTTGGAAGGTTCTCCACTGTTCCTCGACTGTTGCACCATAAAGTCTTTGCTCCCAGTCTACCTTAGCTACCTCTTCTCTCATCCCATTGTAATCTCCTTTGTTTAAGCACAAAACACTAGTGTTTGATGTTACCTTCTCACCCTCCATCTGTATTTTAAATTCCACCATATTGTGATCGCTCCTTCCGAGAGGATTCCTAACTATGAGATCATGAATCAATCCTGTCTCATTACACAGGACAAGATCTAGGACCGCTTGTTCCCTCGTAGGTTCCATTACATACTGTTCTAGGAAACTGTCGCGGATACATTCTATAAACTCCTCCTCAAGGATACCTTGACCGACCTGGTTAAACCAATCGACATGTAGATTAAAATCTCCCATGATAACTGCTGTACCATTTCTACATGCATCAGTTATTTCTTTGTTTATTGCCTGCCCCACCATAATGTTACTATTTGGTGGCCTATAGAATACTCCTAACTTTTTGACTTTTTCGCCTTACTATTCCTGATTTCCACCCAAATGGATTCAACCTTATCCTCCACAGCACTGATGTTATCCCTTACTATTGCCCGGATGTCATCCTTAAATAATAGAGCTACACCACCTCCCTTATCATCCACTCTGTCCTTCCGAATAGTTTGATACCCTCGGATATTTAATTCCCAGTCTTGACCATCCTTTAACAATGTTTCAGTAATGGCCACTAAATCATAGTCATTCACGATGATTTGCGCCATCAACTCATTTACCTTATTCTGAATACTACGAGCATTCAGGTAAAGTACACTTATGTTGGGTTTTATACCTCTGTTTTGAATCTTAACACCTCGATCAGTAATTTCTCCTAAGTTATATTTCCTCTTAACTTTTCTCCTAATTTTCCTTGTCGCTGAGCCCATATCTTCATGTAACAACCTGCCGCATCACTTACCATTTACGTTTTTACTTCCCGTTTTATTCCTTTTAGTATTACTGGGCTTATTCACTGAGCTCCCCTCAGTCACTGTACCTTGTACTGTCGCCCTTTTTGATTTTTGACTATGGCTTCTCTGCCTTACGCTTTCCCCCTTACTGCCTTTTGTTTATGTCCATTTTACTACCTTCCGACTTCCTGCATTGGTTCCCATCCCCCTGCCACATTAGTTTAAACCCTCCCCAACAGCTCCAGCAAACACCCCCCCTAGCACATCGGTTCCAGTCTTGCCAAGATGCAGACCCTCTGGTTTGTACTGGTCCCACCTCCCCCAGAACCAGTTCCAATGCCCCAGGAATTTGAATTCCTCTCTCTTGCACCATTTTCGAGCCACACATTCATCCTATCTATCCTGACATTCCTATTCTGACTAGCTCGTGGCACAGGTAGCAATCCTGAGATCACTACCTTTGAGGTCCTACTTTTTAGTTTAACTCCTAACTCCTTGAATTCAGCTTGTAGGACCTCATCCCGTTTTCTACCTATATCGTTGGTGCCTATGTACACCACGACAGTTGGTTGTTCACCCTCCCCCTCCCAGAATTCCTGCAGCCGCTCCGAGACATCCTTGACCCTTGCACCAGGGAGGCAACATACCATCCTGGAGTCTCAATTGCGTCCGCAGAACCGCCTGTCTATTCCCCTTACGATTGAGTCCCCTATCACTATAGCCCTGCCATTTTTCTTCCTGCCCTGCTGTGCAGCAGAGCCAGCCATGGTGCCATGAACCTGGCTGCTGCTGCCTTCCCCTGGTGAGCCATCGCCCTCAACAGTATCCAAGGCGGTATATCTGTTTTGCAGGGAGATGACCGCAGGGGACACCTGCACTGCCTTCCTACTCCTGCTCTGTCTTTTGGTCACCCATTTTCTATCTCCCTCAGTAACTTTCACCTGAGGTGTGACCAACTCGCTAAACGTGCTATCCACGACGTCCTCAGCATCGCGGATGCTCCAAAGTTAGTCCATCCGCAGCTCCAGAGTCATCAAGCGGTTTAACAGGAACTGCAACTGGACACACTTCTTGCACGTGAAAGAGCCAGGGACGGTGGACTTGATAATTTTCAGGAGTTCTTAAAAGATTCTTATTGACAATTTTCCAATTGGTTTCCACACCTACAATTCCCCACCGATCTGATTAGCTGTTTTTATTTTGAAATTAATCAGTGCAAAAGCAAAAACATGTGGCAGCAAGAACTGTGATAGGCAGTATATGTGCCCTGGAAGTAAGATTTCACATTGTCTTGATGTAGCAACCCTGGGGCGAAATTCTCCGACCCTCGGCCGGCGGCGGCGTTATTCCCGCTCCCGCCGGGTTTTTAATTCTCCGAGCGGCCAAAAACCGGCATTGTTCAAATCCCGCCGGTAGCCTCTGAAAACAGCTGGCGCTGGCGGGATGTCATTGATTTTTAACAGACAGACATTCTCCGTGCCGGATGGGCCGAATTCCCGCCGACGTGAAAAACAGAGTAGCTTTAAAACGGCGTCAACCATTGATGATGGTTGACGCCGTTCAGTGACCTAGGGCGAGTGCGGGGGTAGCAGCGTTGGAGAGGGGTGGATTGGGGGGGGGGTTGCGGCGTTGGGGGGGGGGGTTGCGGCGTTGGGGGGGGTTGCGGCGTTGAGAGGGGGGGTTGAGGGGGGGTTGTGGCGTTGAGGGGGGGTTGTGGCGTTGAGGGGGGGTTGCGGCGTTGAGGGGGGGTTGTGGGTTACCTCCCTCCCCACCACCCCTACCCCCCTCCCCACCACCCCTACCCCCCTCCCCACCACCCCTACCCCCCTCCCCACCACCCCTACCCCCCTCCAATGCCGCCCCCCCCCTCTCTCAACGCCGGTACCCGTCCCCTCTCTCTCAACGCCGGTACCCCCCCCTCTCTTTCTCAACGCCGGTACCCGTCCCATCTCTCTCAACGCCGGTACCCACCCCCCCTCTCTCTCAACGCCGGTACCCACCCCCCCCTCTCTCTCAACGCCGGTACCCACTACCCCCCCCTCTCTCAACGCCGGTACCCACCCCCCTCTCCTCTCCTCTCAACGCCGGTACCCCCCCCTCTCTCTCTCAACGCAGGTACCCCCCCCCTCTCTCTCATCGCCGGTACCCACCCCCCTCTCTCTCAATGCCGGTACCCACCCCCCCCCCTCTCTCAACGCCGGTACCCACCACCCCCCCCCTCTCTCAACACCGGTACCCACCCCCCTCTCCTCTCCTCTCAACGCCGGTACCCGTCCCCTCTCTCTCTCTCTCAACGCCGGTACCCGTCCCCTCTCTCTCAATGCTGGTACCCACCCCCCTCTCCTCTCCTCTCAATGCCGGTACCCGTCCCCTCTCTCTCTCAACGCCGGTACCCACCCCCCCTCTCTCAACGCCGGTACCCCCCCCCCCTCTCTCAACACCGGTACCCACCCACCCCCCCTCTCTCTCAACGCCGGTACCCACCCACCCCCCCTCTCTCTCAACGCCGGTACCCACCACCCCCCCCTCTCTCTCAATGCCGGTACCCACCCCCCCTCCTCTCCTCTCAACGCCGGTACCTGTCCCCTCTCTCTCTCTCTCAACGCGCCACTTCCGCAGCGGGTGAAACTGACGCATATCGCGTCAGTCCGCTGCTGGCCCTTTCGGGAACGGAGATTAACGGCTTAAAAGAAGGCCCCGACGCCGGAGTCATCCGCACCGCTTTTGCCCGCCGGAAATGGGCGTCACGCAGGTCTTCGGAGAATTTCGCCCCTGTTACTAAGTAATTCGACAGACAGTACGGCCAGAATTCTCCAGTCGTTGCGATTCACTTTTCCCACTGGCAGTGTACTCCCTCCCACGGATTCTCCGGTGGCATGGGGTGGTTTCAGTGGGAAGTCCCTTTGACAAGCAGCAGGAAGATAGAATGTCGTCTCGAGCAAACGGCCCGCGGCTGAGAAACAAGCGACTGGGGGACCGGAGAATCCAGTCCACTGTCTATTCTCTGGAAGAGAATATTAAAAAAATCCTAAAAGCTGAAATGTATTATGCATTTTGACTGAGTGCTCTGATTATCGGTACCTACGTTTTGTTTCCTCCCTCTGGGGATTTGAGATTTATTCAAGTTGGCATCCACCTGTATTGAACTAATTGTCTGACCCAGGAAATTCCAATGCATTTGCATTCCAAGATTGTTACCGGAGTGCTGTTCATGCTCTGACACAGTCATGACAGCCAAATGGGATCATGGATTTTCAATTTGGCTATTTGTATGAGCTGCATAAAATGTAAATTAGAACCAGCCTGGATTTTCACCGAGTTGAAACAACTCGGGCAGCAGGGTAGCATGGTGGTTAGCATAAATGCTTCACAGCTCCAGGGTCCCAGGTTCGATTCCCGGCTGGGTCACTGTCTGTGTGGAGTCTGCACGTCCTCCCCCTGTGTGCGTGGGTTTCCTCCGGGTGCTCCGGTTTCCTCCCACAGTCCAAAGATGTGCGGGTTAGGTGGATTGGCCATGCTAAATTGCCCGTAGTGTCCTAATAAAAGTAAGGTTAAGGGGGGGGGGTTTGTTGGGTTACGGGTATAGGGTGGATACGTGGGTTTGAGTAGGGTGATCATGGCTCGGCACAACATTGAGGGCCGAAGGGCCTGTTCTGTGCTGTACTGTTCTATGTTCTAACTCCCGAGCCATTTAAGAATGGCAGAAGGGATCTGATTCCAGGATTAATGCCCTTATTCCCAGTGCCCCCAGTTTTCTCTGGTGCGGGATAAGGGTATGGTCAGCGAATCCATACCCCCTGCAATTTTCACGGAGTCGGGCTAGTTTCATTGTGCCTCACGATTCACAGTCTCTCAGAGGATTTGTTAACCATGGCCTCGGTTTGGGGGCCTTTTGAATGCTCACCCTTGCCTGCATGCTCACTCCATTGCTAGGCACCAGGTCAGAAGATTGGAAAGAATGTAAAAAACAGCAAAGAATGGCTAAAGGAAGGAAAAATGAGAGAAAGCTAGCTGGAAATACAAAGACAGATAGTAAGAGTTTCTATAGATATTTATAAAACAAAAGAGTTAACCAAGTGAGCATTGGTCCTCTAGAAAGTGAATCTGGAATCAATAATGGAAAATAAGGAGATGTCCGATGAATTGAACAGGTATTTAGCATTGGTCTGCACTGTAGAGGATAAAGGGAGCACCCTGGAAATAGTAGTAATTCATGAATTAGAAGGGAGGGAGGAACTCAAAAAAATTACATTCATCAGGGAAGAGGTACTGAGAAAATTGTTAGAATAGCGAGTTGACAAATCCCTGGTCTGGATGGATTTCACCCAAGAGTCTTGAAAGAAGTGGCCAGTGTAATAGTTTGTTTTAATTTTCTAAAATTCACTAGATTTGGAGAAGGTAAAGTAGCAAACGTAACTCCATTATTCATAAAGGGTGAGAGGTAGAAAGCAGAAAACTGAAGGCCAGTTGGTTTAATATGTGTCATAGGGAAAATGTTGGAGGCTATTATTAACGAGGTTATAGCAATACACTTAGAAATTTTTAAGCCAACCAGGCAGAGTCAACATAGCTTTGTGATTGGAAAAACATGTTTAAGCAATTTTTGGAGCTCTTTGAAGTTCCATAACATGTGTTGTGGATGAAGGGGAACCAGTGGATGTACTGTTCTTCGATTTCCAGAAGGCATTTGATAAGGTGCCTCATCAAAGGTTATTACAGGAAGTAAAAGCTCACGTTGCAGGGGGTAACATTTAGTCATTGCTAGAAGATTAGCTAGTTAACAGGAAACAGAGACCAGGCATGAATGGGTAATTTTCTGGTTGTCAAATATGTGATGAGCGATGTGTCACAGAGATCAACCCCAATTTACCGCCTGTTACCAAGTCCCACTGATCTCTTGGGTGCCGAAAAGTCTGGGTTCTGCTGTCCAAAGCGAGCAGTGTACTATGTTGTAACGTTCAAGTTCCTCACCTGCCCTGCTTGACTTAAAGATATATGTCCATTAAGCATCAAATGGCTAAAATAGTAACAGCAAAAATAAAGAAAGGGGCAAAAAAGAAATCAATAGAAAGGGCCCTTACAACATAAGAAGGCTAGATAAGAATATCGATCGGTGAGATGAGTGGCAAGGATCTGGCAAATGGAATAGAGTGTGGGAAAATGTGAGGTTGTCCATATTGGCAGGAAGAATCAAGAAAAAGCATATTATATAAATGGTGAGAGATTGCAGAGCTCCTAGATGCAGAGGGGTCTGGGTGTCCCAGTGCATGAATTGCAAAAGCTTAGTATGCAGGTACAGCAAGTAATTTGGAAAGCGAATAGAATGTTATTGTTTATTGCAGGGGGGATTGAATACAAGAGTAGGGAGGTTACGCTTCAACTATCCAGGGCATTAGTAAGACCATATCTGGAGTACTGTGTATAGCACTGATCGTCTTATTTAAGGAGAGACGCAAATGTGTTGGAAAAGGTTTTCGATATTAATATCTGTATTGCGTGGGTTGTCTTATGAAGAAAGGCTGGATAGGCTTTGCTTGTATCCACTAGGGTTTAGAAGAGTATGAGATGATTTGATTGAAACATGCATGATCCTGAGGGGACTTGACAGGGTGGATGTGGAGAGGATGTTTTCTTCCATAGGAGAATCTAGAACTAGGGGCCGCTGTTTAAAAAATTAAGGAAATACTTTTCGCTCAGAAGATTGTGTGACTTTGGAATTCTCTTGCTCAAAAGGTGGTTGAAGCAGAACCTTTAAGGCAGAAGTAGATAGATTCTTGATAAGCAAGAGGGTGAAAGGTTATCAGGGCGAGGCAGGAATGCGAAGTTGAGGTTAAAATTAGATCAGTATGATCCTATTGAATGGCGGAGCAGGTTTGAGTGGGCCAAGTGACCTACTCCTCCTAATTTGCATGTTTGTAATTGTGCCAATGTATGTCTCCCACACCCCCATTGGCCTCCCATACTGCCCATACCCACTCAATGTCAACTCATGTTGCCCAACCACACCCATTGGGCCACATACCAGCCATGCCAACTCATGCCCTCATACTATCCGTGCAACTCAGTACAAACTCATGCTGATTCCATGTTCATTATGCGTGCTTGGATGTAAGTCCAGACCAATTGGTATTAGCACAGCAGAGGTTCTGTTTTGAGAGTGGAAGGAAATTGTTGACTTCACTTGATTGACATCTTTAAAAAAAAATGTTTATTAATTTTTTTTCATAATGATCAACACAAACCAGAACAAAAGACAGAAGAAAAAAAAAGAAACCACAATCAAATATAAAACAAAAACACACAACCCATAATTAACTTAACTACTAAAACTGACTTAATGCCACGAACAACTAACAGTGACTAACTCCTTCAAAAAAGGAAATAAATGGTTGCCATCTTAGATAGAACCTCTCCACAAAACCCCTGATGGTAAATTTGACCTTCTCCAAATGCAGAAATGACATCAAGTCACCCAAACAAGCAGAGGCGATATTTGGCTCCAGGCTATCAGCGAAGCAAAGGCGACAGCATTAGCCTGTACCCCAGATTGAATCACCAGCGAATCCGACACCCCAAATATGGCCACAAGTGGACACAGAGAGTGGCTTCATGTGCGCATTCAAGAGCGATATAGAACTGTACGAACCACACTCTGTCGGGTCTTTGTCTTTGTTAAGAAGCAGGGAAAAGAAAGCTTGAGTGAGTGTTGGATGCAGCGACCCTTGGGATAGGGAATCATTAAACATTGAATTGAGTTGGATGATCAGCCATGATCATAATGAATGGTGGAGTGGGCTTGAAGGGTTGAACAGCACCTCCTGCTCCGATTTTTTTTTCTGTTTTCTAACATGTCCAATAACAAGGACACAACCTGTTCTGAGGACTTGTAAAATTAATTTGGAAAACCATCCTGTTCAGGGGCCTAGCCAAACTGCATCAGCCCAATACAATTTAAAATCTCCTCTGAGCATAGCGGGGAGTTCAACTCATTGCCCAGATTCACCTCAACCATTGGGATGGGTAGGCCGTCCAGAAATTCGGACATGACCGGTTTATCTGCAGGACGCTCCGATTTATTAAGATAATGGTTAAAGGATTTTGAAACTGCACTCATAGAATCATAGAATCACTACAGTGCAGAAAGAGGCTATTTGGCCTATCGAGTTTGCATTGACTCTCTCAAAGAGCACCCTACCTATCCCCGTAACCCAGAAAAACCACCTAACCTTTTGGTCACTAAGGGGCAATTTAGCATGGCCAATCCACCTAACCTGCACATCTTTGGACTGTGGGAGGAAACTGGAGCACCCGGAAGAAACCCAGTCAGGTATGTGGAAAATGTGCAAATTTCGCACATGCAGTCATCTAATTCTGCAACTGAACCTGGATCCCTGGCGCTATGAGGCAGCAGTGCTAAACACTCTGCCACATTGTCCTGGGGAGGGGCAGAAACAAAGTTGCAACCCAAATTAATTGTCTGAGTATTCTCCTGGGAGGCTGCCTGCCGTTTGAGTCGGTGAGCCAGAAGACAACTGGCCTTCTTGTACTCCTAGAACATGATCCTGGAGCATTATAACTGACATGCCACCTTGGCAGTGGACAATAGCTTAAACTGAGTCTGTAATATTTTCCTATTTGCCAATAGCTCCTGAATAGGAACAAACACGCACTGGTGATCCACCTCTTGAATGGAATCCACCAGCCTCTGCTGCTCCAGCCTAGCTATCTTCAACACATACGCCTTGTAAGAGATAACTCACCCCCCCTCCCCCCCCCAGCCCCCGCCTCCCCTGAGGACCACCTTAAGAGCCTCCTATAACATGGAAGGTAAAATTGAATCATACCTTTTTATAAATGTTTTTTTATTGAGTTTTCATATTTTATATATGACAAATTACAAGTTATTAGAGAGAGAGGAAAAAAAAAGGAAAACACAAAATTTTTTTACATGAATATTTACAGGTAAGCATCTTCATAACAATAATTGTGGCCGCCCCCTTTAGCCCGCATACATATTTTACATTCCCCAATATGGCCGAGGCACATGTTTATAGGCATTTATTTATAGTTTGGTTTTGGGCCTTGGCTTGCCATCAAACCCCCATACCGAGCCCGTAGCCCCCTCCCCCCGGCTACCTTCCCCCGATTCCCGCCCATTTTCCCCTGGTTCTTGGCCACCCGACTATTCTTCCTCATGTACGTTGGCCACAAACAGGTCCCGGAACAGTTGCATGAATGGCTCCCACGTTCTGTGGAAGCCGTCGTCCGACCCTCGGATGGCGAATTTGATTTTCTCCATTTGGAGAGATTCCGAGAGGTCGGACAGCCAGTCTGCAGCTCTGGGTGGTGCTGCTGACCGCCAGCCAAACAGGATTCTACGGCGGGCAATCAGGGAGGCAAAGGCAAGGGCGTCCGCCCTCCTCCCCAGGAATAGATCTGGCTGGTCTGAAACCCCGAAGACCGCCACTATCGGGCATGGCTCCACCCTCACCCCCACCACTTTGGACATAGCCTCGAAGAAGGCTGTCCAGTACTCCACAAGTCTGGGGCAAGACCAGAACATGTGGGCGTGGTTGGCCGGGCCTCTCTGGCACCGCTCACATTTGTCCTCCACCTCCGGGAAGAACCGACTCATACGGTTTCTCGTTAAGTGGGCTCTATGTACCACTTTTAGTTGCGTCAGGCTGAGCCTTGCGCACGTGGAGGTGGAGTTGACCCTATGCAGTGCTTCGCTCCAGAGTCCCCACCCTATCTCCATCCCCAGGTCATCCTCCCATTTCCTTCTTGTTGCGTCCAGTACGGTGTCGTCCCTGTCTACCAGTCGGTCATACATGTCACTACAGTTCCCTTTCTCTAGGATACTTGCGTCCAGTAGGTCTTCCAATAGTGTCTGTCGTGGCGGTTGTGGGTACGTCCTTGTCTCCTTTCGTAGGAAGTTTTTGAGCTGCAGGTACCGTAGCTCGTTCCCCCCAGCTAGCTGAAATTTCTCTGTCAGTTCGTCCAGTGTTGCGATCCTGTCGTCCGTGTATAGGTCCCTGACTGTCAGTGTCCCCCCGTCCTGCCTCCACCTTTTGAAGGTGGCGTCGGTCAGTGCTGGTTTGAACCTATGGTTGTTGCAGATGGGAGCCTTGTCCGACATTTTGTACAGGCCAAATTGCTGCCGCAGTTGGTTCCAGGATTGGAGGGTGGCTGTCACCACTGGGCTGGTGGAGTGTTTTTTGGGTGGGGATGGGAGTGCTGCCGTGGCGAGGGCCCGGAGGGAGGTTCCCATGCAGGAGGCCTCCTCCGCACGCACCCACTCGGCTTCTGGCTCCTGGATCCATCCCCTTACTCGCTCGGCTGTTGCCGCCCAGTGATAGAATTGTAGATTCGGGAGGGCTAGCCCCCCCCCCCCTGGATTTTGTTTTTTGTATGACCTTCTTTGGGATCCTAGCATTTTTACCCCCCCATACGAACGCCATGATATGTTTGTCCAGCGCTTTGAAAAAGGCCTTGGGGATGTAGATCGGAATGGATCTAAACAGGAAAAGGAACCTGGGCAGTACGTTCATTTTGATCGTCTGGACTCTCCCCGCGAGGGAGAGCGGGAGTGTGTTCCATCTTTGCAGGTCCTTTTTAACTTCCTCCGTCAGGCTGGTGAGGTTCCATTTGTGGACCCCTTTCCAGTCATGGGCTATTTGGATCCCCAGGTAGCGGAATTTATTTCGGGCTTGTTTGAACGGCAGGCCCTTTAGCGCTGCCCCCCACCCTTGCGGGTGTACTGGGAAGATCTCACTTTTGCTCATGTTGAGTTTGTAGCCCGAGAAGGCTCCAAACTCTTTCAGGAGCGCGATGATTCCGTCCATGCTGCTTTGTGGGTCCGAGATGTAGAGGAGCAGATCATCCGCATAGAGTGAGACTCTGTGCTCTCTACCTCCCCTTCGGATCCCCCTCCAATTTTTTGCTGCCCTGAGCGCGATTGCTAGCGGTTCGATTGCTAGTGCGAACAGCAGCGGGGACAGTGGGCATCCTTGTCTGGTGCCCCTGTGCAGCTGGAAGTATTGGGAGTTGGTATTGTTGGTCCGTACACTTGCCATGGGAGCGTTGTATAGGAGCTTTACCCAAGCGGTGAACCCTGTTCCAAGCCCGAACCGCTCCAGTACCTCTATGAGGTATTTCCATTCGACTCTGTCGAAGGCCTTTTCTGCGTCCAGGGAGACGATCACCTCTTGTGTTCTCTCCCCGGAGGGGGTCATTATCACGTTCAGCAGGCGCCTGATGTTCGCGGTAAGCTGTCTACCTTTGACGAAGCCCGTCTGGTCCTCTGTGACCACCTCAGGTACACAGTCTTCTAGCCTTTTGGCTAGGATTTTGGCCAGTATTTTGGCGTCTGCGTTCAGCAGGGATATGGGTCTGTGTGACCCACATTCCGTTGGGTCTTTGTCTTTCTTAGGTATCAGCGAGATTGAGGCCTGTGCTAACGTGGGTGGCAGTGTGCCCCTAGCTAGCGAGTCTGTGAACATCTCCCGCAGGTGCGGGGCCAGCGCTGTCGCGAATTTTTTGTAGAAGTCCGCCGGGAATCCGTCCGGTCCCGGCGCCTTCCCCGTCTGCATGGAGCTAATGCTCTCCATGATCTCTCCCAGTGCTAGTGGTGCTTCCAGATCCCGTTTTCTGCCCTCTCCCACGACTGGTATGTCCAGTCCATCAAGAAACCGGTTCATCCCAGCCTTCCCCGTTGGGGGCTCCGAGGTGTATAGCTCTTGGTAGAAGGCCTTGAAGGTTTCGTTAATCCTCTCTGGTTCTGTTTCCCACGTGCCTCTGGTACCTCTGATTTGCGCAATTTCCCTGCTGGCTGCCTGCTTTCTCAGCTGGTGTGCCAACAGGCGGCTGGCTTTGTCTCCGTGTTCGTACAGGGCCCCGCGTGCCTGGCGGAGTTGGTGTACTGCTTTCCTGGTGGAGAGCAGGTCAAAGTTCCTTTGTAATTCTTTTCTCTCCTCCAGGAGCTCTACGGTCGGGGCCTCGGAGTATTTACGGTCTACCTCCAGTATGGAGTCGACCAGCTTCTGCCTAGCCACCCTTTCCTCCCTATCTCTTTGCGCTTTGTAGGCAATGATTTCCCCTCTTAGTACGGCCTTAAGCGATTCCCAGAACGTGGAGGATGAGACCTCCCCGTTTTGGTTGTTCTCCGTGTATTCCGCTATGGCCCGCGCTATCCTTTCGCTGAAGGCCTTGTCAGCTAGTAAGGCACCGTCCAGCCTCCATGTGGGGCGCTGGGCCCTTCCCGTCTCCAGCCGCACGTCCATGTAGTGTGGGGTGTGGTCTGATATCACAATTGCGGAATATTCCACCTTGTCTATCCCTGGAAGCACCGTTTTCCCCACCACAAAGAAGTCAATTCTGGTGTACACATTGTGTACTGGGGAGAAGAAAGAGAATTCTTTCTCCCCCGGGTGGGCGAATCTCCAGGGGTCCACTGCTCCCATCTGCTCCATATGGTGACTGAGTTCCCTTGCCATGTTTGAGGTTTTCCCCGTTCTGGAGTTTGATCTGTCCGTCTTTGGGTCCTGTACACAGTTGAAGTCCCCCCCCATGATTAGTCGGTGCGTCGCTATGTCACGGATTTCTGCCATGGTCTTTTGGATGAAGCTCGTGTCGTCCCAGTTGGGCGCGTACACGTTAACTAGAACTACCGGCGCCCCATCCAGGGCCCCGCTGACCATGACATACCGTCCCCCTTGGTCCGTAACCGTCTTTGTCGCCCTAAACATTGTCCTCTTGCCAATCAGGATCGCCACCCCCCTGGCCCTTGCCCCATAACAGGAATGATAGGTTTGTCCCACCCAGCCCTTTCTTACCCGCAGTTGGTCCTGCTCCCTCAGGTGCGTCTCTTGGAGGAAGACTATGTCGGCCCTCATGTTTCTAAGGTGGGTGAGGACTCTAGATCTCTTCACTGGGCCGTTAAGTCCCCTTACGTTCCAGGTGACTATTCTGGTGGGGGGCTTCTGCCCCCTTGCTCCTGTGGGGTTAACCATATTTGTCCGGTGGACGCGCCCCTGCCCTCTGGGGTTTCCCTTTGTTAGGGGGACGTCCAGGATGTCCACTATCACTGCTCTCCCCATGCGGTCGGGTCCCTGCGCTCCGGGGTTCCCCCTTGTCCCGGGGACACCCGCCATAGCCGTCCACTGTGTGTCCGCCACGCGGGTAGTCCCCTGCACTCCGGGGGGCCCCTTCACCCACAGACCGTACTGGGTGGGTGCTTGCAGCGGTTCCCTGTTTCGAGCCCTTGTCCGTGGCACTTTGTGGCCCTATTCCCTTTCTGGCCTCTTTTGTCCCTTCGTCCCTGCATTTCCCCTCCCTGGTCTCTCGCCCCCCGAGTGCCCCCCCCCCCCCCCCCCGCTCTATCCCTTTTCCCCCCTCCCCTGTATACCCCTCCATTTCCCCTCTCTCCCCCATTCCTGTCCCCATTTGCTCTCCCACCTTTGATGGGTGATCCCCCCCCTCCCCTGCCTGGCACCTTCCCCCCTGTTGGGGGTGCGCTGCGGCCCTGCTCTGTTGCGCGCCCCCGTCGCTAGCTTTCCTGCTAGCACGGTGGCTCCCCTCTCGGAGGTTGCTGTCCCGCTTCTCCTCTCCCCTCTCCAGTACTCCCGTTCCCTCGTGCCGGGGCCTGGCCTCCCACCTGGAGCGGGCCCTTGGGCATTGGGTTGTTTTTCGTTCTGGGTGTTCCTGCCAGGGGGGAGGGGGCTGGCTTTGCCTCGCCCCTCCCCACCCACTCGTCGGCATGACGTTTCTCCTTGCCATGGGCCCCTCGTCCCTACTTCCCATGGCGTTTTTCCAGCCCGTGCTCCTCGACGAATCTATTCGCCTCGGCAGGGGCTGGAAAGAAATATTCCTTGTTTTGGTATGTGACCCAGAGTTTTGCTGGGTACAGCATACCAAAACGTACTTTGTTCTTGTAGAGAGCTGTTTTCGCTCTGTTGAACTCCGCCCGTCTCTTAGCTATGTCCGCTCCAAGATCCTCGTAGATTCGGATGGCGTGCCCGTTCCATTTGCAGGCTCTATTCTCCTTGGCCCAGCGCAGGATTGTCTCCCTATCCCGGTACCGGTGCAGTTTGGTTATAACTGCTCTCGGTTTTTCCCCTTCCTTGGGCTTCGGGCGCAGTGACCGATGAGCTCTGTCCATTTCCGGTGGGGTGGGAAAAGTTTCCCGCCCCACTGAGGAGCCCAGCATCGCAGCCACGAATGTTGTGGGATTTCTACCCTCGATCCCTTCTGGCAGGCCCACTATCCTAATATTTTGCCTTCTCGAGCTGTTCTCCTGGTCGTCTACCCTGCCCTTCAGGCTCCCCTGTGTTGCACTCAGTTTCGCCATTTCCCTCTCCAGGGACATGACCCGGTCGCTCACGTCAGTCGCTGCCTTCTCCAGCTCTTTAATGGTTGCCCCCTGGGCTTCCAGTATCTTCCCTTGGGCATCCACTTTCTCCTCCATTCTGGTCAGAGCCTGCTGCACCCCTGACATGGCCCTGGTCACTGCTGCCTGTGCTGCGGCCTCTGCGTCTGCTTTTAACTCTGCCTTGATTGCCTGCAGCTGCTCCCTCACCACCTCGGCAAAGGCTTCCTTCCAATTCACGCCCCCCTCTAACCCCAGGGGAGAGGTTGCCCGCCCGTCCAGCTCTTTTGGATGCGGCGATACATCCTTCCCGCTGCTTCGCGTGTTGACTCGTTCGCCCAAGCTGGTTTGCCCTTTGCCCCGTCTACTTCCGGTGCCCCCTTTCTCTTGGCTCCCTTCTGGCATTTTTTTCTCCCCCTTCCCCTTCATCGTTTCTTCTCTCCTTGTTCTTCTTGTCCCCCTTTTCCGCACCCTATTTTAATTTTATTTATATATATAAAAATATATATATATATATTTTTTTTAAATACAAATTTATTTCCCCCCTTCTTTCCTTTACCCCTTTATTTTACCCCTTTTCTCTTTACCAGTTTTCTTTTGGGTTTTTTTTTAAAAAAAGAACAGAAATATAAGTCTCTTTTTTCTTTTGTTTTCTCTCCCCACTCGACCAGGAGAGAGAGAGAGAGAGTCCCTTTGTCCTTGCCACGTGGTGGTCACTGCAGTTGGGGGGGGGGGGGGAGGGGCGAGTGGGCCGGTGGTCGCTGCCGGTAGGGGGGGTGTCCCCGCTGCTGGTTGGGGGGGGTGTCCCCGCTGCTGGTTGGGAGGGGGGGGGGTCCCCGCTGCAGGTTGGGGGGGGGGGGGTGTCCCTGCTGCTGGTTGGGGGGGGGGTCCCCCCTGCTGGTTGGGGGGGGGTGTCCCCGCTGCTGGTTGGGGGGGGGGGTGTCCCCGCTGCTGGTTGGGGGGGGGGTCCCCGCTGCTGGTTGGGGGGGGTCCCCGCTGCTGGTTGGGGGGGTCCCCGCTGCTGGTTGGGGGGGGGGTCCCCGCTGCTGGTTGGGGGGGGGGTCCCCGCTGCTGGTTGGGGGGGGGTCCCCGCTGCTGGTTGGGGGGGGGGTGGTCCCCGCTGCTGGTTGGGGGGGGGTCCCCGCTGCTGGTTGGGGGGGGGTCCCCGCTGCTGGTTGGGGGGGGGGGGTCCCCGCTGCTGGTTGGGGGGGGGGGGGGGAGAAAAGAGGGCCCGCCGCTGCCGCACAGCTCCCGGCCCGCGTCTGGGGGGGGGGGGGGGCGGGAGAGAGAAGAGGGCCCGCTGCTGCTGCACCGTTCCCGGCCCGCGTCTGGGGGGGGGAGGGAGAGGGGTTGGACCTGCCGCTGCTGGGCCTCCCTGTCGCCGCTGCTCCTCGCCTCCGCCTTCCGCCTCTCCGCCGCCTCCGCCTTCCGCCTCTCCGCCGCCGCCTTCCGCCTCTCCGCCGCCCGCTCCTCCTCCGCCTCTCCGCCGCCTGCTCCTCCTCCGCTTCTCCTCTGCTGCCGCTTCTCCTCCTCCTCCGCCGTCCGGCCTGTCGGGGGGGTTCCTTCCTGGCGCTTGCGGGAGCCCCTCTCCCTGCGACCTCCTCGCTCGCCGCCCGGAAGTCGAATCAAATTGAATCATACCTGTTAGATTTTGTATAATTGTCTATGGCCGCGGACATACTATCACAACATTTTTTATTAGCTAATAGAGTGTAGTGTCTACCCTTCAGGATGGATGCTGGGTGGGGCCAGAGTCCAGCAACAAATCTATAAATTGTGGAGCATGACCCAAAATAACATTTTATGAGTACACAGCTGCCACCACCGAAGGGAGGAGAACCCTATCCAAAACCAAGAAATCAATCTGGGAATATACATGGTGGACATGTGAAAAGAACGAGAAGTCCCTATCGTTCGGGTGCAGAAAGCACCAAGGATCAATCCCCCCACCCCCATCTGAGTCATAAAAGAAGACAAAGCCCTGACCATCTCCAATGGAGCCAGGTATTTAGGCTTGGAAGGGTCCAATCTAGGGTCCAAAACACAACTCAGATCCCCACCTAAAATGAACTGATGTGAGTCGAAATTAGCGAGGGAGATCAGGGAATTAATAGAATTCTTATCATCCCAGTTGGGGGCGTAAATGTTGACCATAATCATCTAGATAGGAATAATATGATTAGGGATAGTCAGCATAGTTTTGTGAAGGGTAGGTCATGCCTCACAAACCTTATCGAGTTCTTTGAGAAGGTGACTGAACAGGTAGACGAGGGTAGAGCAGTTGATGTGGTGTATATGGATTTCAGTAAAGCGTTTGATAAGGTTCCCCACGGTCGGCTATTGCAGAAAATACGGAGGCTGGGGATTGAGGGTGATTTAGAGATGTGGATCAGAAATTGGCTAGTTGAAAGAAGACAGAGAGTGGTAGTTGATGGGAAATATTCAGAATGGAGTTCAGTTACGAGTGGCGTACCACAAGGATCTGTTCTGGGGCCGTTGCTGTTTGTCATTTTTATAAATGACCTAGAGGAGGGCGCAGAAGGATGGGTGAGTAAATTTGCAGACGACACTAAAGTCGGTGGAGTTGTAGACAGTGCGGAAGGATGTTGCAGGTTACAGAGGGACATAGATAAGCTGCAGAGCTGGGCTGAGAGGTGGCAAATGAAGTTTAATGTGGAGAAGTGTGAGGTGATTCACTTTGGAAAGAATAAGAGGAATGAGGAATATTTGGCTAATGGTAAAATTCTTGGTAGTGTGGATGAGCAGAGGGATCTCGGTGTCCATCTACATAGATCCCTGAAAGTTGCCACCCAGGTTGATAGGGTTGTGAAGAAGGCCTATGGTGTGTTGGCCTTTATTGGTAGAGGGATTGAGTTCCGGAGCCATGAGGTCATGTTGCAGTTGTACAAAACTCTAGTACGGCCGCATTTGGAGTATTGCGTACAGTTCTGGTCGCCTCATTATAGGAAGGACGTGGAAGCTTTGGAACGGGTGCAGAGGAGATTTACCAGGATGTTGCCTGGTATGGAGGGAAAATCTTATGAGGAAAGGCTGATGGACTTGAGGTTGTTTTCGTTAGAGAGAAGAAGGTTAAGCGGTGACTTAATAGAGGCATACAAAATGATCAGAGGGTTAGATAGGGTGGACAGCGAGAGCCTTCTCCCGCGGATGGAGGTGGCTAGCACGAGGGGACATAGCCTTAAATTGAGGGGTAATAGATATAGGACAGAGGTCAGAGGTGGATTTTGTACGCAAAGAGTGGTGAGGCCGTGGAATGCCCTAGCTGCAACAGTAGTGAACTCGCCAACATTGAGGGCATTTAAAAGTTTATTGGATAAGCATATGGATGATAATGGCATAGTGTAGGTTAGATGGCCTTTAGTTTTTTTCCATGTCGGTGCAACATCGAGGGCCGAAGGGCCTGTACTGCGCTGTATCGTTCTATGTTCTATAACAACCGGGCTGCTCAACAGTGAACCACAAAAAATAATGTATTGACTATTGGGGTTGGTTGTAATCTTAGAGGAGGGGGAGGCACAGTGGTGCAGTGGTTAGCACTGCTGCCTCACAGCAGTGAGGACCTGGGTTCGATCCTGGCCCACAGTCACTGTCCATGTGGAGTTTGCACGTTCTCCCCGTGTCTGCGTGTGTCTCACCCCACAACTCAAAGATATGCAGTGTAGGTGGATTGGCCACGCTAAGTTGCCCCTTGATTGGAATTAAAACAAAAACAATAATCATGGAGGAGTCAAACTGAACTCTTTTACATAGAACATAGAACATATAGAACATAGAACATAGAACGATACAGCGCAGTACAGGCCCTTCGGCCCTCAATGTTGCACCGACATGGAAAAAAAAACGAAAGGCCATCTAACCTACACTATGCCCTTATCATCCATATGCTTATCCAATAAACTTTTAAATGCCCTCAATGTTGGCGAGTTCACTACTGTTGCAGGTAGGGCATTCCACGGCCTCACCACTCTTTGCGTAAAAAACCCACCTCTGACCTCTGTCCTATATCTATTACCCCTCAGTTTAAGGCTATGTCCCCTCGTGCTAGCCATCTCCATCCGCGGGAGAAGGCTCTCGCTGTCCACCCTATCTAACCCTCTGATCATTTTGTATGCCTCTATTAGGTCACCTCTTAACCTTCTTCTCTCTAACGAAAACAACCTCAAGTCCATCAGCCTTTCCTCATAAGATTTTCCCTCCATACCAGGCAACATCCTGGTAAATCTCCTCTGTACCCGTTCCAAAGCATCCACGTCCTTCCTATAATGAGGCGACCAGAACTGTACGCAATACTCCAAATGCGGCCGTACTAGAGTTTTGTACAACTGCAACATGACCTCATGGCTCCGGAACTCAATCCCTCTACCAATAAAGGCCATGACACCATAGGCCTTCTTCACAACCCTATCAACCTGGGTGGCAACTTTCAGGGATCTATGTACATGGACACCGAGATCCCTCTGCTCATCCACACTACCAAGAATTTTACCATTAGCCAAATAGTCCGCATTCCTGTTATTCTTTCCAAAGTGAATCACCTCACACTTCTCCACATTAAACTCCATTTGCCACCTCTCAGCCCAGCTTTGCAGCTTATCTATGTCCCTCTGTAACCTGCAACATCCTTCCGCACTGTCTACAACTCCACCGACTTTAGTGTCGTCTGCAAATTTACTTACCCATCCTTCTGCGCCCTCCTCTAGGTCATTTATAAAAATGACAAACAGCAACGGCCCCAGAACAGATCCTTGTGGTACGCCACTCGTAACTGAACTCCATTCTGAACATTTCCCATCAACCACCACTCTCTGTCTTCTTTCAACTAGCCAATTTCTGATCCACATCTCTAAATCACCCTCAATCCCCAGCCTCCGTATTTTCTGCAATAGCCGACCGTGGGGAACCTTATCAAACGCTTTACTGAAATCCATATACACCACATCAACTGCTTTACCCTCGTCCACCTGTTCAGTCACCTTCTCAAAGAACTCGATAAGGTTTGTGAGGCATGACCTACCCTTCACAAAACCATGCTGACTATCCCTAATCATATTATTCCTATCTAGATGATTATAAATCGTATCTTTTATAATCCTCTCCAAGACTTTACCCACCACAGACGTTAGGCTCACCGGCCTATAGTTACCAGGGTTATCTCTACTCCCCTTCTTGAACAAAGGGACCACATTTGCTATCCTCCAGTCCTCTGGCACTATTCCTGTAGCCAATGATGACCTAAAAATCAAAGCCAAAGGCTCAGCAATCTCTTCCCTGGCTTCCCAGAGAATCCTAGGATAAATCCCATCAGGCCCCGGGGACTTATCTATTTTCACCTTGTCCAGAATTGCCAACACTTCTTCCCTACGCACCTCAATGCCATCTATTCTAATAGCCTGGGTCTCAGCATTCTCCTCCACAATATTATCTTTTTCCTGAGTGAATACTGACAAAAAGTATTCATTTAGTATCTTGCTTATCTCCTCAGCCTCCACACACAACTTCCCACCACTGTCCTTGACTGGCCCTACTCTTACCCTAGTCATTCTTTTATTCCTGACATACCTATAGAAAGCTTTTGGGTTTTCCTTGATCCTACCTGCCAAAGACTTCTCGTGTCCCCTCCTTGCTCGTCTTAGCTCTCTCTTTAGATCCTTCCTCGCTTCCCTGTAACTATTAAGCGCCCCAACTGAAACTTCACGCCTCATCTTCACATAGGCCTCCTTTTTCCTCTTAACAAGAGATTCCACTTCTTTGGTAAACCACGGTTCCCTCGCTCTACCCTTTCCTCCCTGTCTGACTGGTACGTACTGATCAAGAACACGCAATAGCTGTTCCTTGAACAAGCTCCACATATCCAGTGTGCCCAACCCTTGCAGCCTACTTCTCCAACCTACACATCCTAATTCATGTCTAATGGCATCATAATTGCCCTTCCCCCAGCTATAACTCTTGCCCTGCGGGGTATACTTATCCCTTTCCATCACTAATGTAAAGGTCACCGAATTGTGGTCACTGTCTCCAAAGTGTTCACCTACCTCCAGATCTAACACCTGGCCTGGTTCATTACCCAAAACCAAATCCAAAGTGGCCTCACCTCTTGTTGGCCTGTCAACATATTGTGTCAGAAAACCCTCCTGCACACATTGTACAAAGAACGACCCATCCAATGTACTCGAACTATATCTTTTCCAGTCAATATTAGGAAAGTTAAAGTCTCCCATAACAACTACCCTGTTACTTTCGCTCTTTTCCAGAATCATCTTCGCCATCCTTTCCTCTACATCTCTAGAACTATTAGGTGGCCTATAGAAAACTCCCAGCAGGGTGACCTCTCCTTTCCTGTTTCTAACCTCAGCCCATACTACCTCGGAAGAAGAGTCCCCATCTTGCATCCTTTCTGCCACCGTAATACTGTCCTTGACTAGCAGCGCCACACCTCCCCCTCTTTTGCCCCCTTCTCTGACTTTACTAAAACACCTAAACCCCGGAACCTGCAACAACCATTCCTGTCCCTCCTCTATCCATGTCTCTGAAATGGCCACAACATCGAAGTCCCAGGTACCAACCCATGCTGCCAATTCCCCTACCTTATTTCGTATACTCCTGGCATTGAAATAGACACACTTCAAACCACTGACCTGAACACTGGCACCCTCCTGCGAAGTCAAATCTGTGCTCCTGACCTCTCTACTCTCAATCTCTCGCACCCCAAAACTACAATCCAGGTTCCCATGCCCCTGCTGAATTAGTTTAAACCCCCCCAAAGAGTACTAACAAATCTCCCCCCCAGGATATTGGTGCCCCTTAGGTTCAGATGTAGACCATCCTGTCTATAGAGGTCCCACCTTCCCCAGAAAGAGCCCCAGTTATCCAGAAATCTGAATCCCTCCCGCCTGCACCATCCCTGTAGCCACGTGTTTAATTGCTCTCTCTCCCTATTCCTTGTCTCACTATCACGTGGCACGGGCAACAACCCAGAGATAACAACTCTGTTTGTTCTCGCTCTGAGCTTCCATCCTAGCTCCCTAAAGGCCTGCCTGACATCCTTGTCCCCTTTCCTACCTATGTCGTTAGTGCCAATGTGGACTACGACTTGGGGCTGCTCCCCCTCCCCCTTAAGGACCCGAAAAACACGATCCGAGACATCACTTACCCTTGCACCTGGGAGGCAACATACCAAACGTGAGTCTCTCTCGCTCCCACAAAATCTCCTATCTGTGCCCCTGACTATTGAGTCCCCAATTACTAATGCTCTGCTCCTCTCCCCCCTTCCCTTCTGAGCAACAGGGACAGACTCCGTGCTAGAGACCTGCACCCCATGGCTTACCCCTGGTAAGTCGTCCCCCCCACAAGTATCCAAAACGGTATACTTGTTACTCAGGGGAACGACCGCAGGGGGTCCCTGCACTGACTGCTTCTTCCCAGTCCCTCTTACAGTTACCCATCTATCTCCAGTCTTTGGTGTAACTACTTCCCTGAAGCTCCTATCTATGACCACCTCTGCCTCCCGAATGATCCGAAGTTCATCCAACTCCAGCTCCAGTACCATAACTCGGTCTTGTAGGAGCTGGAGCTGGCTGCACTTCCTGCAGGTAAAATCAGCAGGGACACTAACGGCATCCCTCACCTCAAACATCCTGCAGGAGGAACATTGCACTACCTTCCCTGCCATACCACTTAATTTCAACCAAGTTCTGGTAAACAAATATAAAACAAATAAAAAATAAAAAATAATAATATAATATAGCACTTACCTGCTCACACCAATGGGTCTTATTATTAGGTTAGAGGAGGAGGGCGGGTGGGAGACACTACACGTGTAGTGTCTCGGGTATCCTCTCCACCAGAATTTATTGGCTAGGAGAAAATCCTTCCCAGAAGTCCGTGGGTCGTACTTCCGGTTCCCGCCTTATATTATCTTTGCTCCCACTGGCACCCCGCCGCTCTTATCTTTTCAATGTCCCAGCTGTCTTACCTCTCGCGCTCTTTTCAATGTCCCTGCTGTCTCTCCTCTCGCGCTCTTTTCAATGTCCCAGCTGTCTTACCTCTCTCGCTCTTTTCAATGTCCCTGCTGTCTCTCCTCTCGCGCTCTTTTCAATGTCCCAGCTGTCTTACCTCTCTCGCTCTTTTCAATGTCCCTGCTGTCTCTCCTCTCGCGCTCTTTTCAATGTCCCAGCTGTCTTACCTCTCTCGCTCTTTTCAATGTCCCTGCTGTCTCTCCTCTCGCGCTCTTTTCAATGTCCCAGCTGTCTTACCTCTCTCGCTCTTTTCAATGTCCCTGCTGTCTCTCCTCTCGCGCACTTTTCAATGTCCCAGCTGTCTTACCTCTCGCGCTCTTTTCAATGTCCCTGCTGTCTCTCCTCTCGCGCTGTTTTCAATATCCTGGCTGTCTCTCCTCTCGCGCTCTTTTCAATGTCCCTGCTGTCTTACCTCTCGCGCTCTTTTCAATGTCCCTGCTGTCTCTCCTCTCGCGCTCTTTTCAATGTCCCAGCTGTCTTACCTCTCTCGCTCTTTTCAATGTCCCTGCTGTCTCTCCTCTCGCGCTCTTTTCAATGTCCCAGCTGTCTTACCTCTCTCGCTCTTTTCAATGTCCCTGCTGTCTCTCCTCTCGCGCACTTTTCAATGTCCCAGCTGTCTTACCTCTCGCGCTCTTTTCAATGTCCCTGCTGTCTCTCCTCTCGCGCACTTTTCAATGTCCCAGCTGTCTTACCTCTCGCGCTCTTTTCAATGTCCCAGCTGTCTTACCTCTCGCGCTCTTTTCAATGTCCCTGCTGTCTCTCCTCTCGCGCACTTTTCAATATCCCAGCTGTCTTACCTCTCGCGCTCTTTTCAATGTCCCAGCTGTCTTACCTCTCGCGCTCTTTTCAATGTCCCAGCTGTCTCTCCTCTCGCGCTCTTTTCAATGTCCCAGCTGTCTTACCTCTCGCGCTCTTTTCAATGTCCCAGCTGTCTCTCCTCTCGCGCACTTTTCAATATCCCAGCTGTCTCTCCTCTCGCGCTCTTTTCAATGTCCCAGCTGTCTCTCCTCTCGCGCTGTTTTCAATGTCCTGGCTGTCTCTCCTCTCGCGCTCTTTTCAATGTCCCTGCTGTCTCTCCTCTCGCGCTTTTTTCAATGTCCCAGCTGTCTTACCTCTCGCGCTCTTTTCAATGTCCTGGCTGTCTCTCCTCTCGCGCTCTTTTCAATGTCCCTGCTGTCTCTCCTCTCGCGCTCTTTTCAATGTCCCAGCTGTCTTACCTCTCTCGCTCTTTTCAATGTCCCTGCTGTCTCTCCTCTCGCGCTCTTTTCAATGTCCCTGCTGTCTTACCTCTCTCGCTCTTTTCAATGTCCCTGCTGTCTCTCCTCTCGCACTCTTTTTAATGTCCCAGCTGTCTTACCTCTCGCGCTCTTTTCAATGTCCCTGCTGTCTCTCCTCTCGCGCTCTTTTCAATGTCCCTGCTGTCTCTCCTCTCGCGCTCTTTTCAATGTCCCTGCTGTCTCTCCTCTCGCGCTCTTTTCAATGTCCCAGCTGTCTTACCTCTCTCGCTCTTTTCAATGTCCCTGCTGTCTCTCCTCTCGCGCACTTTTCAATGTCCCTGCTGTCTCTCCTCTCGCGCACTTTTCAATGTCCCTGCTGTCTTACCTCTCGCGCTCTTTTCAATGTCCCTGCTGTCTTAGTGCAGAAGGAGGCCATTTGGCCCATAGAGTCTGCACTGACCCACTTAAGCTCTCACTTCCATCCTATCCCCGAAACCCAATAACCCCTCCTTACCTTTTGGACAGTAAGGGCAATTTAGCATGGCCAATCCACCTAACCTGCACGTCTTTGGACTGTGGGAGGAAACCGGAGCACCCGGAGGAAACCCACGCAGTCACAGGGAGTACGTGCAGACTCCGCACAGACAGTGACTCAGCGGGGAATCAAACCTGGGACCCTGGCGCTGTGAAGCCACAGTGCTAGTCACTTGTGCTACCGTGCTGCCCAATTTTTTTTGTATATTAAAATCGCTGTACTCCTGGCCCTGCATCAAAACCAGAATGAAAAACCTGCCTCACCCTTCCCTTTCATCGCCTGGCCTTGTCCCTGAAACAAAAAACCCTCCCTACAATGAGAACCTACATTTAACAAAAACTCTAAGTTCATTTTCTAAAAAAAACGCTGTACCATCTGAAATCACTCCTGTTAACTAACTCCCTTGTTTTTTTTTAAATTAGTGTACCCAATTTATTTTTTCCAATTAAGGGGCAATTTTAGCGTGACCAATCCACCTACCCTGCGCATCTTTGGGTTGTGGGGTGAGACCCACGCAAACACGGGGAGAATGTGCAAACTCCACACGGGCTATGACCCAGGGCCGGGATCGAATCTGGGACCTCGGCGTTGTGAGGCAGCAGCGCTAACCACTGTGCCACCGTGCTGCCCACTAACTCCCTAGTTAGTAGGGAGTCTCCCACTGGAGAAAAGTAAAAATAAATAAAACAGAAGACTGCCAAAACCCCATTTAACTTACGTGCCCTACCAGTGACTAAATGCACCCCAAACAACAACTTTTCTTATTTTTCTTTTCCTTTTTCTAAAAAAAAGGAAGGGAACCATATATCACTATGAAGAAAAAAACACCAACAAGAACAAACAAACAAAACCCAAGAACAATAAATACAAACACTACAGCATGCTTGTCAACAGAGCCATAAACTCCATTACACCGTCCACAACTTATGTGTCCACCTCTCCCGGCATATCGAAAAGAATAGTCTCTTTTCTCGAATGTTACTCTACGATGGGCCAAACCTGACACCACTTTTATACAGGGTGGTCTTCACGGCTCTTTTTTTCACCAACTCGTCCTGATACAACCTAATGGAGTGACCTTCCAGCTTGAAATCACGGTGCCCCTTCGCCCATCACAAAACCCTCTCTTTTTCCTTGTAACTGAATTCTCACAATCACCGCATGCAGTGGAATTCATATTGAGGCTTCGGCCAAAGTGAGCGGCGGGCCCAATCCAATTGAGGTGGAGATGCAAATCCACCCTCACCAAACATCTTACAAATATGTTTGAGATGTATTCCACGGGGGTGGGGCCCTCAATCCCCTCCGACAACCCCACAATCCAGACATTCTGTCTCCTGGACTTGTTTTCCAAGTCATTCAACTTGGCTCTCAGCGATTTATTCATATCAGCTATCGAAGTCCAATCAAACAATCAATGTAGGCAGCACGGTAGCACAGTGGGCAGCACGGTAGTATAAGTGGATAGCACTGTGGCTTCACAGCGCCAGGGTCCCAGGATCGATTCCCCGCTGGGTCACTGTCTGTGCAGAGTCTGCACATTCTCCCCGTGTGTGCGTGGGTTTCCTCCGGGTGCTCCGGTTTCCTCCCACAGTCCAAAGATGTGCAGGTTAGGTGGATTGGCCATGATAAATTGCCCTTAGTGACCAAAAGGTTAGGAGGGGTTATTGGGTTACGGGAATAGGGTGGAAGTAAGGGCTTAAGTGGGTCTGTGCAGACTCGATGGGCTAAATGGCCTCCTTCTGCACTGTATGTTCTATGTGTTGAGAGTGGAGGATCCTGATGGCTGGCCAAAGTATGCAACAGAAAATAGGTCCAAGATATACACTGTAATCACGAAGCAAGGAGAGATTCTGAGGAGAAATAGGAGAGCACTCTTAAAAGTTAAACAACCTGTTGCTCTACTGCAAGTGGACGATGTCCATGAAAACTTACATTATTAAAACCAAGACAACCAGAAGTCGAATCAAATATTGTTGCACAGTCTGAAGTTCTGAACAGTGATGTGGTCAAACCAGTTACACCTACAGAAATGCAAGACAGTAAATCAGATTAATCAGAATTAAGTTCAGAAGATCAACAAGGCATAGGAAGAAACCGGAATGATTAGATCTGTGAATGGACAATATAACTGGACATGAAATAAATTACTGTATTATGCTAATCATGTATAATATTTATTGAAATTATGTATAATATGTTTTGTTCAAAATCTCAAGGAAAGGGGATGTGGTGCTATGCTAAAGCAATTATATATGTAAATATACTTGACCTCTGATCACTAGGTGGCAGGCAAGTAATACCATGTGACAATGTAACCTAGGAGAATTTGTTGTGGTTAGTTGTGTTTGTGATTGTTCCACTTTGTTAGTAATAATTTCCAACTCAGTTTGTTTTACAATAATAAATTTGACTAATCTAGAACTAGATGTTCCTTGGTACGCTGACTCAACCATTGTCACTGTACTAGAACATAATCACCCTCTGGAGCAAAGATTGTATGTACTGGAGTACCTGAGTGTGTACCTGTGTGTATTAAATTATCCAACTGTAGTGGGAAAATTCCCAACTTGAGCCATCCACCTTGGCAGTCAAAATCCAGTCCAATGTCTCTTTTGAAGTCCCACTCTGTATCATAGGAAATGCCCTGATTTTGTTCAGCTTTCCATCCGCTCGACTAAAATTGGTTTGCAGCAAATGCTGGCCACAGTTCACTTCAGAAAACTATTTGCCTCAGGCGGTCATTACAGAAATCTGAGCAAAATGTTCAACTCGGCAGGGAATTGGGAGTGGGGGGGCTGATTTATTTTCTTTTCCATCAAAGGGAAAATCGGATGAGGTTTATAAACTGAAGCTGATCCTGCAAGGCTCATCTTGTGCCTCCTCCAAAGTTGCTTCAGATTTTAAGCATCAAGTATTTGATGATTGTCACTAGCTGAAATCTTCAGACATTTAAATTTTTTACGGTCCCATATTTCACTTTACACATCTCTCAGTTTCAGATACTGGGGTTGTGTTTTACTGTCGACTAGCTATCTGACTGTGCAGTGGGAGGCCCAGACCGTTTTGAGGACTGGGCATCGTTAACCTCTTTGCAATTAATTGCATGTTCTAGGCTGCTGTGATAACAGGCAGGCGAGAGACCAACTCAGCTGGGAAAGAGATAGGTCCAGGTGTGGGAGGGTTATGATTGTGGGGGGGGGGGGGGGGGAGAAGAGGCACTAGCATAGCAGCAGCCCTAATTATTCCTCTGGAGCCTATATCAGCACTTAGAGTTTTCACTGAGCACTTTTTCTGACGCAGTAGCTGAATGGAGTGTTCGTGGCACATGTTAAGCAAGTGTAAGTTAAGAAGGCTTTAGGATTCTTCGTATGTCATGTGCCTGGACCAGCCGGGGGGAAATGGAGAGTGGCAGGAACCCCCATTTTAACTCTGTTACACTTCGGAATTAAATCTCACCCAGGGAATCATGGGATGTTGCAGGACACGGAATAGTTATTTGGTTGCTGAAGTCCACCTTGAGATATTTCTTCAATTGGGTATCCTAGTCTAATCCTATTCTCCATACCCTTTAATATTCCCCCTCTTCCAGCTAGTCAGCTATACTTATCACATCATATGGAAGTGACTGAAAATGGTATATTTTCTGGAGTCATCTTGTTTATCAGTTTTATTATAAATTGCCAATTTTGCTTCAATTCAACAAAGAAAATATTCCAGTGTTTTGTGTGTCATCAGTCGTGAATCATTGTTAATTAAGCATTATGTCAACAATGGCCCAGATCCAATTATGACACATTATATGTCATCCCTTGTCAGCTTTAAAAAAAATAAATTTAGAGTACCCAATTAATTTTTTTCCAATTAAGGGGAAATTTTGCATGGCCAATCTCCCTACCTTGCACATCGTTTGGGTTTTGGGGGCAAAACCCACGCAAACATGGGGAGAATGTTCAAACTCCACATAGACAGTGACCCAGAGCCAGGATCGAACCTGGGATCTCGGCATCGTGAGGCAGCAGTGCTATCCACTGCATCACCATGCTGCCCTCGTATTGACCCTTGTCAGCTTGAGGGATCGTACAATCATTCTGTCGTTATGAACAAAATTAGAGATCAAGGTTTTTTATGACTCAGTAAAATCAATATTTTATGTTTCACATCACATGTTGTACTGGAGTGGTGAGTAAAGTTTTAAGTTATTAGCTGCACTTTACTTAGTAGTTCACAAACAGTTGCTCAGTATCATGCGGCAATGATACCATGTGTTCAGCTCCAGATATCCAATTGACCCACCGTATAATTTACAGTTAAAATGGTTCTAATTATGATTAATCATTGTCCAGAATCCAGAACTGATTTAAACAAAAGCAGTGACCTCGTTAAAATTAAATTTAAAATAAGAACTGCAGGGAGGTGTGGTGAAGGGAAAGGAGAGTGGGCAGAGGGTGTGTTTGGGTGCAGGGAGGTGTGGTGGAGGGAAGGGAGAGTGGACAGAAGCTGGGTTTTGGTGCAGGGAGGTGTGGTGGAAGGGATGGGGGCAAGAGGGTGGGTTTGGGTGCAGGGATATATGGTGGAGGGAAGGGAGAGTGGACAGAGGGTGGGTTTGGGTGCAGGGAGGTGTGGTGGAGGGAAGGGAGAGTGGACAGAAGGTGGGTTTGGGTGGAGGGAGGTGTGGTGGAGTGAAGGGAGAGTGGACAGATGGTGGCGTTTGGGTGCAGGGAAGTGTGGTGAATGGAAGGGAGAGATAACAGAGGGTGGCGTGTGGGTGCAGGGAGGTGTGGTGAAGGGAGAGGGGACAGAGGGTGGCGTGCGTGGTGGTATGATTAGCATAGCTGCCTGCCATTGGTGCAGAACACCAGCTTACCATTGGCCCTGGTCGGTCATATGCCTCTCGACCGGTTGGTTGAGACCAGTCATGTGACTGCTCCCCGATTGGTCGAGAGGCTAAGTTAACCCCGCCTCCAGGGTGGGGTGTAAATACCCAGTACTCCCGGCGGTCGTCCTTCTACTGTAATCGACCGCAGGGCTTAACACCTAGCAGATTAAAGCCATACTTTTGTTCAGCAACTCGTCTCGCGTTCAATTGATGGTACATCAATTTAATCTACTAGAAATTTGAAGATGGAGCTCCGGATCAAGCCCGACTGCCTCCGCATCAACCCGCAAACTCCGAACGCATCGGCAATCTTCAAGCATTGGCTGGTGTGTTTCGATAGCTATCTGGCGACCGCAAGCAGGCCCCCCACCATGGCACAGAAACTTCATATTCTCCATTCCAGCGTGGGCATGGCGGCCTACGCGATGATAGAGGAAGAAAAGGAATATGTTGTGGCCATGGATACGCTAAAAGGACGGTTTCTTAAGCCGGTAAACCGAGTGTACGCCCGACATCTGCTGGCTACCAGACAACAGTTCCCCGGTGAGTCCTTAGATGATTTTTACCGGGCCCTCGCTGTCCTGGGGAGGAATTGCGCCTGCCTCCAAGTTTCAGCCACTGAGCACATGGAACTTTTAATCAAAGATGCTTACGTGGCTGGGATGCAGTCCGCCGCTATCCGCCAGCGGATGCTGGAAAAAGACGACCTCAGCCTAACTGAGGCACGGACTCTCTCCACCTCCCTGGAGGTCGCCGACTTAAACACCCGCGCCTATGTCCCCAGCCGCGCTGCAGCGCCCTGGGCCTCCTGGCACGCTTCCCCACCGCCATCTGCCGCTTCTGACCCCCCTCAGGCCTGCGCCGCGGGACGCCCCGGCAAGTCCGCGGGGCCCCGCTGCTATTTCTGTGGGTTTGCGAAACACCCCCGCCCGCGCTGCCCGGCCCGCTCCGCACTTTGTAAGAGCTGCGGGAAGAAGGGCCATTTTTCGACGGTCTGCCGGGCCAAATCGGTCGCTGCCGTGCCGCGCAGCGACCGGGGATCTCCTCTTCCGTGACCTTCCAGCGCACCGCATCAATCTCTCTCCCCCACCCCCGGACCCCTGCGTCCGGCCTGCGCGCCTCTCTGCTCCGATCGGCCCGCCGACACCGCTAACTCCGCCCCCAGCAACCACGAGGGTCCTGCGGGCGCCGCCATCCTGGGCCCCGGACCCCACGTGCGGGTCCTGGGCGCCGCCATCTTGGGGCCCCGACCCCACGTGCGGGTCCTGGGCGCCGCCGTCTTGGGGCCCCGACTCCACGTGCGGGTCCTGGGCGCCGCCATCCTGGACTGGCACACAAGGTCCTGCCAGCACCTACTCGGCCGACGACGACTACTATGGATCTTCTCCACGACTCGCGGCCATTCAGCTCGACCAGTCACGTCCACGCACGCTCGCCAAGACGACGTCGCAAATCCACCTCAACGGGCACGAGATGGATTGCCTGCTGGACTCCGGGAGCACGGAAAGCTTCGCACACCCTGACACGGTAAGACGCTGCGCGCTCCCTGTCCACCCTGTAAAACACAAAATCGGGTTAGCCTCAGGTTCGCATCACCGGGTGCTGCATCGCGGACCTCACGGTCCAGGGGAAGGTTTTTAAAAATTATAAACTCCTTATCCTCCCCGACCTTTGCGCACCGGCACTCCTAGGACTGGACTCACAGTGCAACCTGCAGAGCTTGACCTTCCAATTCGGTGACCCTATACCCCCCTCACTGTCTGCAGCCTCGCGTCCCTCAAAGTAGACCCCCCCTTCCTTGTTTGCTAATCTCACCCCCGATTGCAAACCCGTCGCAACCCGGAGCAGACGGTACAGCGCCCAGGACCGGACCTTCATCAGGTCCGAGGTCCAGAGGTTGCTGAAGGAAGGGGTCATCGAGGGCAGCAACAGTCCCTGGCGAGCCCAAGTGCTGGTTGTCCGGACTGGGGAGAAAAACTGGATGGTCATCGACTGCAGTCAGACCATCAACCGGTTTACGCAACTGGACGCGTATCCTCTCCCCCGTATTTCCACCGTGGTAAACGAGGTTGCGAAATACAAAGTCTTCTCCACGGTGTATCTCAAGTCCGCTTATCACCAGCTCCCCATCTGCGCGAGTGGCCGCAAGTACACCGCGTTTGAGGCAGATGGGCGCCTCTACCACTTCCTCAGGGTTCCATTCGGTGTCACAAATGGGGTCTCAGTCTTCCAGATGGTACCATTCTCCCGCTCGACCTGTCCATTACCCCGGGGGTTATAGCTGGTCGTCCTGCTAGAGGCAATGCCCCTTCTTCTCCAGAACCCTCCAGGCTTCCGAACTCCGCCACTCCTTAGTGGAAAAGGAAGCCCAGGCCATAGTCGAAGCTGTGGACATTGGAGGCACTATTTGGCCGGCAGGAAGTTTACCTTCCTCACAGACCATACCCCGCGTACATACATAGCGATCGGGGGTCCTCCTTTATGAGCGACGAGCTGGAAGAGATGGACCGAATGGTTGACAAGTACGGATTACGGGCTACCTTCCCGTATCTCTATAATGTCACCACCTGCGGCCACGACCAGCAGGACCATGACACCAACCTCCGAAAATTCCTCCAAACCGCAAAACTTCTTAACCTCACATACAATAAGGATAAGTGCGTGTTTAGCACCGACCGTCTAGCCATCCTCAGCTACATAGTGCGTAGCGGAGTGATAGGCCCCGACCCCGAACGCATGTGCCCCCTGATGGAACTCCCTCTCCCCAATACCCTCAAATCCCTCAAATGCTGCCTGGGTTTCTTCGCTTACTACGCCCAATGGGTTCCCAATTACGCCGACAAGGCCCGTCCCCTCATTCAGTCCATGACCTTCCCGTCGTCGACAGAGGCCTGCCAGGCCTTTAGCCGCATCAAAGTGGACATCGCAAAGGCCACGATGCGCGCCATCGACGAGTCCCTCCCCTTCCAGGTCGAGAGCGACGCATCAGAAGTAGCTCTGGCGGCCACCCTGAACCAAGCGGGCAGACCCGTGGCCTTCTTCTCCAGAACCCTCCAGGCTTCCGAACTCCGCCACTCCTTAGTGGAAAAGGAAGCTCAGGCCATAGTCGAAGCTGTGGACATTGGAGGCACTATTTGGCCGGCAGGAAGTTTACCTTCCTCACAGACCATAGCGATCGGGGGTCCTCCTTTATGAGCGACGAGCTGCATCAATTCCTGCTCAGCAGGGGCATTGCCTCTAGCAGGACGACCAGCTATAACCCCCGGGGTAATGGACAGGTCGAGCGGGAGAATGGTACCATCTGGAAGACCATCCTACTGGCCCTCCGGTCCAGAGATCTCCCTATTTCCCAATGGCAAGAGGTTATCCCCGATGCCCTACATTCTATCCGCTCCCTCCTCTGTACAACAACTAATCAAACACCTCATGAACGCCTTCTTGTTTTCCCCAGGAAGTCATCCTCCGGATCCCCTCTCTCGATGTGGCTGGCCGCCCCCGGACCCATTTTGCTCCGGAAGCATGTGCGGGTGCACAAGTCCGACCCGTTGGTGGAACAAGTCCAGTTACTCCACGCTAACCCACAGTATGCGTACGTGGAGTACCCCGACGGTCGGCAGGACACGGTCTCCCTCCGGGACCTGGCACCCGCCGGCGTGCGGCCTTCCCCCCCCTTCACCACAGACACCCCCCCGCCCCTTTTCCCCAGCGCCCCACCCAAGCCACCCCTTCCCCATCCATGGCGTCTCCACCACCAGCCCGGGGTACGGCGACAGTTCAAGGACCACCACTCCCGGAGTCCAGGACATCAGCTGAACCACCGCCATCGGCTGAACCAACGTCACCAACTCCCCTGCGGCGGTCTGCCAGGACGTCACGGGCAACGAAAAGGCTGATCGAGTCCATTTAACTTCAACACCACCATGGACCTTGTATGGACACTATGTACTGTTAATTGTGGACAGAGGGTGAGTTTGTGTGCAGGGAGGTGTGGTGAAGGAAAGGGAGAGTGGACAGAGGGTGGGTTTGGGTGCAGGGAGGTGTGGTGAAGGGAAGGGAGAGTGGACAGAGGGTGGGTTTGGGTGCAGGGAGGTGTGTTGGAGGGAAGGAAGGGGGGCTAGAGGGTGGCGTGTGGGTGCAGGGATATATGATGGAAGGGAGGGGGGCTAGTTGGTGGCTTGTGGGTGCAGGGATATGTGGTGGAGGTAAGGGAGGGGGGCAAGAGGGTGGCGAGTGGGTGGAGGGATATATGGTGGAGGGAAGGGAGAGTGGACCGATCATTAACAGGAAGGGGCTCCCTGAATGTTAAACACCTGAATGGTGTGTGACCACCACCTCCAGATCATGCACGTGTATGCATGCTACCCAGGGAGTGTGCGTGACAGCTACATGCTGAGACACTTGGAGACCCTGGCGTCTTTGAGGACCACCTCAGGATGGGGGATAAGGGGTCCCTGCTGAGGCCTGTGTTGCTGCCCGTGCTGTCATTGAGCGATGCATTGAACAGCTCAAAATGCAGTTCCGATGCTTGTACCGCTCTGGTGGGGCACCGCAGTACACCCCTCCAGAGGGTCTCCTGCTTTGTGGTGGTCTGCTGTGCCCTCCACAATCTGGCACAGCAATGGGGCGACGTGGTGGAGGTGGAGGAGGAACGACATGCAGCCTCGTCTGAGGAGGAGGGGCTGAAAAGGAGGGGCTGGTGGACGAGCCCAGGGAGGACCTACAGGACCAGGCAGGGGAAGGAGGACAGGCGGCGGCAAGGGTCCACCATGCCGGGATTGCCAGGGATGCCTTCATCCTCACCCGCTTTTCATGGGACGAGGCTTCATCCATCATCTCGCCCCTCACTCCCGCCCCGAGTCCCCCATTACCCCTTCCCACTCCCCCACTGCCTCCCTCCCGATCATCCCACTTCCCTCATTGACCACCCGATCCACCGCACTCACACCTCAGACTGCCCTCTTCCACCTTCACAGGGCGATGGGCCTGTGTCGGCGGGAGGGTGATATTAACCCGCTGTGGGATAAGCTCTGGTGCTCCTCAATCTATGCCATCATCTGCCACCTTTCTGCTGACAGCATGTACACACCCATCACCTGCACGTGGTATGCATTGGAGATTCCTGATCTAAGACCTCTGCGCCCGTGTGGCCAGGGGATGGCGGGAGAAGAGGGCAACAGGGGCGAAGGCCAGACCACTATTATAATAATAATCTTTATTAGTGTCACACGCAGGCTCATGTTAACATTGCAATGAAGTTACTATGAAAAGCTCCTACTAGCCCCACTCCGGCGCCTGTTCGGAGGGAGAATTAAGAATGTCTAATTCACTTAAACACGTCTTTTGGGACTTGTGGGAGGAAACTGGTGCATCCGGAGGAAACCCACGCAGACACAGGGAGAACATACAGCAGACTCCACACAGAGAGTGACCAAGCCAGGAATCGAACCCCAGTCCCTGGCGCTGTGAAGCAACTGATGTGGAATAACATGACAAGAGGTTTCATATGTATCAGGTGTAAAAAAATTTTAATTGCGCACTCAACAAAAACGTAACTTTCCCTGCTAACGATGGTGCCCAATCAGTGGTCCTCATCCCAATCTTAAGCCACCATGCCCTGCTGCTACATCTAGGTGTGTTCCCAGGATGCGCATTGGAGCTGGAGGCAAAGAGCAAAGAAAAGTACAGCAGAGGAATAGGCCCTTTAGCCCTCCAAGCCTACACTGACCATGCTGACCGTCTAACCTAAAACCTTATACACTTCCGGGGCCCGTATCCCACTATTCTCATCCTATTTAAGTATTTGTCAAGATGCCCCATAAACGTCACTATCGTACCTGTTTCCACCACCTCCTGCGAGAGCGAGTTCAGGTACACACTACCCTCTGTGCAAAAAACTTCCTTCGTACATCTCTAAACTTTGCTCCTCGTACTTGAAAACTAGTAATTGGCTCTGACACCCTGTGAAAAAAGCTTATGACTATTCACTCTGTCTATGCCCCTCATAATTTTGTAGACTTCTATCAGTTCGCCCCTCAGCTTCCATCATTCCAATGAGAACAAACCGGGTTTATCCAACCTCTTCCCATTGCTAATGCCCTCCATACCAGGCAACATCCTGGTAAACCTCTTCTATACCCTCTCCAAAGCCTCCACATCCTTCTGGTAGTGTGATGACCAGAATTGAACACTATATTCCAAGTGTGGTCGAACTAAGATTCTATTCAACTGTAGCATGACTTGCCAATTTTTATACTTCATGCTCCAGCCGATGAAGGTATGCCGTATGCCGCCTTGACTATCTTCTCCACTTACGTTACCACTTTCTGTGACCTGTGGACCTGTACACCAAGATCCCTCTGTCTGTTAAAGTATCTGCCATTTACTGTGTATTTCCCACCTGTATTAGACCTTCCAATGTGCATTACTTCACATTTTTCTGGATTAAACTCCATCTGTCATTCTCTGCCCAAGTCTCTAATCGATCTGTATTCTGCTGTGAAACAAAAGAGAAAATGCTGGAAAATCTCAGCAGATCTGGCATCATCTGTAGGGAGAGAAAAGAGCTAATGTTTCGAGTCCGATGACTCTTTGTCAAATCTCTCTGTATTCTGCTGTATCCTCTGACAGTTCTCATCGCTATCTGCAATTCCACCAATCTTTGTGTCATTGCAAACTTACTAATCAGACCAGTACATTTTCCTCCAAATAATTTATATATACTACAAACAGCAAAGGTCCCAGCACTGATCCATGTGGAACACCACTAATCACAGCTCTCCATTCAGAAAAGCACCCTTCCATGCTACCCTCTGTCTTCTATGCCTGAGCCAGTTCTGTATCCACCTTACCAGATCACCTCTGATTTAATGTAACTTCACCTTCTGTACCAGTCTGCCATGAGGGATCGTTTCAAAGGACTTCTGAAGTCCATATAGACAACATCCACCACCCTACCTTCTTCAATCATCTTTGTCACTTCCTCGAAAAACTTGGTCAAGTTAGTGAGGCATGACGGCCTCTTCACAAAACTGTGCTGCCTCTCGCTAATACGTCCACTTGCTTCCAAATGGGAGTAAATCCTGTCTCAAAGAATCCCCTTCAATAATTTCCCCACCGCTAACGTAAGGCTCACTGTAATTTCCTGGATTATCCTTGCTAGCTTTCTTAATTAAAGGAACATTGGCTATTTTCCAGTCCTCTGGGACCTCATCTGTAGCCAGTGAGGATAAAAAGATTTCTGTCAAGGCCCCAGCAATTTCCTCCCATGCCTGCCTCCATAAGCTGCCTTTTGGGCAGCAGGGTAGCATGGTGGTTAGCATAAATGCTTCACAGCTCCAGGGTCCCAGGTTCGATTCCCGGCTGGGTCACTGTCTGTGTGGAGTCTGCACGTCCTCCCCCTGTGTGCGTGGGTTTCCTCCGGGTGCTCCGGTTTCCTCCCACAGTCCAAAGATGTGCGGGTTAGGTGGATTGGCCATGCTAAATTGCCCGTAGTGTCCTAATAAAAGTAAGGTTAAGGGGGGGGTTGTTGGGTTACGGGTATGGGGTGGATACGTGGGTTTGAGTAGGGTGATCATGGCTCGGCACAACATTGAGGGCCGAAGGGCCTGTACTGTGCTGTACTGTTCTATGTTCTATGTTCTATAACCACATCAGGCCCTGGGAACTTATAGAACAGATGCTACCCTGCTGCCCCTAATTATCTACCTTAATGTTTTTCAAGACACCCAATACTTCCTCCTTTTTGATCTAAATATGACCCAGGCTATCTACACACCCTTCCCCAGACTCATCATCCACCAAGTCCTTCTCTTTGGTGAATACTGATGCAAAGTACTCATTTCGTACATCGCCTATTTCCTCTGGTTATACACAGTGATTTCCTCCTCTTTCCCTGGCTACCCTCTTGCTCTTTATATACGTATAAAAAGCCTTGGAATTTTCCTTAATCCTGTTTGCCAATGACTTTTTGTGACCCCTTTTAGCCCTCCTGACTCCTTGCTTAAATTCCTTCCTACTTTCCTTATATTCCACACAGGCTTCATCTGTTCCCAGCCTTCTAGCTTTTACAGATGCCTCCTTTTTCTTTCTGACTAGGCTCACAATATCCCTCGTTATCACAGGAACATGCCGGCCCTGAATACCAATCAACTGACATTTGAAAGCCTCCCACATGTCAGATGTTGATTTACCCTCAACATCCGTCCCCAATCCAGGTTCTTCAGTTCCTGCCTAATATTGTTATAATTAGCTTCCCCCAATTTAGCACCTTCATCTGAGGGATATTCTTATCTTTCTCCAACAATGCCGTAAAAACTTACTGAATTATGGTCACTGTTCCTGAAATACTCTCCTACTGAAACTTTGACCACCTATCCAGGCACATTCCCCAATACCAGGTCCAGTACGGTCCCTTCCCTAGTTGGACTATCTACATATTGTTTCAAGAAGCCCTTCTTGATGCTCCTTACAAACTTTGCCCCATCCAAGCCCCTCGCACAAAGTGAGTCCCAGTCAATATGCGGAAAGTTAAAATATATGGAAAGTATTGGGTGCCTTGAAAAACATCCCAACCACACCAACACTGTTGCTTTTACATCTTACCAAAACCGGCCTACATATCTGCTCCTCCGTCTCCCACTGGCTGTTGGGAGGCCTGTAGTAAATCCCCAACATTGTGACTACACCCTTCCTATTCCTGAGTTCTACCCATATTGCCTCTCTGCATGAACCCTCTGAGGTGTCCTCCCACAGTACAGCTGTGATATTCTCCTTAACCAGTAGTGCAACTCCCCTACCTCTTTTACATCCTCCTCTATCCTTCTTGAAACATCTAAATCTTGGAATGTTTAGCTGCCAATCCTGTCCCTCCCTCAATCAAGTCTCGGTAATGACAACATTATAGTTTCAAGTACTAATCTAAGCTTTAAGTTCATCCCGAAAGTCTTGCTTGTTAGGTGAATTGGACATTCTGAATTCTCCCTCAGTGTACCTGAACAGGCACCAAAATATGGCGACTAGGGGATTTTCACAGTAACTTCATTGCAGTGTTAATGTAAGCCTACTTGTGACGCTAATAAAGATGATTATTATGTTATACTTCTTACATTAAAACAAATGCACTTCAGATGTTCTGCAACATCTCCCTGCCTGCTCTTCGTCTGAGTCTTACTAGCCCTACTCTCTAGTTCCCCTTCAGTTATTTCACCTTCTGACCTATTGCGCCGGTTCCCACTTCCCCGTCACACTAGTTTAAACCCTCCGTGTGACACTAGCAAACCTCGAGGCCAATGTATTTATGCCCCTCCAGTTTAGATGCAACCTGTCCATCTTGAACAGCTCCCACCTACCCCGGAAGAGATCAGTGGTCTAGATATCTGAAACCCTCCCTTCTACACCAGCTATTTAGCCATGTGTTTATATGACAGAGTCATAGAATTTACAGTACAAAAGGAGGCCATTCGGCCCATCAAGTATGCACTGGCCCTTGTAAAGAATACCCTACTTAAGCCCACACCTTCACCCTATCTCTGTAACCCAAATAACCCCACTTAACCTTTTTGGACACGAAGAGCAAGTTAGCTTGGCCACCTAATCTGCACATTTTTGAATTGTGGGAGGAAACCGGAGCACCCGGAGGAAACCCACACGGACACGGGGAGAACGTGCAGACTCCACACAGACAGTGACTAAAGCCGGGAATCGAACCTGGGACCCTGGAGCTGTGAAGCAATAGTGCTAACCACTTTGCTACTGTACTGCCACTAGCTGTACTATCTGTACTATGGGCCGCGCGGTAGCACAGAGGTCCCTCATTAACTGGGACATGCTGTCGAGGCACTGAGCCATGCCTTGGACACCACCATTTATGTCATTGGCGTCGTGCTCCAGGCTTTCCACTGCAAACGTCACCTGATCATTGTTGGCCTCGGTGCCATGCATTGCTGGTGCCATCTCCTGCGTCCTTAGCCTTTGGGACTCCTCCAATTGGCTACGCACTCGCCGGGTGTCGCTGACATCCCTCTCACAGCCATATTCTAGCGTCTGCATCAGCTCTGGGTGAACCTTGTCTAGAGGCTTGGCATCTGACTGGGATCCAGCTGCACCATGGGATCCAGCAGATCTCCAACTGCTGACTTCCTTGGATGTTCTTGCCTCCACGTGATGTGCGTCAGCAAATGTGTGGTGCTCACCAGATTGATCACACAGAAGCCTGTCCACTAATATCGCCCACTGAGGTGTGGGTCTCTGCGCTGGTGGAGGGTGGGGGTGGCAGCTGTGATTTCTCGAGGATGGCCTCCTATGAGCTCTCCTCCGAGCTGATCCCTTGGGTGCTGGGGGGGGGGGAACAACTTTGGCTGGCCATTTTCCATCTGCTGGAGATTCTGCAAGAGAAAGGACATGTCAGTGAGAGGAAAGGAACATTTTGTCCGACATACTCAACTCCCTTGAGACAGGTCATTTGGGTGAAGGGGCAGTGGATCCTCAACTCTGTGGCTCAGGCCAGCCTTGCTGACGGTGACTGCTCTATTCTTGGTCAGCCCCGCGATCTCCAGGGCCCGTTCCTCACTGGGGGTGACAATTCTGTTGTCTGGCACCCCGCCGCCCGTCTGGGCCCTTTCCCACCCTTTCTGTGCGAACATCTCTTGTGGGGACAAAGAGAAACCATCATCAGCTGCATGCCTTGTATATCGGGGGAGGGTCTTTGGAAGGTGACGTGTGAGCACCATTGCTGGGCATGGGTGGGTTGTGCTGGTTGGTGCCAGGGTGTGCTGGTGCGCCGTATTATGCTTGGTGGGTGGCAGGGGGTGTACGAGGCGCCAGCCATCGACTCATGGGGTGCAGGGAGGTCAGGAGATGGAAGGCCGAACCGATGCCTGGGTGGGGGAGCAGCGTCAACTTATCCGTGCGGCCCAATGGAGGCCATTGATCTTCTTCCTGCACTGGACTGAAGTCTCCTCGCCACGCTGCTGATGGCCGCTGCCACTGCCTCTGAGGTGGCATTGGCGGCCCTGTGGCTGATCCTCTAACCCACTCGGGGGAACAGGGTGACCCGTCTCGCGTTCCTGAAGTGTGGCGCAGATCTCTGTGATAGCATGGCTGTGTGCTGTCTGGAGTGTGCTCGGAGGGAGTGATTTATGTGCTGCGCCCCTTTGTTAGCGGGGAACTACTGGGTGCGGTCCAGGTGAATCAGCTGGCTGGGCGGCCATTTCCACCGTGAAGCCCATGGGGGATCTTTTCCAGCCCTAATTAATGTTAGATACCGTCCGTGGTCTCGCTGAGTTGGCTGTCAGGAAGCACCCGGAAAGTCCCGCCCGGCACTTAGTGCTTCTCCCTTAGATCGCGGTCCGTACCTTTCAGAATGTATCTCTGTTACATTTCACATGGTTTCCATGCTGCTGCCTCTTTTTAAAATCCTACTGCCGACTTCCTGTTCTGAAAACATGCAATCTTTTACCAGCCTGAATTTTATTCATAACCAAATGCTCCTTTTTTGTTGCATTTGAACAAACGGCTGTTAGTTTAAGAAATCACCCGTGTTTAAAGCAGCTGCTGACATTTGACCTCAAAATGTAGAGTGCACATTGTGTGCTCGCCACTGCACATTGTCTGACTGTGGACAGTGGTTCGCTAATTGTGTCCATCCTGAGCTCCTATCTCCTATTTTGAGTAGTTTTCTGTGAGACAGCATACAGAGGTGGGCTTAAGTTATATTGCTTATTTTATCCTTTAAATTGGAAACATGAGCCACTCAATATAAGTGGCTCCAATTCCTGCTGTGTTCTCCAAGTGAAGCAAGTCACTCTCTTAGCCAACCATTGATTTGCTGCACGGATTTGTAAAACACAAGAGGCAACAGAGGGACTGTGAAGGGCAGGTCATATAGATTGTACTTGTCAGAAATATTAAATGAAATGAAAATCGCTTATTGTCACAAGTAGGCTTCAAATGAAGTTAAATGAAGACCTTCTAGATTCACTTTGTTACTTTTGTGCATCAAAATAAATATTATTCATACCAGAGTTTAGGCCACAGGAAATCCTCAAAGGATGCTGATGTCATTGGGGATTTTTCTCAGCAGTAGTAAATTCCAGATTCTGCAGATTTCTTCCTTGACATTGAGTTATGCCTGTGCTGCATACTTAATGGTTTGCTGCAGAATGCCGTTCGACCCTTTAGAGACTGAACCCTTTGTCATTACCAAACCCCACAATTTTCTGCGTATCTTTTTGTTTTTTAATGTTTTCAATTTGGAATATCTGTCTTTTTAATTATCCTTAAAGCTGCTAATTATTTTCTGCTCAGACCTATAAATTGTCAGAAAAATATAATCCCCCACCCTCAAACCAACAAAGGTAAATCAGGCATTCAGGCTCATGCCTCCTGCACTCTCTCCATAGAAGTCATTGCCCAGTTGCTTCCCTCTGTTTCTGTCTGTCCCTTTACATAGTTCGAGCTCTGCCTGTAGCCCCAATTCTCTGTATCTATCTTTTTTGTTTTTGAATACCAAAGCAGTATTTTGATCATTTGTTTTCCACGAGGCATATCGGCTGAACGCCGCCAGGGAACTATTGGGATTAACCATGGGTGTCTACAAATATGAACAAAAACAAAATCACTTCTCGTAAGATTCGCTCAAAATAGAAAGAAGCATGTTCCAGCACTGTTTGCCAGTACCTCTCAATTGCACCTTTTATTACACATCTTCTCAGTTTTTGATAGGTCCAATGTGAGCTCTAAATCATTTGAATGGTGACAGTAATATGTTGTGGTGTACATCCCCTTTAAATACTGCCTGACGCGCTCTTCCTTCATCCTCTGCTCCTCCTCCTCCTCCTCCATGATGTCTATAGGGAATGCCACACCTCCTCCTTTGGGGAGTGACAGAATACAAACAGTCCCGGCTGAATGCCAAAAAAAAACCAAATCACTGAAAATGACCCTTCCCAGCTGCATTCATTGCTCAACCAATTCCTAGTAGTCCGTAGGCTCAAAAACTCCTCAGTTCCAACAGTGTCAGCTGAGTCTGGGAACATCTGAGTTTTATACATCACCTTCGAAAGTAACCTGCGTACATGATGAGCTGAAAACCTTGAAATTCAGGTTGCCAGCACATTGGCCCTCATTTACATATAGTTTAGTTAGATGCAGGGAATTGAGCAGATGGATCATTGGAAGGGCCAAGCCATGTTCGGAAATAGGGCAGATCAGCTTCTGCCCTACAGGCAGATGAACCCCAGTTCGTTGCCCAGAAAATTTACTTGCTCTGGTTTTATGCTGGAGACCTGCCATGGCATGGAATTTCAAGGCCAGGAGCTTTAAGCGCTGTCTTAAAATAAGTGTAATCTGTGTCAATCGAACACTGTCATTTATTTTTTTGCATCTGATTTTTTTTACGGGTCCGATGCACATTTTGAATGTGCCTTAATAACAAAAGAATGTGGCTCTGACAATGTTAATAATGATGTGGTACCGAGTACGCCATTAAAAAGGAACCTAATAGGTACAGGGCTATGGGTAATTAATGCTGTGGGGTATTTTACTCTGCAAAAATGGTTTTAAAACTCTGCTGCCCATGTCCCAACTCCTACCAGGTCATGTTCACCCATCCCGACTATGCTCACTGACATACATTGCACCCACTTATGCAAAGCCTCAATTTTAAAATGCCCTTCCTTGTTTTCAACCCCCTCTATATATTTGCTGCACCCTCCTCCAGCCCTGCAAACCTTCTATTTTTGTGCCTCGTTCAATTCTGGCCTCTTGAGCATCCCTAATTTTAATTACTCCCATGATTGGTGGCCCTGCCTTCTATTTCGAAAATACAATGCTCTGGAATCCCTTCCCCCTCCGCCTCTCCAGCATTCTTTTCTCCTTCAAGATTCTCTTTGAAACTTACCTCTTTGACCAAATCTTTTATCACCTGCTGAAATGGCCTAGACTTTCATCACCAAAGCTGGTAATGGGAATTGGAAAAATTCCAGGACCACACTCCCTGCCCCTGCCGGATCAGACTCACCGCCCCTCTCCTGCACCACCACCCCCCCCCCAGCTCCTTGCCTAGGGAGATAGTGCCCACAAAGGTGGGACCTTCATTGTGAAATTGACCGCAGAGAACCGGAGGACCTCATTATGTCTGCATGGCTGAGTGCCCAGACATCAATTGCTCATGTTGAAATGGCTGTGCCTCAGGGAAAACATTGCTGATTGACAGCTCTAGCTCTCTCATCTCTACTGTCAACTTCACAGTATTTATTTACACAAGCTTAAGTGTAAGGGCTTCCAGTTGATGTTACTTTAAAGGTTCTGGATGATCGGCACTTTTATTGCCCTGTAGTGAAATTGCATTTTAACACAATTGAAAGGAATTAATTCGTGACTTTATAAATTTTTTTTTGACATATCCTATTGTCACAATCGGGTTCATTGGTTATATGTAGTGTGTGGTGGTTCAATAGGCTTGATGCCATAGCTTGCATAGGATCATGAGGGGCCATAGGTCTGGGAGTAGGGCATAGCTTGGCATAGGGTACACGAGGAGCCATGGGATGTGTGTGGACTGTCATAGCTCAGCTTAGGGGGAAAGGAGGGGGTATTTGAGGGAATATCTTGGAATGGGAGCATGGGGGCCTGGGGAATAGGTGGGGATGGCATAGGGAGCATGAAGGCCATGGAGAGTGGATGAATGTCAAAGGTTGGCATGAGGGGCGATAGGGGTTGGGTGAGGGCAAAGTATAAAAGAAGGGATATCACGGACCATGAGGGTTTGGTGGAGTGCCCTAGCTTGACATTAGAGTGATGAGGAACCATGGGTGAAGGAGATGTAGCTTGGCATGGAGGCATGTGGCCTTGGGGTGCATGGGGAGGTGGGGGGGGGGGGGGGGGGGTATACATTAACATAGGCCTGTTGAGCACCTTTTTAACTTAGCTTTTAAAAGACCCCACGTGCAGACTAAGGTTCACAACTCCTCTGAAACTACTCTTTAAAAGCCTGGCCTGACTCAATGTAAATTGTGGAGGACAAGGACATGGCAATCCCCCACATTGGAGCCAACCAGTTGAGGAATGCCTGATGCGGGCTTTTGACATGAACCATCCTGCATCCTTTAAAGGCACTCCCAAAAATCGGGCAGCCTGGGAAAGAGGTTGGGAATCCTGGTATTGAGGCCCACCTGTCATTTCTAAAGGGTTCCTCAGTCTTCTGGACTCAAGTGAAAATCCAGCCCATTGTCAAATTTTGTTTGATAATGCTCCTTTCAAGCACCATTGGACGTTTTCTATGTTAAGCCAAGCTATTAAAATACAAGGGAGGTCTTGTGGCACAGTGGACAATCTCCCTGCCTCTGAAGCTCCGGGTTCGAGTCCCACCCCAGGACGTGATGGCCAAGGAAGGTGCGTTCATAACATGATCAAATAGGTTGAGTGTGTCAACCTGCAAATTTTTCCAACACACCAATGGCTCGCGGCGGTAAGAGCAGGAGAGACTCCTGGTCAGCCACACTTGATGTGGAGTTGCACCCCTCAAGCTTTGAACGTCGCCGTTGTCCCAGAGGACCATAGGTTGATCTCCCCTTTTAGAGAGAGCTGACTAGTGATCTAACCTAAGGGTCACCACACTTCAGATGAGGGGCAAGGCTGAGAAGCGGTGCCTTCATGAATAACCTCAGCCGGCATGAGAATTGGATCCATGCTGTCGGTGCCTCTCTGCATCATGAACCAGCCATCCAGCCAACTGAGCTAACCAATCCCTCTGAAGGATTTAAGCCTCTGGTGACAGACTAGTGACCTGATCTGGGAATTATTAGCTATGGAAACAGACCAAAGTCTGCCTTCGTGCACCACTAGCTGCAGGAAGAGAATTGGAATTAAAATGCAAGTGCTAATCCGTATGTTCATATCTAAGTTGTTACCTTTAAATAGGTTCAAGTTGTTATTATTATAATGCATCTTCCCATGTCTACCAGTATTCTCTTTAGGCTGCATATGGTCATACAGCAGTCCGAAAGCTCCCATGCAGACTGCAGGCAGGTTGGCCTCCTTAAGTTACTGTGTGTGCACAGCCACAGAAAAATAATTAAAGGACCCGTGCATTTAAATCACCTGAGCACTGCAAAAAAAAATTAGAGAGTATGTTGATGTCCACCCAAGAAGAAAGTTGGGTGTATAGCTGACCCCAGACCTGCAGTTGTTAGAATGTTACAGTGCTGTGTTTCACAGTTGCCTGGAAGTAACTTCCTCAGTCAACCACTTCTGGAATCAATTATTAGCATTAGCAAGGTAATATCCGAAAGGGAACCATTCCTACAACTGCACCAAACCACACAAGGTCCAAATTAAGCTTGCGTTTAACATACCAGCTTTCATCCCTGGAAATGGATTTGCATAATGAGTTCGACACCCAATAGCCCACATGTCAGGTATATGGCCTACCACAGTATGGTTTGGCCTGTTATTACATAGAACATTGAACATACAGTGCAGAAGGAGGCCATTTGGTCCATCAAGTCTGCACTGACCCACTTAAGCCCTTCCACCCTATCAACGTAACCCAAGAACCCCTCCTAACCTTTCTGGTCACTTAGGGCAATTTATCATGGCCAATGCACCTAACCTGCACGTCTTTGGACAGTGGGAGGAAACCGGAGCACCCAGAGGAAACCCATGCAGTCACAGGGAGAACGTGCAGACTCCGCACAGACAGTGACCCAGCGGGGAATCAAACCTGGGACCCTGGCGCTGTGAAGCCACAGTGCTAATCACTTGTGCTGCCATGCTGCCCGATATTGATTATAAGTGGGATTATTACATTATTATTACTCTGCATGTAAACTCTTATAATTACTCATTGGGCACCACGCGATTCAACGGAAACAATTCTCAGTGTCATTTTGAGCGTGCTTGGTGGATGTTCTTCAACGGCCACGTTAGCGAGATTGCGGCCCATACTCAACGGCACTTAGTGCTAAAAATGAGCCTGGCAAGCTTCTTGACATTACTGGCTCCCTCACCGTTTGATTCACCGGACTTGTGCCTCAGCTTCTCACTGCTTTTAAACTCCCTCACCACTTACTCCCAGTCAACGCATAAGCATGACAGAACGCAGACTTGCTCCTCGCTTTGGGGATTCCAAGATGGCCAGGCATCTCGATGCAGTGAATAAGAGGCGGGGCATCCTGTTTCCCCCCCAGGGGTGGAATGACCAGTAGCAGGACCAGCAACACTGCCTGGGAGTCAGTGGCAGCGGCCGTCAGTGCAGGCAGCATGACCAGAAGGACCGCCATCCACTGTCAGAAGAAGACCAATGACCTCCACCGAGCTGCAAGAGTAAGTTACCACTCTCTCCTGGCATCAGTTACACCTGCCACCCCTCAAATTCCCAAATCCCCCCCCGGGGGGGGGCACAAATCAATGGCTGACACCTGGCACCCTTCCCACATTCGATCTTCGTGCTTGCTCCTCAGAACCCACTGGCACCCATCAGAACAACTCCTTCATGGCCAGGTGCAGTGCCCACACATGCCATCTGCTATAGGCCCCCTCACCCATAAAGTGTGCAGCTCACAACGCCCTTTCTTGTCCCTGCAGGAGAAGATAGCGCATAATTAGTGGGAGAGGACCAAGACATAGGGGGGGATGCCAGAGATCCAAGTCCTCAACCCTGATGCGGAACACCCACCCCATCCGCCGTCCAAGAGTCTGCCTCGGAGGAGAGCTCCGAGAAGACTACCATCAAGGTGTCACAGCCTCACCGCCACCTTTCACCAGTGCAGAAACACACACCTCGGAGGGCGACATTAGTGGACAGGCTTTGGAAGCACAATCTGGTGAGCACTACACTGTTGCTGATGCACATCAGCTGGAGACCAACCTTGTATATTGACCCACTGACCGTGCAAACACAGGCCCATCACCCTGGAGTGATGTTACACAGAGTGGGGTGGGGGGGGAGCAAGGTGGTTGTGGAGGGAGTGGGTGGGGGGGGGAGCAAGGTGGTTGTGGAGGGAGTGGGTGGGGGGGGGGGGGGGGTAGCAAGGTGGTTGTGGAAGGGGTGGTGCTTTGGGGGGCTGAGAATGTGGGGGGGGGGGAAACTAATTTGTTTCATTACCAATTTTTTCATTTGACACTGAATCCTCACTTTACAACCATTCCAAATTAATATAAAACAAATAATGAACTTACAACAAACAAACAGCAAAGCCCATAGTCCTCAAGCACTTCAGTTCCCCCACTCACCCCGCCAGTCCATGTCTATTCACAAAGTCATTCGCCTCCTCCAGCGCATCGGAATAATTGTCTCTGACCTTGTAGGTGACTCAAATCGCACGTTATTATAGAGCGCAGCCTTAGCCTTATTAAGTGCCGCACGCCTTCTTGCCAGACCTGCTTCATTGTCCTGGTGTATTCTGAAGGCACGGCCCTCCCAACTGCCAGCTTGGTGGTCCTTCGCCCATCTCGGGACCCGCACTTTGTCCAGGTATCTATGGAACCTGACTATGATTGTCCGTGGTGGCTCCCTTGATCTGGGCTTCTGCCTCAACCATTGATGGGCTGGTTCCAACACGGCAGGGGTCGGAAAGATCCCCACCCCCATCAATTTTTCAAACATCTTAGAGATGTAATCCATAGCATTTGTACCTTCTAGGCCCTCCAGCAGCCCAACAATTATTGAGTTCTGCCGTCTGGAGTAATTCTTCAAATCATCGACCTTGGCGTTTAACGCCTTCCGCTCCTCAGCCAACAACACCATCTCTGCCTCCAAAGAGACAATCCCATCGCTATGATCATTAAGCGCCACCGCCTTCTTGATCGTAACCCTCTGTACCTCTGTCCGCTGTTCCAACCTGTCCAGGGATGCCTGAATACGGCCACCGTCCCTCAATCACCTTCGTCAGATCCACAGAGACTGCTTGTCGCGGCTTCCTACATTCACCTGTTAAATTTCCACCAACTCCTTGGTCGTCCACTGAGGGGGCGATGAAGTCACAGAGGCCTCTGCCATTTTCTCCTCTTCAGAGGCTCGAGGACGTTCTGAATCCGACGAGAAACCCTTGCCGACTTCTGCCTTGTGTCCTACCCATCAGGCACCACATGGACCAGGGGAACCTATTGTAACGTACTGCACCAATTTCTTCTCAAAAATCACCCGTTTACTGGGCAGAAAGGGTCAAAAAAATAAATCCCTTGGTGGGAGTAACCTTGTGTGTGACTGTTCACCTCGTATCGCCACTGGAAGTGATGACACTGGATCCTAATCCGGTATACTTATGTTCTGTAAAAATAGCAATGGAATTATCATCAGTGTAGCTTTTTACAGGACTCTTTGACATTGGGAAATCTTTTCTCATGCCCACTTTATTTGAATGCATGTTCCATTATGGAAATGTTTGCCTTCACGTCACATTGCCCAGTAAACATGCCTGAAGCCAATTATTCTGCTGATACCATTTTGAACCTAATTGTTTGAAATGAAGAGAATGTCATTTTCAAAATTATCTTTTAAAAACTCATAGATTGCAGTGCATGTGACTTTTAGAATTATTCATGTTGGGTCTGAAATTGGCCCGACATAACTTGTGCTGTAACAGCAACAATGGAGTAGTGTCCTGTCTTGAAACAATTACCACCCATTTGGCAGCATATCACTGAACATTTCAAAACGTAACATTCCCATGGGAAAGTGAAACAAGCCGATTACTGTTCCTCCTTGTTAAATTGTCCTTCCTCCATATGATTTTAGTTCTGTAAGCTTCAGGGTTCAGATGTTTAGGAAAAAGAAAGTGCTTCAGCAATCATTGTACATTATGCACCAGATAAACAATACAAGCCTGTTTATGTGACATATTTACAGTACTGTTCATGAAGGACATAAGAAAGGGCTGAAGAAGGAGGTCACTGCTTTTGGCCAGTCCTTGTTATTTAACAATATGTATGTAAATGTATTACGGTATAGCTCTGGCAGCATTCAAACCATTCATTTGCATTCAGTGCACAGCAACTTCCCGTTAAACCCTTTCTATTCCATTAACTAGGCCCTCTACAAATCTTCATTTCACTTCCTACATAATTAGTGACTCTCTTTTCCCTTGATTTTTTTCTCTCCAGTCTTCCCACTAAGAAGTAATTTTCTCAAAGTGTGCAGAGATCGACGGTTGTCTGAATTTGCATTGTATTGACTTGGGGAATAATAATTTGAGTAAAATTGCCCTTTTCTAAAAAGGCATAGAGATTGGGAAGAAAAAAACATTTTTAAAGGAATGTCTATGATCAGGGTCAGTGTTGCTGAACAAAATGAATGAAGGAAATGGTAAGTATTTTAGCAGTGTTTTTCACCAAACCTTGGGGACCCACGCTGGCCGACCTTGACGGCCCAGGCCAGGCGACCTTGACGGCCCAGGCCAGGCGACCTTGACGGCCCAGGCCAGGCGACCTACGCAGCGGCCCGGGCCGGCCGACCTTGACGGCCCAGGCCGACCTTGACGGCCCAGGCCGGCCGACCTACGCGGCGGCCCAGGCTGGCCGACCTTGGGGCCCAGGCCGGCCGACCTTTGGGACCCATGCTGCATTCGCTTATCCAGTCTATCCTCAGTCAAAGCAGTGTTTGGGACACTAAAGCTTTTCTTGTCCCAGGCAAGGGAGGGAAAGAAAATCATCTAATATTCCTGTTCTTAATCACTATCCAGTAGGCATTGAATTTATGTCAGAATTGAGTGAGGACAGGATCAGATATGCCTCTGATATTCTCCTATCTATGAAAATTCACTGTCCAGGGTTACACTTGAAGAATAGTTACTTATGAGAGATACTGGAGGGATGCCAACAATTGTGAACCTGCACTCATCATTGGACACTGTTTTGAGGAAACAATGAAGCGAAGCAAGAAGACTGAGGAGTGGAGAACAAAGAACAAATATCATTGGGAGAGAGCCATATGTGGTTCTTGTAAATAAACCAACCATAAATCTGAAGATAATGACATTGAAATCTTGATTTATAGTTGACTTAAATGCAATTGAATTACTTGATGCAAGTTTATTCAACTTCAAAGCACACTATTAGAAACATGTTAATCAATAGTGATGAATGCTGACAACACTAAAACTTCTCCACAGACAACTGACAAACTAACTGCTCTGGTTGTCATTAATCAGACAGAATAGACATTGAACAAAGTTTTCTCAGATATTAATTATTTTCTCAGATATTCCTTAGTGGCATCGTGATGTGCTCATGTTTCCCCAACCAGAAGACATGCCATTGAAGGTACTTCATGGAGACTGATTTCCTTCCAGATCGCCAAAGCCCTGTATCTCTTTAACTCCTGCTTAATTTGGTCTCAATACCTGCCCATAATCAGCCCCCGCAACTGTCATCCCCCCCTCCCCCTGTCAGAGCACAGACTGTAAATTATAAGATGGTTCAAACTATCTGGGGTAGACTCAGTGGAAATTTATAAGCACATTTCATTTCTGCATCTGTTAATTCTCTACCCAGTTAGTTTGGTTACTCTGCATTGATAATCCCACGCATCCTCTTCAGTTGCAACTCCCCCACTGTCTCTCAGATGCTGAGACGCAGGATGGGGGGGGGGGGGGGGGGAAGAGAGAGAATGGGTATCAGCAGTGTCTTCAAGACAGAGATAGATTGGTTCTTGATTAATAAGGGGATCAGGGGTTATTGGGAGAAGGCAGGATAATGGGGATGGGAAACATCAGCCATGATTGAATGGTGGAGCAGACTTGATGGGCCGAATAGCCTAATTTTGCTCCTATGTCTTGTGGTCTTATGGTCAATGTTTGCAGGAGCTTCCTCGTTCCACAATACATCAGCAGCTTGCATTTATTCCACCATGGGGGCGATTTTAATTGTGCATTGGACCCTAGGGTAGACAGACATAGTCCCAAGTCAATGGCTGGGTCGGGGATGGTGAGCGAATTGGTATTTATGGATCAGATGTGGAATTGTGGACCCGTGGAGATTCAGGCACCCAGGGGAGAGGGAGTACCCCCACATCGATTTCTTTGTGTTGGGGCAGGCGGTGCTGTCAGGAGTCGTGGGGGCGGAGTATGCAAGAATACTAATTTTGAACCATGCGCTACATTATGTGGGCATGAGGTTTGAGACGAGGCAGGTGCAGAGACCAATGTGGTTGTTTGACTCTTCGCTTTCGGCTGACAGGTTTTGTGACAAGGTGGCACTGCCGATAAGGAGTTACGTGGAGTTGAATCAAAATGGGGAGGTGTCTGCAGCCAATTTCTGGGAGGTACTGAAGGTGGTGGTTCAGGGGGAGGTTATCTGCTTTAAGGCCTACAGACGTAGAGTTGAGAGGGAGAAAAGGCAGAGGCTGTTGGAAGTTATTGTCAAGCTGGATTGTAGATATTCAGTGGCCCTGTCTAGGGAGCTGTTGGCAGAAAGGAAGAAATGCAGGGGCAGTTCCATCAGCAGGCAACGGGGAAGGTGGTGGGTCAGCTCCGCCAGTTAAGAGGGGTTCAGGATGAGTATGGTGAGAATGCTAGTTGCCAATTGAAGGTAGTTCAGATAACACATTTGACAATGTTGAGAATCAATCGCATGTTTGAAGGGGTTGAGGACGATTGTGTCAGATACGGGAGGGGACCAGCCAATCATGTACACATGTTTTGGTCGTACCCGAAACTTGGAAAATTCTGGAACACCTTCTTTCGCAACATGTTGGCAGTGTTGCAGTTGGACCTAGAACCCAGTCCCCTGGGAGCAATATTCGGGGTATCCGACTTGCTGGAGCTCCAGACAGAGGCAGGGGCAGATGTCTTAGCCTTTGCCTTGCTGGTGGTGAGGAGGTGTATCCTATTGGGTTGGAGGTCAATTTCTCTACCCTGTGCCTCAATATGGCTGGGAGATTAACTGGAGTTTCTAAGTTTAGTGAAGGTTAAATTTAATTCAAGACGGAATGATGAGGGGTTTCATAAAATACGGGCCGTGATTCTCCCTTCTGGGGACTCAGCTCCCACGCTGGCGGGAGAACTGGCGCCAAGATCGCACATGCGCTGAAGGGGCGGCGTGATCTCGCGCATGCGCGGAACAGAAGCAGTGGTTCCGTGCATCCGCAGGCCACCCGGCGTATTTTGGCACATGAGCAGGGGGGTGGGGGTTCTCTTCTCCGCTGGCCATGGCGGAGCCCTACAGAGTCCCGCGCACAGATCGTTGGGGAGGGGGGGGGGGGGGGGGGCCTGGGGTTGGAACCCACTGCACCCCTCCAAGGACCGGCCCCACCAACTTACCTGCCAGGTCCCGCCGGTACGTGAGTTGAGTGATTTACGCTGGTGGGGCTGACCAAAAACAGACGGCTGCTCAGCCCAACGGGGCCCGGAGTATTGCTGGGGGGGGTGCAAATCTCGCCCCGCCGCCGGCTGCCATATTCACCGGCACCATTTTTCGGGTGGGAGCGGCATTCACGCCACGCCAGTCGGGGGCCGTTGGCAGCGACCTCCCCGCTCGGCCCATCGGGGCCCGGAGTATTGCTGGGGGCGGGGGGGGGTCACTGCCAACGGTCCCCGACTGCCGTGGCGTGAATGCCGCTCCCACCCAAAAAACGGTGCCGGTGAATATGGCAGCTGGCGGCGGGGCGAGATTTGCACCCCCCCGCCCCCGGATTCGCCGACCTGGCGGGGGGTCTGAGAATCTCGCCCATGGAGTCTGTTTATATCTCACTTTAAGGAATTTACCTCAATCGGCAGCTAAAATGGGAAGGGGCTAGTTAGTTAATTAATTGGTTTTGGGCTGAGGATGTGATTGTTAATTGTTAGTTAAATATGTGTAATGTAATTTATGTACAAGACAAATTTTGAAAAAGCAAATAAAAGTATTTATTAAAACATTGCCCCTTAATTGGAAAAATAAAAAAAAAACTATATGCACCCTGCATGGCAAATGTGAGGACAAATGGGATGCATTCGGGGTATATGTTGCAGAGGGGGACAAAACAGGGATGCCCGCTGTCTCCGTTATTGTTCGTGTTGGTCATTGAGCCTCTGATGATTGCCCTGGGGGCTTTGAATGAGTAGCAGGGGATTTTGAGGGGAAGGGTGTAGAGAGCATAGGGTGTTGTTATACGCCGACGATTTATTATTGTATATTACAAACTCTTTGGAGAGTACGGGGAGTTATGGCACGTTGGGGAAATTCGTGCCATTTTTGGTGTATAAATTAAATGCAGGAAAAAGTGCCATTTTCCCAGTGAATTTCCACAGTGAGTTGGGGATTGAGCTGGGGTGGGGGGTATGGAGCAAGATAATGCATCGGGTCAACTCGACCTCCTCCTGTGTGAGGATGAGCCTTATACAATTTAAGGTGGTACACGGGGTGCATGTGAAACGGAGTCACACGAGTGGATTTTTCCCAGGAATGGAGGATACATATGTGAGGTGTGGGAGGGGGCTGGCGAACCACAGTCATATCTTTTGGTGGTGTACAGAGCTGGAGGATTTCTGGGAGATAGTGTTCGAGACTCTGTCGGGGATAATGGTCGGCAGCGCCACCGAGGGTCACGACATGGTTGGGGGATTTGTGTGAATTTTTGAGTTTCCCATGACCCGCATCATTGTGTAGACGCCCTCAATGACGCTCCATAGTGACTGGGCCATGCTCTGCAGAGCCTCAACAAAGCCCACCTGTGACTGGGACAAGCTCCGCAGCGCCTTGGCCATGCCCATCTGAGAGCGGGACATATCCCGCAGAACCTCTTCCAGGTCCGGCTGGTGCTGGGTGACATCCCCCCGCGAGTCGGACATCCTGCCAAGACCCCCAGCCACGGCCGTCATCGACTGCACGACGCCTTGGACACCTTCACTCATTGTGCCGACGTCGTGCACCAAGTTCTCCACGTCGTGCACCAGGTTCTCCACTGTGATTTCCACCTTAGCAGTGTTGGCCTCGGTGCCATGCATTGTTGGCAACAGCTCCTGCGCTCCTAGCCTCTGCGATTCCTCCAAGCGGCTATGGACCTGCTGGAGTGACGCTGACATTTCCCTCTGAATGCCCCTATCATCTCCATCAGCTCCAGGTAACTCTGATCCACAGGCTCAGCATCAGGCTGGGACCCAGCTAGGACCTGCGATCTGGCAGATCTCCGACTGCTGTCTCGCCTGGGGATCCTGCCTTCACCTGATATACATCATCAGTGGTGCGATGCTCACCAGATTGTGCCCCCGAAGCCTGTTCCGCTGAAGTGCATGTACCTGCACTGGTGGAGGGTGGGGATGACAGCTGTGCCGTGGCCACGATTGTATCCTTGGAGCTCTCCTCCGAGGTGTTCTCCTCGGACTCGGGATGGACCGTTGGCTGGAGGACCTGCAAGAGAATGGATATGTTGTCAGTGGGAGGAATGCGTCAGTCAGTTAGTACGACAATAACAACTCATGTTTGACAGGTTCTCCGGGTGGAGCCCGGTGGTTCCTCACCTCTGCCAACCTCCACGTGACTGACCGATCTATCCCAGGCCACACTGGTCACCTCCAGGGCCCGCACCTCAGAGGAGGTGAGGATTCTTACGTCTGGCACCCCTCTGCAGTCTAGGCCCTCTCCCGACGATTGTCTTTTCCTGAGGAGGCACAGAGAGGGCATCATTAACCACACGCATGGTTCACAGTGGAGGGAGAGGGGATGTGCAGGCAGGGTTCGAGGGGATTGAGGGGGTAGGGAGGGCTGGGGGTCGCATGGGGAGTTAGGGGGTAGGTGCTCCCTTGGGGAGTGGGGGCATTGATGTCTACTCACTAGTGACCTTCTTCCTACACTGGAAGCCAGTCCTCCTGGTGACACTCCCTGAGCTGACAGCTGCTTCCACCTCATCCCAGGCAGCACTGGCTGCCTTGTGGCTCACCCTTCGGGACCCTCGGGGGAACAGGACTTCTCTTCTGGCCTCCACTGTGTCGAGGAGCCTCTCTGGGCCAGCTCCCCGAATCTTGGTCTCCTCGACGCCATTGTTGCGAGCTGAGTGTGATTGGCTGAGCAAGTGCAGCTTAAGTGTTGCTCGACCTTGTTAGCAGGGGGCTGGCGACGCGGTCCCGGCCAATCAGCTGGTGAGCCGTCACGCAGCGAGAAGCCCGTGAGGCGTCGTTAACTGGACCAATTAACATTGAATGCCGTTGCCGGTCTCGCTGGGCCGAGCGCCGAGAAGCTCGCGGCAGTTCTGCTCGCAAGGACACTCAGACATTGTTCCGGAGAATTGCGCTCTGTGGGTCTGCAGCCTGTCAGATTCCAGACAGCAGGAGATCACACATAAAGCACCTGGGAGGGTGCTGCAGTCTCTCCTCAACTGCAAGTGGAAGAACAGACAGGTCTGCAGCTCCTAGCTTGTCTTATCGTGTTCAAGTAACATGCCATTTAAACGCAGTGTACTTCCAGCGTCAAATAAGGACTGAATTGACATTTTAGGCTTGGTTTTCTCTGCAGGCTTCAGAATGCTGCCATCGGGAAATACTGCATTAATGACTGTTGGGAACACAACAACTCTTCACACCGTGACCCTTTACAACGCGACCCTTTTGACACCCACCCGCGACCACCCAGGAATCGCGGCCTGCACTTTGAAAATCCCCGTTTAGTACATCCTCAGGATAGGCAATGAATTTCCCAACATTGACAATTGGAAATAACAAAATCCCATAAACAGCAACTGAGATAAGTGCCCAGTGACCATAGCCGTGTTGATTGAGTTGGGAACATTGGCCAGGTTACTAAGGAAATTTCCTGCTTTCTGAATAGTACAATGGAATTTTTAAACATCCTCGTGAACATCCAGATCGGGCTTTGAAAATGGTGCCTCTGAGAATGTAGCAATCCATCCAGAAGTGCCGAAGCAGTGAGAGAGGAAACACACATTTCAGCTACATGAAGTGTGAAGCAAAGCTTTCAAGTGGGTAAGCATTCCCTTTGGAAGACAATAAAGCAGTGCAGCATTTGTATGCACCAATTTTCCATGACATGTAATGGTGGTCGTATAGTAAGTTCCTATCCTCAACTTGACCAGCCGCAGCTGATGGAGAGCAAATGGTGCCCAATGATATTTTCATTCTGTTCCAAGAGATGATTGAAGAGCCACCCCATCTGCAAAGCTATGAGGAAGTAATCAGGCAGTGTTGTGAAAATGTCTAATTTCATGGCGATACAATATGGGACTGGATTCTCCGGACCCAGCCAAGTGTTTCTCGGCAGCGTGCCGTTTGCTGTTGGCAGGATTCTCTACTCCTGCCGCTTGTCAATGGGATTTCTCATTGAAGCCACCCCACATGGCCGGGAAATCTGTGGGTGGGGGTGCATTGCCAGAGGGAAAAGAAAATCCCGGTGAATTCCAGCCACAACTTTTAGTTTGAGGATTGAAGTGTTAATTGTAAAATCAACAGAAAAACTTAAATTGAACGGTTGATGAACAGCACGAAGATAATTAGCGTTCAAAGATGGTCCATGTATACTTAAAGGGATAGAGTTAAAGGTGTAACAAGCATCGGTGCTCTGATAGCTTCAGAATGGAGTCAGTAAATCCAGTAGGATTGCAGTTGTCTGCATTACTCATGTAATTTATCCAACTCAAAGCAGGGTTGAAGAGCAATTGGGAAACAAGGGAAGGTCTTCAAACATTCTTATACTTTTCACATCTAAGGATTAAAAATGAATTTGATCAGTTAAAATATCTATCTGGGACATCACATTGCTATGGGATAGATTGCAGCGAAGAACCCTTTTGTTTTGGGTTTATTGATGTGATTTCACACAAACACTGAAAAAGAGAGATAGATACCAGCAGCTGAGACCATTAGCAAAGGGCTATGCAACACAAGGGTGTTTTCTAATTTTGGAGTCATTGAGCAAGAAAGTAGTAAAGTCCATGCGTGAGTTGGGATGTCCACAATCATAAGATGCTTGAGAATTGGAGGGTCGCCCGATCGAATCCTAGTGGTATGACCCCCACAAAATCCCATACGTCAAAGAATAGTAGGAACATTGAGGAGAATTAAAGTGAACTGAGAAACATAGAAGGTAGGAGCAGGAATAGGCCATTCAGTCCTTCGAGCCCGCTGTGTCATACATTCTGATCATGGCTGATCATCCAACTGTTCCCGCTGTCCCCCCATATCGTTTGATCCATTTAGTCCCCAGAGCTACAACTAAATCCTTCTTGAAAACATACAATGCTTTGGCCTCAGCTGCTTCCTGTGGTAATGAATTCCACAAATTCGCCACTCTCTGGGTGAAGAAATTTCTCCTTGGGCTGGATTCTCTGGCCTTCAAACTGTTTCTCAGCAGCGGGAGGCAGTGCACTATTTGCTGGAGGCGGGATTCTCTGCTTCTACCGCTGTCAGTGGAAATTCCCATTGAAGCCACCCCACACTGCCGGGAAACCACAGGCGGGGTGCACAGGACCTGAGAATTCCAGTCCTCATCTCATTCCTAAAAGGTTTACCCCCTATCCTTGGACCGTGACTCCTGGTTAATGACACCCTCACCATGGGGAGCATCCTTCCTACATCAACCCTGTCTAGTTCTGGTAGAATTTTATCTGTTTCTATGAGATCTGTTGTTGAAAACTCACCACTATTCTTAGAATTTCCTCTATACCAAAAAGGGCCGGCATTCTAAATGGTGAACAGGGATTCTCACTCCCTGACTCCGAGCAGGCTTCGGTGGGTGCTATTCAGATCAAACTATATTTTCAAGTTATCCCCCGGTATAACCCATATCTTCACCGAAGAATTTTACCTACTTACCCCTGAGTAGCATTGATATCCTGGGTCCTGCGTTGCTAAGTAAGTAAAGTAGGCTAATAACCACTGTTTCAGGTTAAAACTTTTAAGTTATTTTATTATTATGTATTTTTTCTTTTAAAAGATACAATCACTGCCTTTACAGAAAAGTAAAGAGATCTTGCTTCTGGATCCTTCTGGTTGGTTGAAGGGACCTTCAGGCCCACCTTGACAATCAATCTTCTTTAAAGTCTGGTCTTTAGATATATTCGCTGTTTTAGCTCGGTTGCAATGTTCTATCTTTCCCATGTACTGAACTGTGAGAGCTGGCTCTGCTGACTGTCTCTGAGCTGACTCTGAGCTGACTCTGCCTCCTCTTTAAATTCTAGTCTTCCTTAGATGTATAAGCTGTTTTAGCTCGGCTGCTATGTCTTATCTTTCCCATCACTGAGCTGACTGTAAGCTGACTCTGCTTGCTTCTCTTGTTCCTTCTCTGGTTCTCTCCTCTCTCTGAATTCTGGTAGTTCCTGCTCTGGTCTCTGGGTTTATATTCTCTTTCTAACAGTTATTAAGTTTTTATGACCTTATTGTAAAGTAACTTTTATTTCACTTGGACTATAAAAAGTATCTTTGATCGAAACATTCTAATACAACTAAGCATTAATTTTGACATGACCTCACCTCTCAGGTCTCTGATTACATTGTTTCCTTTGTGATATTCAAAAATGCTTTGGTTTCAATAGGTGTGTGAATTTTGGTTTGGTTCCTGTCATTTCTATAGTTTTATTTTCAAATTGTGTCCCCAGCTCATAATTTTGACTTTGATTTTAGCTCTAAATTATGTTTCTCTTAGACTGATAGTCTCCAGTTTTCTTTGATTTACCTGATATCGGCAGAACTTCACACCTAGAATTGTCACCAAATTCAACTGAACCTCATCCTTTCCTTTCCAGCTGCTTACTAAGATAGTTAATTTTGATGAAGGTGCAGAACATTGCTTTTAGCTGTATGCTAAAATCCACTTGGTTATAACTTGAAAGGTTTACATTTATCAGTTTACTCAACTGAAACCCTCATTCATGCTTTTACAGATGCTTACTAAGATAGTTAATTTCAATGAAGGTGTGAGCCATTGTTTTTAGCTTCATACAAAAATCCTGACTGCTAAGCTTGTTTGGAAGAAGGAATCTACATTTTATAATCCTGCTCTTTGCAGCTGCTGTTAACCCTTTGTGGGATCTTGTTCTCTCGTGTTTCTCTCAGACCAGATATTGCCAGACTTCCATGTTTCAAATGACACATCTTTCCATATTTTCATTAACAGATCTCCCTCGCTCTTCTAAACTCCAGCGAATATAATCCTAACTGACTCAACCTCGCCTCGTATATCAGTCCCACCATCCCAGGAATCAGTCTAGTAACGCTTTGCTGTACTCCTTCTATAGCAAGAACAGCCCTTCTCAGATAGGAAGACCAAAACTGCATACAATATTCCAGGTGTGGCCTCACCAAGGGCCTATGTAATTGCAGCAAGACATCTCTGCCCCTATACTCGAATCCTCTCACTGTGAAGACCAACATACCATTTGTCTTCTTTACCGCCTGATGCACCTGCATGCTTACCTTCGGGGACAGGTGTACGAAGTCACCCAGTTCTCGCTGCACATTCCCCTCTCTTAATTTATTAATAATAATAATCACTTATTGTCACAAGTAGGCTTCAAGGAAGTTACTGTGAAAAGCCCCTAGTTGCCGCATTCCGGCGCCTGTTCGTGGAGACAGGTACATAGAACAGTACAGCACAGAACAGGCCCTTCGGCCCTCGATGTTGTGCCGAGCAATGATCACCCTACTTAAACCCACGTAACCCGAATACCCGTAACCCAACAATCCCCCCATTACCTTACACTACGGGCAATTTAGCATGGCCAATTCACCTATCCCGCACATCTTTGGACTGTGGGAGGAAACCGGAGCACCCGGAGGAAACCCACGCACACACGGGGAGGACGTGCAGACTCCACACAGACAGTGACCCAGCCGGGAATCGAACCTGGGACCCTGGAGCTGTGAAGCATTGATGCTAACCACCATGCTACCGTGAGGCCCCAACTGGCTGAATACTGGCTATTCAGATAATAATCTGCCTTCCTGTTTTTGCTAACAAGTGGATAACCTCACATTTAGCTAAACCACTGGCGTGCAATGCAGAACAATGCCAGCAGCGCGGGTTCAATTCCCGTACCAGCCTCCCCGAACAGGCGCCGGAATGTGGCGACGAGGAGCTTTTCGCAGTAACTTCATTGAAGCCTACTTGTGACAATAAGCGATAATTATTATTAAATGCATCTACCATGCATTTGACCACTCACTCAGTTTGTCCAAACAATACTGAAGCATCTCTGCATCCTCCTCACAGCTCACTGCCCCATCTGTTTTGTGTCATCTCCAAATGTTGAGATATATTTAGTTCCCTCATCTAAATCATTAATATATACTGTGTATAGATGAGGTCATAGCATTGAGCCCTGTGGCACCCCATTAGTCACTACCTGCCATTCGGAAAAAGACCCGTTTATTCAGACTCTTTTTGTTTTTTGTCTGCCAATCAGTTTTCTATCCATCTCAATACACTACACCTGATCCCATGCGCTTTAATTTTACATCTCTTATTTTTTCATATAAATTTAGAGTACCCAATTCATTTTTTCCAATTAAGGAGCAGTTTAGCATGGCCAATCCACCTATCCCACGCATCTTTGGGTTGTGGGGGCGAAACGCACGCAAACACCCACGGGAGAATGTGCATACTCCATACAGATAGTGACCCAGAGCCGGGATCGAATCTGGGACCTCTGTGCCATGAGGCAATAGGACTAACCCATTGCGCCACCGTGCTGCCTTTTTTACATCTCTTATGTGGGACATTGTCAAAAGCCTTCTAAAAGTCTAAAGAAACCAAATCCACTGCTTTCCCCTCAAAAATGCTGCTAGTTACATCCTTGAAGATTTCCAGTAGATTTGTCAAGCATGATTTACCTTTTGTAAATCCATGCTGACTGTCCGATCCTGCCACTGTTTTCCAGGTGCTCTGCTATAAAATCTTGATAACAGACTCTAGAATTTTCCCCAGTATCGACATCAGATAACTGGTCTATAGTTCCATTAGCTACCCTCTAATCTGTAGGAACTGTTTCAGCATATATATAATCTTGGAGGATGACTACCAATGCATCCACTATTTCAGGGCCACTTTCATAAGTACTCTGGAATGTAGATTTTCAGGCCTTGGGGATTTATCGGCCTTCAATCCCATCAATTTCCCTAACAACATTTCTCTACGAATACTGATTTCCTTCAGTTCCTCCCTCTCACTAAACCCCCTTTTCCCAACCATTTCTGGCATATTATTTGTGTCCACCTTTGTGAGAACAGAACCAAAGCATCTATTTAATTGGTCAGTCGTTTCTTTGTCCCCATTATAAATTCCCCTGTTTCTGAATGTAAGGGACCTACATTTGTCTTCACCAATCTTTTTCTCTTAACATACCTGTGGCACAACATGATTTGGTCCCAGAATCATAGAATTTACAGTGCAGAAGGAGGCCATTTGCCCATCGAGTCTGCACCGGCTCGAAGAAGCGAACAAACCCCCATGATCCTGTAAAGCATAGCGGAATTCTTGGGCGCAATTAAAAACAGAACCACAAGTGGTTTGTTGAGGCTTTTGGGTTTAAAATCTAAGTGGTTATGTAATATTTAATGTTAGGTTAGTAGTACTTCATTTAACTCTTATACAATCATGGTTTATATGTAATATGTGAAATCTTTTGATTCTTTCAGCCAATAACAGGGAGTTTGAATTTCTTTTTAAAAGTTAATAGTCACCCTTAAGATCATAACACTAGAAAATAAGGAACTCAGTTTCAGGAGAAGGCCATCCAGCTCCTCGAGCCTGTCCTGCAATTCACTTCGAGCGTGGCTGATCCATGTCTCAACTACATTTAAGCACCACTGTTCCATAATACTTAATACCCATGCCTACCAAAATTCAATCAATCTCAGGTTTGAATGTTTCAATTGACCTAGCTTTATCAACCTTTGGGGAGAAAGTTCTCAATGTCCACATGTCGTGTGATAAATGCTTCCTGGCATCATCCTAAACAGCTTAGCTCTAATTTTAAGACTTACGCCCCTTTGTTTTGGACTCATCACTGGAGGAAATAGTTTCCCTCAACAACTCCATTAACTATCTTAAACTTCACAATTAGATCACCCTTTAATCGCCTGTACACAAGGGATACTATCTTTATCAATGCAATCTGTGCCCATCTGTCCCTCTTAGACCTGATAACATTTTAGTAGTTTTTCCTCTACTCACTCAAAGGCCAATATATTGTTCCTGAGATGCGGTGTCCAAACTAAATGCAGTTCTCTAAATATTAAATAACATGACATCCAGCTCTTGGTATTTCAATCCAGTGGAGATTAAAGCCACCATCCCATTAGCTTTTTAAATTATTTTTTTCCCCAGTCCAGTAGCTTTTAGAAATTTCTGTATTTGGGACCCTAAATCTCTTTGCACTCCACAGCTTCTGGCTTCTGGCTATTTAGAAATTACTTTGATTTATCTTTGTGAGGCCGAAAGTGGATGTCCTCACACTTTCCTGTGCAGAACTGCATCTGTCACAGTTTTGCTCACTCACCTAATCTATCAATGTCACTTTGCCACATTCAGCTCCCATCTATACTATTTACTGTGCCACCTAACTTAATGTTGTCAGCAAACTTTTATATATGGTTCTATGCTCCTTCATCCAAGTCATTTATAGATGTAATGAAAAACTGAAACCTCAGTACAGATCCCTGGGGTAATCACTAGTCATGTCCTACTAACTGGAGTGCATAACGGTTATCAATACTCCATGTGCTCTCATTTTGTTAATAACTTCTTCTGTGGAACTTTAATGTCTCCTTGAAATTAATGTCAGTAACATCCTTAGGCAGGTCTTGTGGCACAGCGAGTAGTGTCCCTGCCTCTGAGCCAGATGCTCTGAGTTCGAGTCCCAGCCCAGGACTTGATGGCCAAGGAAGGTGCATTCATAACATGGTCAAACAGGTTGACTGGCAACTTGCAAATTCTTCCGACATGCCAATAGCCGGCGGTAAGAGCGAGATAATTTCTGGTCACTCACGCTTGATTTTGGGCGGCACCTCTTAAGCTATAAGCCCCTGTCAACAGGCTAGCAACCTATTCTGGGAATTCCTTGCTATAGAAACAGATGAAAGTCTGCCTTGGCGCACCAAGATGTGCCCCTTTTCCCATAGCTGCTCATATTCTTCCCTGTCCCTCCTCCCTTCACTGCACCTTCCTACACCCAGCCCACCCCTCACACCATTCACACAGAGGATTGAAGCAGTTTGGAATGTTGGTGAAAATGTTTTTATTCATGACTATATACATTATTGTGCCCTGACCCCTACCTCTGTGCTACATCTGTACCAACCTAACTGGTGTCTAATTATCTTATGTGCTGTAACGCTCCTTCTAAATGTGACCCCAGACAGCTCATCAGATATGGAAGCGGCCTGCTGCATTTCTCATCCTCTGACCTGAGATGCCTTTGGCAGCTGTCCTCGAGAGCGCCTGGACTTGGATGGGCCCATCCGACTTTGGGGTGTCACAGGTGATGAGGTGTCGCCCTGTTCTGCCTGATGCCCATGAGATGTGCCAGTGTCAGGTGGGGGTTGGGGGGATTCGGAAGCGCTGAGGTGTTCCAGCACCTCCCCTGCGGGAGGCATCGGCATGGGCCCCCACTTCCTCCTCCCTCAGGGTACTCAATGGCCCCCAGGCAACTCCATGGGAAGGGGGTGAGGCCGGAGTGAGATCCGGAAGCTCCACCGTCACCTGGCGCTGCCGGTCCTGGAGGCCCGGCCTCGTCCGAATCAAGGTCCCAATGCCCTCAACCATCACTCAGTGAGTGAGTCATGTCCCTCACTGTCTTGGTCCCTCTGTGACTGGCCCAGGTCAATCAGCTCCTGGCCAATGCTCTCGACACCCTCAGCCATGACTCTTTGTGACTGGGCAGCTCTGGAGCACCGCAGCAATGACCATGTGGGCCTTGTACGTGGGGCTGGTTTAACATAGTGGGCTAAACAGCTGGGTTGTAATGCAGAACAAGGCCAGCAGCGCGGGTTCAATTCCCATACCGGCTTCCCCGAACAGGCGCCGGAATGTGGGGACTAGGTGCTTTTCACAGTAACTTCATTGAAACCTACTTATGACAATAAGCAATTATTATTATTATTATGTCTGCCTGTGACTGTGCTCCCCTGCCCTGAGCCTCAGACATCGACCGCACAGTGTGCCACAACCCTCGGATGTTTTGACCCTTGACTCTGATGTCTTGACCCAGGCCATCCACTGCCGACGCCACCCGTTCAGCTTTGCGCTGCCAGCACGATTTTGTGCACCGGAAGGCAGTTGGATTACTCCAGCTGTATCTGCAGGCTCTGGAAAGTTGCTGATACCATTCCTATAAATCCTGACTCTGCATGTGCATCTCACCAGTGATGGGGTCATACTTTCCAGAAGCGCAGGGCCTGTGTGGACTGCGGCTGCTTCCTGGGATCGGGCAGCCCTCCGATTGTCCGCTCCCTTGGATGACCCTATCCCATCTGATATGTTCCAGCATGTATAACATGCGCACCAGAAGGTGACCTCGGAGTCTCGTCAATACAATGCTCCATCAAGGTGATAGTCTCTGCGATCGAGGAGGGTGCAGGTGATTGCAGTGACGAAAAGCCGATGTTTTCCCCAAAGTGGTGCTCCAGGGTGTACTGAGGACTGAGCTGGGACAAGTGCCCCAGACGGCTCGGAATGGTCTGATGGTGATCCTGCAAAACAAATGACAAGGAGGCATGGTGAGATCTTGAGAAGGAGTGGTCTGTGGGAGCGGGGTCACTCACTCCTATAGGGACATCATTTTGCATTAGGAGCCCATTTGCTTCACACATGCTGATCTCCACATCAGAGATAGCCCTCCCATTTACCTCGCTGGCTATGCCCTCTACTCGAAGGAGTGACAGCACTGAGGTCCATGACGCCCCCTCTGGTCTCCCGCTCCCAGCGATTATGGGCTGCTTTTCCTCTGGGACACATAAAGGACATGGTGAGATACATGGAGGTATGCTCCATGGGACGGTCTGTCGTTTATGGCATGTGTGTGAATGGCACCTGGCCAAAGAGGACAATACAGGTGTTGGGGGTTTGGTGCAGGGTTTGATGTAAGGGAGATGCAAACAGATGGGTTTTAATTGGCCTCTAGGGGAGTGGGGTATGATGTGAGAAGTAAGGAACAGGACTGATGCCAGGGTAACAGAGGTGGTGACGCATCCGATCTGCCCTAAGAAGGCTGCACATCTTATGGCATTGCATGCCAGTCCACCTGGTGAGGCTGGCAGCACTCACTGCCTTGGCCACCCAAGTCCGGTTCACAGTGGCAGGCTGGAGCCTCCTGCCCACCCTGTGGAAGAGGGTGTCCTCCATCTCGGTAGCACAGTGGTTAGCATAGTTGCTTCACAGCTACAGGGTCCCAGGTTTGATCCCCGGCTTGGGTCATTGTCTGTGTGAAGTCTGCACGTTCTCCCTATGTCTGCGTGGGTTTCCTCTGGGTGCTCCGGTTTCTTCCCACAGTCCAAAAATGTGCAGGTTAGGTTGATTGGCCATGATAAATTGCCCTTAGTGTCCAAAAAGGCTGGGTGGGGTTACTGGGTTACGGGGATAGGGTGGAGGTGTGGGCTCGGGTGGGATGCTCTTTCCAAGTGCCGGTGCAGACTTGATGGGCCGAATGGGCTCCTTCCGCAATGTTTATTCCATGATACTATGATCTCCTCCACTGTGTCAAGTATCCTCTCGAGGTCTGAGTCCAGGAACCAGGGGGCCGGTTTTCGTGCTGCCATCTTCTTGGCTGGAATGAGGGGAATGTATGTGGAGTGGAGTGCTTATAAGCAGCTCTAGCTTGTCAAGTTCTCCAGCACCAATTCCGGCCCCAGCGAATCAGATGCTGGTGGGAATGGGAATTGATGTAGATTTATGTGGGCAGAGTGCTGTGAATTGCTCCCCAAATAGCGCACCCAATGAGAAGATGAACCACATGCAACTCAGTCCTAGCATCAAGACATAGGGCGAGATTCTCCGCAAATGCGGAGAATCGTAAAGGCTGACGTGGGACAGGCCGTGACCCACGGCAGCCTTCACGACCACTTCCGGGGCTGATTCTCCCCCCCGGGCGGGGCTAGGAGCGTGGCCCTGTGCGTCACGGCGGCACGGCCTTGACGACGGTCATCAAGGCCGCACGTCAAGCGTCACGCCGGCTGACGCAGCCGATGATGTCAGCCGCGCATGCGCGGGTTGGACAACGCCAACCCACGCATGTGCAGTTGACGTCTTTTCCCTCAGCCGCCCCGCAAGACGTGGAGGCTTGATCTTGCGGGGCGGCGGAGAGAAAAGAGTGCTTCGGTTATGGACGCACGGCCCGCAATCGGTGGGCACCGATCGTGGGCCTATGCCCCCCTTGGCACGGCCGTGGTACTGCCATGCCAATCGGGCCCCCAAATGCCCCAAACGGGCATCTGGCGCCCGTTTCACGACGGCAGCGAGCAGGTGTGTTTGCTGCCGTGTTGAAACGGGTGTGAAGGCCCGGCCGCTCGGTCCATCGGCCTCGGAGAATAGCCGCTCGCCGTAAAAAACGGCGAGCGTCAATTCGTGGCGTGGGTCGGGCGTGGGGGGGGGGGGGGAGAATAGCGGGAGGGCGTGAAAAATGTCGCGAGGCCCTCCCGCTATTCTCCCACCCGGTGTGGGGGGCGGAGAATCGCGCCCATAGTCTCCCAAACAGAGAATCCTGCCCTCTGTCTGATTAGTTTATGTTTATCCACGTGCTCAGTCATTCTGTCCTGAATAATGCGCTGGATTTTCCAGTCCCCCAACCGCAAGTTTCTCGGCTGCACACTGATTGCTGGTGACGGGATTCGATCTTCCCACCACCCCTGTCAATGGGATTTTCCATTGAAGCTACCCATGCTGCCAGGAAACCCAAGGACAGGGGTGCACTGATGGCATGAACAGAGAATTCCAAAGTCCGGAGTATTCTGGCCAATAACTTCTCGTAACTTTTCCACCACTTACATTAGCTTACTCGGCCGACATTTTCCGACTTTATCTCTCTCTCTCACATGTCTTAGATACTGGAGTAATATTGGCACTTTTCCATCCAATGGAACAATCTAAAGTGAGAATTTTGGAAGTTTTCAACCAGAGCACCTATAATTTCCTTACTTGCAACTTTTATTACCCTGGGGTGAAGGCCATCAGGCCCTGGAGATTTGTTTCTTTTTATGTTACATTATTTTGTCCGTTTCCATTTTAAAAATTTATATTAAACCTAATAAGACTTGATGTTTTTACTTTTCCTCAAGTTTCGGGTACTGTATCCAATTCTCTACTGTGAAAATGGATACAGCAAGTCTCCTGATGGGTTTTGTTACATTATCACCTGATCTAACTGTATGGAACCCACATTAGTCTGAGCCACCCTTTTCTCCTAATATACCTGTAACATCCTTGATATCTCTCACAAGACTTTTCTCATATTCCCTTTTTTGCAGCTTCTCTACTTTCCCTGTGTCCCTTTCTGTTGTTTATGTAGCTCACCGCTCTTGGAATTTCTGCTGTTCTTTGCTTTTATCTAAGCCCTTTTAATTTTGTATTATCTCTCATTTCTCTTGACCGAGTAGAGCCCTTTCCCTTTATTAGCAGGTTCAGGTTTTGTATTGGACCAAGTATGTTTTCAAGCACCTCAAACTGCTCATTTATAGTTTGATCTATTAATAGTTCTTCTATTGTCATCAATTTCTGCCACATCCCTTCGAAGATTGCCACACCCAAATTTAAAACTCCTCATTCTCCATCGCAAATCTATTTTTCTTGAAATTTTAAGTTTTATACAAAGTTTACAAAAACCAGACAATAACGCAAAGTAACAGTAATGAACCCCCACACCCTCTTTGCCCCCCACAACAATGTAAACTAAAACCCCCCCACCCACCCCAGCCCTCTTAATAGCTAACAGTGGCCAACTCTTAAAAGTACATTATCAATGGCCGCCATTTATGGTAAAACGCTTCCACCGACCCTCTCACGGTGTACTCGACCTTCTCGAGTGCAAAAACTTCATCAGGTCACCCAGCCATGCCGAGGCGCTTGGCGGTGTAGTTGACCTCCAGCATAAGAGGATCCACCTCCTTGCCACAAGCGAGGCAAAGGCCAGAACGTCTGCCCCCGCACCCCTATTCCACAGCTCTCAAACCCCAAAAATTGCTACCAGTGGGCAAGGCTCCAACACAATGTTCAGGATTGCTGAAATGGTATCAAAAAAAGACCTCCAGAAGGCCACCAGCTTTGAGCATGACCAGAACATGTGCATGTGGTGTGCCGGCCCCCTCAAACAACGTTCGCATCTATCCTCCGCCCCATTGAAAAACTGGCTCATTCTAACCTCCATGAGATGTGGTCGAAACATTACTGTTAGCTGAATGACACTCAGCCTTGCACAGGACGAGGTCGCGCTCACCCTCAGTGCTTAGCTCCAAACTTCCTCCTCCAGAATTGGTCCCAGCTCTTATGCCCACTTTGCCTTCACTCCCTCAACCGAGCCCGTCTCCTCCCCCATTATCCGCTGGTATATGCTTGACGTACTGCCACCTCTGACCCCGAACACGATAAAATCTGCTTGAGCAAGATAGAAGGCTGCTTCACCGAGACGGCTGGAAAGTACTTTTTGACCCAGCTATGCACCTGGAGATACCTGAGCCCATCGATGTCTGTATGCCCATATGTCTCCTTCACCTCCGCCAGGCTAGCGAACCAATCTTCTAAAAATAAATCTCCTACTTTCTCCAACCTATTCTCCTTCCACTCCCTAAATTTCGCATCCAGCCTCGCCGGCTTGAATAACTGGTTTCCACAGCTGGGAGCTAGCCTTGAAGCAGCCTTCAAATTTAAGCGTTGACAGAGCTGTCTCCAAATTTCTAACGTGGCAACTACCATCAGGTTAGTCAAGTGTTTCTATGGCACCACCGAGAGCGGAGCCATTACCACGGCCCAGGGCTTGCCCCCTTTACAGACTCTGCTTCCACCTGGACCCACAGCTCCTCCGAGTCCCCACACCACTCCACACCTTTTCAGCATTAACCGCCCAATGGTAATATTGAAAGTTTGGCAAGGCCAAGCCCCATGCTTGTCTCTCCCTCTGAAGCACCACCCGCCTGATCCTTGGAACTTACCTGCCCAAATAAACCCAGTCACATGCTGGTCAGTCTCTCTGAAAAACACCTTGGGCAGGAACACTGGGAAGCACTGGAATAAAAATAAAATCTCGGCAAGACATTCATCTTAACTGATTATACTCGGCCTGCAGGGAACAGTGGGAGACCGTCCCATCTTTGCAATTCCACCTTGACCTTCCCCACCAGATTTGTATAGTTCAACCTCCAGAGTTTCACCCAGTCCCTTGCTATCTGGACCCTCAGATACTGAAAAGGACTTCCTGCAAACTGGAACGGTAACCCCCTAATCCCCGGTGTCCCAACCACAAAGTATTCACTCTTTCCTAGATTGAGCTTGTTGCCCAGAAAAAACCCCAAAGTGCTGCAAGATTTCTATAATGTTTCCCACTTACTCCTGGACCCCTAACATATAATAGCAAATCGTCGGTGTATCGCGAGACCCTATGCTCCACCCCTCCTCTAACTATTCCTTCCCAAGCTATTGAAGCCCCCAGCACCACGGTTTAGTGGCTCTATTGCCAACACAAATAACAAAGGGGACATCGGACATCCCTGCCTAGTTCCCCAGTATAGACGAAAGGGCTCAGAAGTCATTTTGTTAGTGCAAGCACTGGGGCCGCATACAACAGGGGTAAAAACCACATTCTACAACCGTCTTTGCTGTCAACCCCCGTCCCTTTACATGTCATGTTTGGTCTTTCCCCACCACTTCCAGAAGAATGGGCTTCAGTTTTAATGCCAACACCTTAGCTAGAAGCTTTGCGTCTACGTCCAACAGGGAGATTTGATGATATGACCCGCAGTCTGTGGGGACTTTGTCCATTTTAAGGAGCAGAGAAATCAATGCCTGCCCTTGTGACTGTGGTAAAGCATCTCTCTCAAAGGAACCCTGAACATGCCCAACAACAGAGGGTGCAGCTGAACTACAAATTTTTAATAAAATTCCACCGGGAACCTATCGTGCCTCGGTGCCTTCCCCGACTGCATCAATTTCAACGCCTCCTTAATCTCCTCCAATTCCAACGGAGTGTCTAGTTCCTCCCGCAACTCCTTCCTCACCTTGGGAAACTCAAAATCCCCCAAATATTCCACCATACCCCTCTCATCCCGAGGCAGTTCAGACCTGTATAACGTCTAGTAGAAGGCCCTAAATGCCCCATTCACCTTCTCCTGAGCCAACCAGGCCCCATCCCGCATCCTAATCTGGACAATCTCCCTCTCTGCTTCCTGTTTCCCCAGTTGATATGCCAGGAGCTGACTTGCCTTCTCTCCATACTCTTAAATTGCCCCTTTAGCTCGCCCCAACTGTCGCACCGCCCCATCCATGGAGATCAAATCGAACGGCATTTGCAGTATTTTCCTATCTGATAGTAATTCTGGGGACGGACTGCTCGCATATCTGCAATCTTCTTCTATATTATCTACCAGTTTTTCCCGCTCTTTCCTCACCTCCGCATCCGAATGTGCCTTAAAAGATTTTGGATGGGATTTACTGACCACCTGCCTCGTGTTTTTCGCCGGGGGAGGTGGCCCGCCAGCGGACTCTCCCAGTCCCACCGTTGTCAGTGGGATTTCTGGTTGACAACACCCCTCGTGGCCGGGAAACCCGAGCGCCGGCATGGGGCTGGAATTTCACGCCGGTGTGAACAGCTGGTACATCCCGTCCATAATCTCTCCGTTGATTACTACCTTCAGTGCCTCCCCTAGTATTGAGGGTGAGACATCCCCATTATCATTGTTCAAGATGATGGGCAGCAAGTCGGCGCAGTGGTTAGCACTGCTGCCTCTCGGCGCCGAGATCCCAGGTTCAATCCAGGCTCTGGGTCACTGTCCATGTGGAGTTTGCACATTCTCCCCGTGTTTGCTTGAATTGCGCCCCCACAACTCAAAAGATGTGCACGGTAGGTGGATTGGCCACGCTAAAATTGCCCCTTAATTGGAAAAAAATGAATTGGGTACTCTAAATTTTTTTTTTTTTAAATAAATAAATATCATTGTTAAATATATAATCCTGGATATCCCTGGAGATCCTTGTACAGAATCCCAAATCCTCTAGCAGTCCAATATCTAACCGCCACCCCTTGCGACACTCCAACCTACCTCCAACTCCATGTCCACCCAATGTGGGGCATGGTCAGAAATGACCACTGCCAAGTAGTCAGGTTTCTTCATCCCTGCCAACAGCGCCCAGCTCATGACAAAGTAGTCAATCCTGGAGAACACATTATTTACTTAGGAGAATGGGCAGCATGGTGGTGCATTGCTGCCTACGGCACTGAGGACGCAGGTTCAGTCCCGATCCTGGTCACTGTCTGTGTGGAGATTGCACATTCTTCCTGTGTGTGCGTGGGTTTCGCCCCCACACATCAAAAAATCTGCAGGATAGGTGGATTGGCCACGCTAAAATAGCCCCTTAATTGGAAGAAAAATAATTGGGTACTCTAAATTAAAAAAAAATAATGTACTGACAAGAAGAATGAAAAATCTTTCGCCCCCCCCCCCGGATGCCCAAACCTCCAAGGATCTGCCCCACCCCCCCATTTCCTCCATAAATGCAATTAACACCTTCGCCATACCCCCCGGGACCTTCGACCTTGGCTTAGAGTGGTCTACCCTCAGGTCCAGCACGCAGTTCATATCCACCCCCCCATAAGAAGTTGATGGGTCTCTTGATTTGGTATCGCCACCAACAACAACTTCATGAACATAGTATCGTCCCAATTCGCCATTCACAAACGCCATCTGTTTCCCTTCTAATTCCCTGTTACTATAACATCCCGCCCGTCCGCGTCTGCTATAACCTTCTCCGAACAAAACCGGACCCTTTTGTTCATGAGAATTGCCACCCCTCGGGTTATACTGTCGAACACGCAGTAGAAAACTTGGCTGACCCAAGCCATTCAAAGACGCACCTGATCCCGCTCGCGCATGTGGGTCTCCTGGAGAAACATCACATCGGCCACCAGACTCTATAAATGAGCAAAAACCTGTGCTCTTTTGACTGGGCCCCACGCATTACAGATGACCACCCTTGTTGCGGGTCTCTCACCCCCCCCCCCCCCCACTCCCATGAGTCAGCCATTACCACTGCAATCGGCCGTAGCTTCCAGAATATTCCCAGGCCACAGATGGGGACCTGCCCCACCCAAATGTTGGAACAAAGGAAAATTTCCTGGTCGGGGTTAGTCGTGTCGTCTCTTTCCCCCCCCCCCCCCCCCCCCCCCCACAGACAGCATGCCGCCTCCAGTAAACCCCCCGACCCATCGAGCCGAACCTAACTGGCCCAACAAGTCGCAGGCCCGCCTCCCACATGACCTCTGTTAACTGGCCTACTTCGTAGTGGTAGCATGGTGACTACCACCCCCCCAGGTCCCACCTACTCCTTAACTAATGCTTGTGCTCCTGCCCCATGGTCCTCATCCCCAACGATATTAAACCAAACCGAAGCCAAGGGAAGAAAAAAACCATCCCCCTACCGTCCTAACAACTACTGAGCCAGAAAAAGAGAATAAACAATAAAACAGAACAGAAGATATGTCCCCTATCTAACCATCTCTACCATTACCCGTGCATAAAAAGCAAGAGGGTAGTAGCCAGGGAAAGGGTTGGCCCACTGAAGGACAGGGAAGGGAACCTATGTGTGGAGCCAGAGAAAGTGGGCGAGGTACTAAATGACTACTTTGCATCAATATTCACCAAAGAGAAGGAATTGGTGGATGTCGAGTCTGGAGAAGGGTGTGTATATAGCCTGGGCCACATTGAGATCCAAGAAGACGAGGTGTTGGGCGTCTTGAAAAATATTTAGGTAGATATGTCCCCAGGGCCGGATGGGATCTACCCCAGAATACTGAAGGAGGCTAGAGAGGAAATTGCTGAGGCCTTGACAGAATTCTTTGGATCCTCACTGTTTTCAGGTGATGTCCCGGAGGACTGGAGAAGAGCCAATGTTGTTCCTTTGCTTAAGAAGGGTAGCAAAGATAATCCAGGGAACTAAGGCCGGTGAGCCTTACGTCAGTGGTAGGGAAATTACTGGAGAGAATTCTTCGAGACAGGATCTGCTCCCATTTGGAAGCAAGTGGATGTATTGGCGGAAGGCAGCATGGTTTTGTGAAGAGGAGGTCGTGTCTCACTAACTTGATAGAGTTTTTCGAGGAGGTCACAAAGATGATTAATGCAGGTAGGGCAGTGGATGTTGTCTACATGAACTTCAGTAAGGCCTTTGACAAGGTCCCTCATGGTAGACTGGTACAAAAGGTGAAGTCGCACGGGATCAGAGGTGAGCTGACAAGATGGATACAGAACTGGCTAGGTCATAGAAGGCAGAGAGTAGCAATGGAAGGGTGCTTTTCCAATTGGAGGGCTGTGACTAGTAGTGTTCCGCAGGGTTCAGAGCTGGGACCGTTGCTGTTCGTAGTATATATAAATGATTTGGAAGAAAATGTAACTTGTCTGATTAGTAAGTTTGCGGACGACCCAAAGGTTGGTGCAATTGCGGAGAGCGATGAGGACTGTCAGAGGATACAGCAGGATTTAGATCGTTTGGAGACTTGGGCGGAGAGATGGCAGATGGAGTTTAATCCGGACAAATGTGAGGTAATGCATTTTGGAAGATCTAATACAGGTAGGGAATATACAGTGAATGGTCAAACCCTCAAGAGTATTGACAGTCAGAGAGATCTAGGTGTACAGGTCCATAGGTCACTGAAAGGAGCAACGCAAGTGAAAAAGGTAGTCAAGAAGGCATACGGCATGCTTGCCTTCATTAGCCGGGGTATTGAGTATAAAAATTGGCAAGTCATGTTGCAGCTGTATAGAACCTTAGTTAGGCCACACTTGGAGTATAGTGTTCAATTCTGGTTGCCGTACTACCAGAAGGATGTGGAGGCTTTAGAGAGGGTGCAGAAAAGATTTACCAGGATGTTGCCTGGTATGGAGGGCATTAGCTATGAGGAGAGGTTGAATAAACTTCTTTGTTCTCACTGGAATGACGGAGGTTGAGGGGCGACCTGATAGAGGTCTACAAAATTATGAGGGGCATAGACAGAGTGGACTTTTTCCCAGGGTAGAGGGGTCAATTACTTGGGGGCATAGGTTTAAGGTGCGAGAGGCAAGGTTTAGAGTAGATGTATGAGGCACATTTTTTACACAGAGGGTAGTGGGTGCCTGGAACACGCTGCCAGAGGAGGCAGTGGAAGCAGGTACGATAGTGACATTTAAGGGGCATCTTGACATATACATGAATAGGATGGGAATAGAGGGATACGGACCCCGGAAGTGTCGAAGATTTTAGTTTAGCATGGTCGGTGCAGGCTTGGAGGGCCGAAGGGCTTGTTCCTGTGCTGTACTTTTCTTTGTCCTTACCCCAACTCAACTCTTATCAACATGAACAGTAAAACTCCAACCACCAAGCAGCGCACCCACACCGTTCAAACCGTGCCCAGTTCATGATCTCTGAAACTGGGATGGAGTTTCAAAGTAAAAGTCCTTCAAGTCAAACATGACTCTCCGCTTTGCTGGGTATACCACCCCAAATCGCGCTCCTTGATTGTACAGGATCCTCTTCACCTTTATTGAAGGCTGCCCATCTCCTCACCAGCTCAGCGCTGATGTCCTAGTAAATTCTTATCATGTTACCGTTCCAATCAATGTTCCGGCATGTCTTGGCCCACTCCAGGTCCTGCTCCTTCCTTTGAAAACTGTGGAACTGAATTATCACCGTACACTGTGGAACTGAATGATCAATAAAATTCCTGTCTCAGCTAGTCCGTCTGGTGAGAAAGTGTCCACAAAGGTGGGACCTTCATTGCCAGGGTGCGGGTAGGCGTTGGGCCAGCTAACCCGGGAAAGAGTTGGGAAACAGCCACAGGTGCGGAGAAGGGAGCCACTGCGCATGCGTGCATTGCCGCTGCTGCACTGCGCATGCGCGTATTGGCGCTGGTCGCAGTGCGCATGCGCAGACCCGCAGTGCCCATTTGAGGCTGGTATCAGCACCTGGAGCGGAGTGGGTCACTCCAGTGCCGTGCTGGCCCCTTGTAGAGGTCAGAATCACTGCTCCTGAGGGCATGTAAACGCCGTCGTGAAACGCGGTGGCGTTTACCACGACGTCAACACTTAGCCTCGGGATCAGAGAATCCCGCCCATGGTACATAAAAAAAAGCTTTAAAAAGTAATTCATTCATACTTTTCTACTAGTTTTAAATGGGCATCATACCAGGGAGCAATAAAAGTGTCAATCATCCGGATCCTTTGAAGCATTAATAACAAAACCTGCATGCCCTTGAAATAAAAATTGTGAAATTAACTGCAGAGAGCCTGGCTAACACAGAAGCTAGAACATAGAATCTACAGTGCAGAAGGAGGCCATTCGGCCTATCGAGTCTGCACCGGCCCCTGGAAAGAGGACCCTACCTAAGCCGATACCTCCACCCTAACCCCGTAATCTCACCCCTTTTTTGGACTCTAAGGGAAACTTTAGCGTGGCCAATCAACCTAACCTCACATCTTTGGATTGTGGGAGGAAACCGGAGCACCCAGAGGAAACCCAAGCAAACTCAGGGAGAAAGTGCAGACTCTGCACAGACAGTGACCCAAGGCGGGAATTGAACCTGGGATCCTAGAGCTGTGAAGCAACTGTGCTAACCACTGTGCTACCGTGCCACCCACCTCAAGCAATGTTTCCCTTAAGACTCAGGTGTTTTAACAAGAGTAATGGTTGTCTGGGTTCTCAGCCAAGCTTTATTATGTTTCAAACAATGTATAGTAGGTCATTGAACTTGACTTTTCATGTTGTTTGCCAATGGTCTGTTGGACCAAGCCACCTGCATTTAAATAAGGTCCAGTATGTGATTTCATGCCTCAGCATTCAGGCACATGAAATGTTCAAAAGGGGACTTGTCTGCATTCCTGGGTCTATAACTGGAAAGCTTTCATAAGGACATGAGAAGGAGGAATTAGCAAAGGCAATTCAACCCATTCAGCCCACTCATTTTGTTACCAGTTCCTGTTTGAAAACCTGATCTGACATATTCCACCTATTTCCTGCTCCAAACCAATATCTCTTGGGTACCATTTTTAGCTTTGTGTGAATCAAAAATAAATGCCATTTCTTCCTGGCTACTGCAGGTGAGTTAATATTAATGCTGTAAATCCATAAATTGTTGATGTGGTGTGATTCTTTGTTCCCATGCTCCCTCGTGTAGAGTATACTCACAAGGTCAGCTGATAGGAGATTGGGAATAAATTGGCATCCCTGAATTTCTAATCTGGTCCCCATTGTGGGCACAGCACCACGGAATCACTATAATGTGAAAAAACGTTTATTCTTCAAGATCAGTGTTTTTTCAGTTGATAATCATAGTGTGTGGTTCCCCAGCCCATCTCATTAATTTCCTCATGGTTTAAAAGCTTGTATTATATCCTCCTTACTTGATCTGCAGTTTACTGCTGATGGATGAGCTTGCCTCACCACATCATTACATAAAGTAACCTCTTTCTACATTAATAAGCTTGTCAACTTTTCCACATTCAGCAGGAAACTCACCCGGAGAATTGCAATCCTCAACCTTCCCAATAGAGGATTGTGATTTCTATGTATAGGGACCAGACCAGCATTTCTGGCATGTGTCTTGTCATGAGACAGCTAATGAGGCAGAGCTATAATGTTAGTTGAATTTCACTATTAGAATGAACAAGCTTAGAGAAAATGCTTGAAATCCCAGTCAGGGTTGGAGTACAGGAATGAGAAAGAGAATCTGGTGAACTGGTGTGACGACAATAATCTCTCCCTCAATGTCAACAGAAAGAAGGAGATTGTCATCGACTTCAGGAAGCGTAGTGGAGAACATGCCCCTGTCTCCATCAATGGGAATGAAGTAGAAAGAGTCGAGAGCTTCAGGTTTTTAGGTGTACAGATCACCAACAGCCTGTCCTGGTCCCCCCATGCCGACACTATAGTTAAGAAAGCCCACCAACAACTCTACTTTCTCAGAAGACTAAGGAAATTTGGCATGTCAGCTACGACCTTCACCAACTTCTATAGTTTACCATAGAAAGTATTCTTTCTGGTTGTATCACAGCTTGGAATGGAGCCTGCTCTGCAGGAAACTACAAAAGGTCGCGAATGTAGCCCAGTCCATCACGCAAACCAGTCTCCCATCCATTGACTCTTTCTTTAATTCCCGCTGCCTCAGAAAGGCAGGCAGCATAATTAAGGACCCCACGCACCCCGGACATACTCTCTTCCACCTTCCGTCAGGAAAAAGATACCAAAGTTTGGGGTCATGTACCAACCGACCCAAGAACAGCTTCTTCAGACCTTTGAATGGACCTACCTTGTATTAATTTGATCTTTTCTCTACACCTTCTAAAACTGTAACATTATATTCTGCAGTCTCTCCTTCCTTCCCTATGTACGGTATGCATTGTTTGTACAGCATGCAAGAAACAATACTTTTCACTGTATACTAATACATGTGACAATAATCAAATCAAATCGAATCATGGAGGGAGAATAATTAGTGTAGAAAATGGGACAAAGAGAGCAAGAAAATGAAGACTTGAGGAGGAATCTATTTGTGCAACTTGGCTGCCCCTGTGGCCCATTTGATATGAACAGCTGGTAACTAAAATTCACACGATTTGTTCAGTCAACCATCAACAACTTTGTATTGCCAGAGAGTCTGCCTAATTATTTGTCTGCAATGCAGTGATAATGTGCACAATACTGCATGACAGTTTAATTTGAATTTTTACACTATTAAAACAAATGGTATGGTGAAGTATTTGGTGACTGGCTTAGATTGGCAGTTTCTAACAGTCGACAATTCAGTACGTGGAAATCCAGCTCAGTTACAACAATAACTGCAGTAGCACCTGCATCTATGTAGCATCTTACAGCACTTAAACATCTCAAATTACTCAACATGAATAGATTTTTTTATTTACAATGATTTATATGTAGGTTTTGGGGCACCAGCAGCAGAAATTCACAAACGCCAAAGAGGTTCCGTATGCTATTATTCAAAATTGGAAGTTCTTTTTAAATTAGAGATATCTTCGGGTGACACGGCACAGTGGTTAGTGCTGCTGCCTATGGCGCTGAGGACCCGGGTTTGATCCTGGCCCCAGTCACTGTCCGTGTGGAGTTTGCACATTCTCCCCGTGTTTGCGTGGGTTTCGCCCCCACAACCGAAAGATGTGCAGGGTAGGTGGATTGACCACGCTAAATTGCCCCTTAATTGGATAAAAATAAATAAACAAATTGGAGATATTTTCATAACTACTTCCCAGGATGCTGATATTATAATGCTGTTGTGTTTGGCATAGAATTACTCATTGTTTAAAAGCATTTAAAAACATTGCTAACCAACCTTCCACGGTGGTGCTCAGCAATGGTTTAAAATCTGGAATATGCTAACCCGCTGCTTCATGGTCACTGTTTAAGTACTCCCAGGAAGCAAGAAGTCTGTATTGGTCCTGAGGTTAATTATGGTGGTTATTCTTTCTCTGTTTGAGGAGAGGCCAGGTTTAACTCTGTGAGCAGGAAATGACTGGTATTCTTTCTCTTTTTGGGCATTTTTTTTAAAGGTTGTTCAATTACAATTTGATTATGTTCTTGCACAAAATATGGGGCGCGATCAAACCAAATGGAAACTATGTGAGCGTGTTTAGCCGCGCGTTTCCCAGCGCTCGCAGCACTGAGAAGCAAAATGCTATCTAACATGACGCAGGTTAGATACGGGGCCTCAGCAAGGAACGCATGGCTGAGGCCGCATTTAGCCCCATTTCCTGCTCGCCAAAACTCCTCAGTGCAGGGAGAGATCGAGATGCCATTTTAAAATTTGTCATGATCTGTCAACCCTCGAACACCCCCAAAGTCCCGTCTCACCTATAAAGGGGTTCGTGGCTCAGCGCCCCCCCCCCACTCCTCTCCCCCCCCCCACTCCTCTCCCCCCCCCCCCCCCCCCCCCCCCCCCCCCCCCCCCCCCCCACACACTGTACCACATCTCACGTGCGCAGGGCAGCCCCCAGGGCCCAATAACCGCCTTGGCACTGCCAGCTTGGCAAATGTCCCTTCCAGATGGCAGTGCTGCCTGGGCATCTTGATAGTGCCAGGTTGGCACCAAGATGGCACTGTTAGGGTCCCAGGCTGGCATCAGCAGTGCCAGAGTACCACCCTGCCCAGAGTGCAACCGCCTCCGATCCCCTAGGGGACCCCAGCAAGTGCCATTCCATCTCATCCCCAGTACTGCCCGAGGTTTCCAAGACGAAGGGGATACATCCCAACACCGCTGAGAACTGCATTTTAGAGTGAGACTAGCTGTCTCGCTGTAATATGCAGATTTGCCAAAAGGCGAGCTTTACATCTCTCGCGAGGCATGGCGAGCTGGGTAGATCCCAGGAGTGGGGCTTCACGGCATTTATCAGCCATGCCATGTTGCGCCGCGGTGCGTTGATTTTTGGGCACAGCGTGGTTGCTAGATCGCGCCCATGATGTCTGGAGTGTGGTGTCTGGATTATGCTGAATGCTGTCAGAAAATGTATAGTGACCCCGTTGCACCTGGCGTGGATCCGTGCACAATGGGTGAACTGCGCGCAAGCACCAGATTGGCTGGGCAGGGTGATCTGGATCTCGCCCTCGTTGATTGTGATCTAGATTTGCATATTTAAATGAATTATCGGCTCATTTAAATACCCGGATGCCAGATTCACTAGCGCCTAGGAGTCACGGGCCGTGCCTGGAAGAACTTGCCAGTGCGCAGCTTAGTACTGGGTCCACACAAATGTGATGATGTGGAGATGCCGGCGTTGGACTGGGGTGAGCACAGTAAGAAGTCTTACAACACCAGGTTAAAGTCCAACAGGTTTGTTTCAAACACGAGCTTTCGGAGCACAGCTCCTTCCTCAGGTGAATGGCGAGGTATGTTCCAGAAACATTTATATAGACAAAGTCAGAGATGCTGGACAATGCTTGGAATGCGAGCATTTGCAGGTAATCAAATCATTACAGATCATTACTGGAGGGGGGGGGGGGTGTATTTGGGCTGCCAGACAAAATGGCACCCCGATCTGCGAGAAGCCTTTCCTGCTGGTGGGCAACCACACTAAGTGCAGCCTTGGTGGGGAGAAATTACCCGAGGCCAAAAAACAGCAAATGCTGTTGGATAAGGGGATGTTTCCCAGCACTGCAACCACTGAGAAGCTCCCCGCAAATGCACCATTCAGTGGATGTTCACTTCAGTCAGTTGAGTCGCACCCCACATTTGAATGATATTTATCTTCCATAGGACAATGGCGATAAATTTATGGTGTGGGATCATACGATTACATAATTTAAGGAATGGGCAGAAACACAGATTGATACAGCACGCTAACGTTTCTGAATTTATATGACTGCTCAGAGTTACCAGCTAGAGCTACCAGCCAACCGTACGGAACATCATTTTATGTAATTTGTTGATGACACCTCAACATTTCACCCGCCCAATCCCACTGGCACTCCATTGCTCAAGTGTTAATGGATGCACTTGACCAGCCTGGATAGTTACTGCTGAGGAATCCAAGCAAAATCAACTTTTATTTTCTGCTTTCCTTCATACATCCCCTGCATTTTCAGCTTTTATTTCAAACTTCCTGCATTCAATATCTTTTCTTCTCACAGGACTGAGCTTCTGATTAGCAAGGCTGGCTGCTGCCCTAAAACAGCACTGCCGTTGTGCCATGTCAGTATTTAACATTTGTCAAGTCATTAGACACAATATATGCGCTAACTACACACTCTGCATTCATAACGATGTTTCTGGTCTTCAGTTGGAGAAACAAAATACTAAATCAGGGGCATGACTGACGCATCCTGTTTCTGTGTGTCAGACAGACCAAATAATCTATATTTTACACCTTCTCACCATCCCATGGGGCTAATTTTTCACAGACCTGGATGTACAGATGAATCAACTGCTGCTTCATCCTGTCGAGACAAAATGAAGCAGTCACAAAACTCAGCAATCATCTTCATCTGTCTCGACTTAAAGCATCAAGTGCTGCCAATCTTTTGTGTATTTTAAATGACCATATGTTTTCTATTGCAACTTTCGGAACTGTTTCTAGTAAATGAAAATACAATAAAACGTTAAATCATCCTTGTATCATACCTGCACAAGAAGCTATTACCAGCCTGTAGATTTACAGTCAGCTGGTTGTAGAATCAGGAAAATAAATAGGCCATACTGCTCATCAAGCTTGCTCTGCCATTTTGGTCGTGAAACAGCGCTGTCTCTCATTTCCCTGCTATTGCTTCTCATGGCTGAATACACTTTCTCCACAAACAGGTATCTTTCTTTTAAATGCCTCATTGATTCTGTATCAGCGACCTTCGAGGGAAGAATGTTCTGTACGCTCACAATTCTTTGACGACGTTTTACCTCGATCCACTTTTAAACAGTACAAATATTAAGAAATACCCTTCTGTCTTGGATTCCTTTACTTTGGGGGGGGGGGGGGGTGCTAAACATTATACTCTAATGGTCTTGTTTGTTTTGTCCATTAATTTGGCGTGCCAAATCATCCCCATAAAAATTTAAAGCATGATTCAGGATGCCGGTTGATGAGTCAGCCCACATATGGTGAGTAGCTGAGTAGCCAGGATATTGCGGATTATGTAGACAGGAGAGGTGAAGTTTCAGTTGTGAAAATCCGAGCTTCCCTGCATGAAAACTCGACAGTGTGCATCTTTTAGCCCTGACAGGTGGCACAGAAGGCATTTATAACATTTTTGTTTATTGAGTGACGCATTGAATAAAAAAGCAGGAACGTAATGCTGGAATTGCATAAAATGCTGGTTAGGCTACAGCTGGAGTTTTGTGTACAGTTCTGTCCACCACGTTACAGGAAGGACATAATTACTTTGGAAAGAGTTTAGAGAAGGTTTACAAGAATGTTGCCAGGGCTTGAAAATTACAGCTATGAGGAAAGCTACGAGGACTTTGCTTCGAACAAAGGGGGCTGAGGGGTGACTGGATTGAGATGTAGATAATTATGAGGGGCCGAGACGGAGTAGACAGAAAAGACTTATTTCACCTCGCAAAGAGGTCAATTACCAGATAACACATATTTAAGGTGATTGGGAGAAGGATTAGAGGGAATATTAGGAAACATATTTGCAGTCAGAGAGTGGTATGTGCCTTGAATTCACTGTCCAGATTGTGGATAGAAGAGGCTGAAATCCTCTTCTCATTTAAAAGATCCCTGGGTCTGCTGTAACCTGCAAGGCTATGGACCGGGTGCTGGAAATTGGGTTTTGTTTGACCGAGGCTTACGAGACCTCATGGGTTCCTCTTTCAGTGTAATGTAATCTCAGTGTCATTGTCTTCCAACTCTATTCCACTGCGAGTCTCTGCCACCTGTGGGACAGGGTCTGCATAAAAATTGTGGGGGAGGAGTCAGGTATGTTACTGATAGGTGTCACTCTTTGAATATGGTTGCATCATACTATCAGTTCTGACTGGACCTTAAAACACCACCAGGGGGTCCTGCTGTCATCTGCTGAAACTGTTCACTGATCCAGGGTCATCCTGGAATGTAAAGGTAACACCCGGCTTCTTTTCAAGACTGCAAACCATCTTCTTAAATCCCTCGCTACTGTCCCCTCCACCCTCCCCTCCTCCAACAAGTGTGAGGAGCTCATTGATTTCTTTCCCATCCTTCCCTTCCTCTAGGCCAAACTTTTCATCACACACTTCCTTCCCCCTTAGCCCGGGAGTGTCATGCCAGGCCTGGGGTGATGAGAAGTTGTGTCATCTTTTTTTTTCATTTCATTTTCATCTCTGTTCAGATGTGGGAGGTGGTGAAAGGAATGTTGGGCCGGGTCTGAGGTGGGGGTGGAGAGGAAGTCGGGTCAGGTGTGGAGAAGGGGTTGAGTTAAGAATTGGATTGGGGTAGGACAGCACGTCGGCGCAGTGGTTAGCTCTGCTGCCTCATGCCGCCAAGGTCCCAGGTTCAATCGCGGCCCTGGGTCACTGCCCGTGTGGAGTTTGCACATTCTCTGCTTGTCTGCATGGGTTTCACCCCCACAACTCAAAGATGTGCAGGGTAGGTGGATTGGCCATGCTAAATTGCCCCTTAATTGGGGAAAAAAAATGAATTGGGTACTCTAAATTTATTTTTTTTTTAAATTGGATTGGGCCTTAGGTGGGGTGGGGGTGAGCAGTTGGAAGTCGTGAGTTGGCCGAGCCTGGAGATGGGGGTGGGTGTGTGCAGTCAGGGTCGGGTCAGGTGTGGTGGTGGCAGTGGGGGGAGGGAGCGAGAAACGGGTGTCATGTTGCGCCCAAAGGGGAAGGTAGTCGGGGGTTCTTTGTGGTTCGGTGGACCGCGGGGGGTTAGGGGTGTAGTCCTATTGGAGGTTTGGGGATAATCTGGAGTGGATTGGCAAGCTGAGGGAAGTCCTGTGTGGGGAGGGGGTAATGGGGAGGTGGTGGAGGACGTTATATGGGGGGGTTAGGGTGGGTCAGTGATATAGTTACCCAGAACCAGGAAGCAGTTTTAACTCTTGTAACTGTTTCTGGGTGAATATTGATGTAACAGTCGGACCACCCGAAATTTGTGATCTAAATCACATTTCCGGATGGTTCCCAGAGCAAGGCGTGGAAACTTCCATTGGAAGTTTGACATTCCTGGACAATTGCTGTGCAATCCTTATCTGGGAACTTCCAGGGTGGGGAATGTACTCTGGATCATCTTTAGAGTCTCCTCAGAAACACTATCCTGGAGCTAAGAGGTCACAGCCCAATATCTCCTTAAGTCGCTCGGTGTCATAATTTATTTAATAATGGCCCTGTAAAGGATCTTGGGACATTTCACTATATAAACACCACATAAAAATCGCTTGCAGATTTATTAAAGAAATATTGTTGCACATAACCATGATCAACAGCTGAGGTTACAGAATGTTGCTTGCCATAGTAAATATTTATATTACATTGCAATCAACCAAGTATCTGGCTCCTTCATACCTTAAGCATTGGCTATAACTTTACTGTTTTTACATTTCTTCTGTTTCTAGTTACACTCCTCCATAGGAATCTGAATTTTACAATCCTTTGCCCACTTTCAGTTTGCATTCTGACATCTTACAGTCTCAAGTTGTACAAAAAAACCCAATGGTGAGAGCCAAACTGCCGAAGAATGATTTTGGCCGGGATTCTCCAGGCATTGCAATTTACTTTTCCCGCCGGCAGTGTAAACCGGCCCGCGGGTTTCCCGGCAGCATGGGGTGGTTACAATGAGAAATCCCACTGACGAGCGATGGGAAGATTGAATCCCGCCCCCAGCGAATGGCATGCTGCTGAGAAACACGGGGCTGGGGGACAGAAGAATCCATCCCATTGAGTCTCCAGTTTTGATGGATAAAGTGAATCTAAGTGTAAACATGTAACAGGCCTTGGAGCTATAGAGGGAGGGCAGGGGTTAGAAAAGACAAAAGGCTGTTGAGGCCGCAATTATAAAGTGCATAGATTAAGGATTGTGAGTCTGATGGAGGGAGATAATGGTTTGTGGTAGAGAGTCGGACCTTATCGATTTTAATTTCGAGGATGATTCTGGCTTCCAGGAAAGATTCGTAAAAACATAAGAAATAGGAGCTGGCTCCTCAAGCCTGCTTTACTATTCAGTATAATCATGGCTGATCTTGGCCTCAGCTCCGTTTTCCTGACCATTCCCTATGTCCTTTAATTTCCCGAAAAGATCAAAAATCTCTCGGCCTTGAACATACTGAAATGATGGAGCATTCACAACCTTCTTAGGCCTAGAATTTCAAATGTTGAGAAGAAATTTGTCCTCGTCTCCGTCCCAAATAATCAGTCTCTTATCCTGTGGCTGTGCCCTTGTTGTCTAGATTGCCCAGCCAGGGGAAACAACCCCTCCATGTCGAGCCCCTCAGAATCCTATATGTTTTGATGAGAGTACTTTGCATTTTATTCAGTCTCATTATAGGACACACATTTCATCCCAGGAATCAATCTGCTGAAATGATAAGATTTGAATACTTGAGCCATATCTGGTTGTAGACGGCTAGGCTGGTCATCTGGCATCTGATGTCAAGTCCAAGAGGCAACTAAAAGAGCAACAAAGCAATTCTACATCAATACTCAAACTGTTTTTTTCTGAAAAGGCTGCAATGTTTGTACTAAGAAAAATATTTTCAGAATAGTCACTTGTGATAAGATGCGCCTATACTGTATTCATATTAATTTTTTAATGCTGAAATAACTGAAAAGAAGAAAATATACTCCCAGGAAGATGTTTAGGCAGAGTGCAGAGTTGACCACTTTCCCCTTATCTTTCAGACGTTGGTATTGTTAAACCTGCCCACCCAGCAGTCTTCTCCAGTCTCTATTAAAATTAAATAGTCTAGCCTGATTACTGTTGTGCTTTTTTCATTAAACTGTAAGGAGCTCCTGATCATTCAAGAAGAAAAACCGAGCCGTGTTTGCAATCTTTTGCTCCCTTTTGTTTTGCTAATGAGAGTTTCAGTGGCATTTATTTTAAAAGGGCAATCATCAAAAGCAATAGGCTGACCTGACAAAGGGCTTCATTTATTTGTTTCATTATGTGGAGGGAGCTAGTGTGAAGGTTTTAATTAAAACCATAAAATGCAGCAACATTCAGTCAGTAAAATAATTAGCCACACACCTACATTCTAAAGCATTACATTTTTAGACCACAGAGGTTTACAATGCAGAAAGAGGGCATTCAGCCCATCTTGTTAATAGTGGCTCTGCTGGAGGAATTCAGAACTAACACAACTCTTTCCCCCATAACTCTATCTTTCTGTGCATCAAATATTTATCTACTTTTTCAGTAAAAGATGCACTTGTTTCTGTCTCAACCACACTTGTTGACATTTTGTTGAAGCTTTTCATCTTGTGCCCATCATGACCATCACAAAAATGTCTCCTCATATCGCTTCTCATACAGTATAAAGGTGTTGTAATCCTTTGGAAACAAATTTCCTTTTAATTTCTCATCACTGACTTTACTAGCTCCATGGACAACTTGCACTATTTAGATATCTCAGAATGAATCTCTGCGGTCAATTATTTTCCTGATTCAAGTTCACAAATATCTCTTTGAATTGCATGCAATGGAGTCTTTGCACCATTATGCCTATCTCCTGATGATCAATCTTAGCGTCTGAGAGTCGCAATGTTTGGAAATTCTTTCAGAAGTTCAAAGGGTTCTTCCTGCAACATCCATCTCGCACCACTGGGCTGACCCTTGGGTTACTGCAGGTGAATTTGGTCTTGGGTGGTAGCACAAAACAGGTGATAGCAAATTGGATGCCCATTTTACACCCTGCTCAGTTTTCATCCCCATTGAAGTCAACGAAAAACAACTTGATGGGGTATAAAGCAAATGACTAATTCACTATCATCCATTTTGCACCAATGTCAAAGATTACTTCCACTTCTGCTCTATTTATGAAAAGATGTTTTGTTGTTTCAGAGAAAAAAGCCAATAGCCATGTCGTCACACTGTGAGTGAAACATTTTTCAACATAATTAGTGAGATCATATGTATTTTAAACAAATTTAAAAAGCTTTTCACATAAAATGTCTATTAAAACAGTGCCCCTTTAAAACGTGGAGAAAAAGCTAAACTACAAATTCCAAAAAATTCAACACTGCACACAAATTTACTGACTTTGACCAGAGCATTTTTTCTAGGTCACTTCTCAGTCAGAGAGAGTGATCGCAACAGTTGTATGAATGACCAGGGCTGAAATTGATTCCCAAGTGTTCTCCTTTAGAGTGTGTCAAATACAATATTTAAAAATAAATTGAAATAATTCTGAACATTCCATCACTGTTGTGCTTTGTTTGTTCATATTTTGCCTTCTGCCTTTATGAAGCACTTTGGGGCTGTTTTTCTAAATTAGGAGCAAGGTTTTGTTTATAGCCTGAATAAACCCAAGTCTCACAGCATTAAACTGAGAGCTGTATTTTTCCTTGCCAGGGTGATCATTGCTAGGGAATTGCAGTGCTGAAGGAGGCCTTAGGAATCAGGAATGGCAATTTGGATAAGGGTAAAGCATATGGAATTGAGACGTCACGTGCAGTTGTGATTCGGTTGCATTTTGTTGCACGAGATGTGTTGAGGGCCACATTGACTTTTTTTTCAAAGCACAGAGGGAAGAATTGCTTTACAACTGGCTTCTGATGTAGCGAGGCAATACTGTTCTATAGAACCACTGTTCACATATAACTGCTGCAGTCAACACCCTTAGCTCCCAGTGCAGCCTTCACTGTACACACCTTGGTTGTTGCAACACAGTTACTGCACACTTGCTTTATAAGCAGCTCCATGTTGAATTATTGGCAACACGTAGAGTTCTTAATGAGTTGATCCTTCAATGCTGTGTTCATTTTTTTTGCCAAATGGTAAACTACAGGAACAAAGCACTGTAGGGAACAGGAAGCATAGGCAGGCAGGGGAGAGACTACTAATGACCATCAGCATGATGTGCATGAGCCTATAAAAATACATTTTATATATCTTGTATATCAATAAACCTCTAGATGTAGTATAGAAGTTATGGGGAGATTGTGATTTCTTAATGTTGTAAGAAACACTAACAGCTGCTGTATAAGAAAATGGAAGATACTGCTGTATAAACTGCTCAACTAATTGACGTCCTTGATATTTAAAAGTGGTAACTGGGCCTTTGTGACTGAAGGATTTTACTCAGGATTTTTAATCTTGCACTGACAAACGAAAGAGTCATCACAAAATAAATACTCCTGGAGGCGTTGATGGGGTAATGGCTTCCGCAACATTTTGGGAAAAGAGAAATCCTGTATGATTTTCTTCATGATATTACAAGCAAATGTTTTTTTCAATTAGATTTGTTATTGCATTTTTATAAGCAACTTTTTTCATAAAGGTGATCTTTGCTTCGAAAGACAGCATTGTGAGAAATGAGGAAAAGCAATAGTTTGGAGTTTGCTGCGATAATGACGGTAAAACTGTCACTGTTCACCACCATTATTCTCACGAAACTGACAACAGTTTCTGGAGTCCAGGCATGGACAGGATAACATGGAAATCTAGAAGATGCAGCACGGTAGCCTTGTGGATAGCACAATTGCTTCATAGCTCCAGGGTCCCAGGTTCAATTCCGGCTTGGATCACTGTCTGTGTGGAGTCTGCACATCCTTCCCGTGTGTGCGTGGGTTTCCTCCGGGTGCTCCGGTTTCCTCCCACAGTCCAAAGATGTGCAGGTGAGGTGGATTGGCCATGATAAATTGCACTTGGTGTCCAAAATTGCCCTTAGTGTTGGGTGGGGTTACTGGGTTATGGGGATACGGTGGAGGTGTTGACCTTGGGTAGGATGCTCTTTCCAAGAGCTGGTGCAGACTCGATGGGCCGAATGGCCTCCTTCTGCGTTGCAAATTCTATGATATCTATAATTCTATGATGCTGTCCGTGAGCTTTACGATCCTCCATTGGAAGGCCTGTAGGGAGGGGTTGCCACAGACAGCAGTTTGACAAAACTCCCACTTAAACGCTATTAGTCTTGCTGTAAAACCCTGAAGAAAGTTACACCTTGTTGATTGGCCACTAACCTGCTGCCGGACATCACTGTTGCTGAATAGCAAGACAACCCTTTGGCTTGGCACCGGATTTAATATCAGGAAAGGAGGAAGCCATGTTCCAGAGATCGCTCAACCATTCGCCAACTTTCTTCAAGGTCAGCAGTGAGTTGCCCTTGCTTCACCGCTGACTGCACAATCTGGGTCATTCATTGTAGCTAAAAAATGCACATAGTGAGACCTCATTGCCAGAATCACCAATATTTACTTAACATCATGGTTAGTTTGTGTTTGTGTTCAACAAAGCACAATCTGAAAACTAGATTTACAACAAAAATGGTGTTATTGTGCCCCTCAAGATCCAATACATTTCTTTATCTCGGTTTCTATATTCTATTTTTTTTAGAAATACTAAATAAGGGACTGATACATATTCCAAGGACATGGGGTTAAATCCATCTTATACCTTTGGGATGAAAGGGTCTTTGGCCTTCTCATTAAATAAGCTATACATGAAGGTGTTTAGAATAGAATAGAACAGTACAGCACAGAACAGGCCCTTCGGCCCTCAATGTTGTGCCGAGCAATTATCACCCTACTCAAACCCACCCTATACCCGTAACCCAACAACCCCCCCCCCCCTTGAGACCCTGGGACCCTGGAGCTGTGAAGCATTTATGCTAACCACCATGCTACCGCGCTACTCAATTTAATTGTCAGTATGTGGGAGTCTGTATACAAAGTTCTTACTAATTTCTCATGAACCTAGCAGTTTTGCTTGGAGACCATGGTGTGGAGACCTTAAAGCTGGTATGAGAAATCAGCAATTGCCATGCTGTTGAACTGAGGAGTGTTCATCTGAGGGTGGGCACAGTTGATGGAATATTCAGAAAAGAATATCTGAGCCCTGACTTATGGCAAGATACCTTGCACACCTCAAGCATATATCGGGAAATTGTACATGCAAATTTCCATCATTGGTGTGTGCAAGTGACTTGTGATTTTTCTTCCCAAATACAAGAGCTCTGAAAATAAATATTTTCCTCTGTAACTTGTAAAAGTGCGGATGGATGAGACTCCTTTAGTGTGAATATTACTGATTTTGATGAGAACAAATATTTTTTAAAGTCACACATTATTAGATTAACGGTATTTGAAGTGAGGATTCACTAAATACCATTCTGTTTTGGTGATTTGTCCCGGAGCAGGATGTGATGCGAAGGAACATGAGAAAGAAATGTGTGAAAGCTTCATCAAACCTGCAGAAATACTGTGACGTTTTTTAAAATTCATTTTTATGGAATGTGGTTCAGCCAGCATTTATTGCCAATCCCTAGTTTCCCTTGAGAAGGTGGTGGTGAGTTGCCTTCGGGAAACACTGCAGTTCCTGAGGTGCAGGTACACTCACATTACTGTTAGGGAGAGAGTTCCAGAATTTTGACCCAGCGACAGTGAAGGAACGGCAAGATATTTCCAAGTCAGGGTGGTGAGTGACTTGGAGGGGAACCTCCAGGTGGTGGGTTCCCAGGTATCTGCTGCTCTTACATAAGAACTAGGAGCAGGAGTAGGCCATATGGCCCCTCGAGCCTGCTCCACCATTCAATTGGATCATGGCTGAACACCATAACCCTTAATCCCTTTATTCTTCAAAAAACGATCTATCTTTATCTTAAAAGCATTTAATGAAGGAGCCTGAACTGCTTCACTGGGCAAGGAATTCCATAGATTCACAACCCTTTGGGTGACGAAGTTCCTCCTAAACTCAGTCCTAAATCTGCTTCCCCTTATTTTGAGGCTATGCCCCCGAGTTCTGCTTTCACCCGCCAGTGGAAACAACCTGCCCGCATCTATCCTATCTATTCCCTTCATAATTTTATATTTTCTATAAGATCCCCCCTCATCCTTCTAAATTCCAATGAGTACAATCCCAGTCTACTCAACCTCTCCTCATAATCCAACCCCTTCAGCTCTGGGATTAACCTAGTGAATCTCCTCTGCACAACCTCCAGCGCCAGTACGTCCTTTCTCAAGTAAGGAGACCAAAACTGAACATAATACTACAGGTGTGGCCTCACTAACACCTTATACAATTGCAGCATAACCTCCCTAGTCTTAAACTCCATCCCTCTAGCAATGAAAGACAAAATTCCATTCACTTTTTTAATCACCTGTTGCACCTGTAAACCAACTTTTGCGACTCATGCACGAGCACACCCAGGTCTCTCTGCACAGCAGCATATTTTAATATTTTATCATTTAAATAATAATCCCTTTTGCTGTTATTCCTACCAAAATGGATGACCTCACATTTGTCAACATTGTATTCCATCTGCCAGACCCTAGCCCATTCACTTAACCTATCCAAATCCCTCTGCAGACTCCCGGTATCCTCTGCACTTTTCACTTTACCACTCATCTTAGTGTCGTCTGCAAACTTGGACACATTGCCCTTGGTCCCCAACTTCAAATCATCTATGTAAACTGTGAACAATTGTGGACCCAACACTGATCCCTGAGGGACACCACTAGCTACTGATTGCCAACTAGAGAAACACCCATTAATCCCCACTCTTTGCTTTCTATTAATTAAGCAATCCTCTATCCATGCTACTACTTTACCCTTAATGCCATTCTTCTTCTTCTAGAAGGTAGTGGTCATGGGTTTGGAGGTGCTATCTAAGGAACCTTGGCGAGGTACACCAGTGCATCTTGTAGATGGTACACATGGCTGCCACTGTTCATTGGCGGTGGAGGGATTGAATGCTTGTAGAAGGAGGAGCAATCAAGTGGGCTGCTTTGTCTTGGATGGTGTCGAGCTTCTTGAGTGTTGTTGGAGCTGCACTCACCCAGGTAAGTGGAGAGTATTCCATTACACTCCTGACTTGTGCCTTTTTGATGGTGGACAGGCTTTGGAGGGTCTGGAGGTGAGTTACTTGCCACAGGATTCCTTGCCTCTGACCTGCTCGTAGCCACAGTATTAATATGGCTAGCCCAGTTCAGTTTCTGATCAATGGTAATCCTCAGGATGTTGATTGTGGGGGATTCAGTGATGGTAATGCCATTGAATGTCAAGGAGCAATGGTTAGACCCTCATTGTAGGAGATGGTCATTGCCTGACACTTGTGTGTTGCGAATGTAACTTGCCACTTCAGGCCAAACCTGCGTACTGTGCAGGTCTTGCCGCATTTGAACATGGACTGCTTCATTATCTGGGGAGTCGCGAATGGTGCTGAACATTGTGCAGTCATCTGTGAACATCGCCACTTCTGACCTTATGATGGAAGAGAGGTCATTGATGAAGCAACTGAAGATGGTTGGGCCGAGGACACTACGCTAAGGAACTCCTGCAGTGATGGCCCCGAGCTGGGATGATTGACCTCCAACCACCACAATCATCTTTCTTTGTGCCAGGTAAACTCCAACCAGCAGAAGTTTTCCCCTGATTCCCGTTGACTCCAGTTTAGCTAGGGCTCCTTGATGCCATACAAATGCTTCCTTGATGTCAAGGGCAGTCACTCTCTCCTCAGCTCTAGCGTTCAGCTCTTTTGTTCATGTTTGAACCAAGTCTTCACTGTTACAGCTTGCTAATTGCATGGAGAGCAACAAAATGAAAGCAAGCATATACAGTTGTAGAGGGCATGACTGTCATTAAACTGACCCATCTGACATTTGTTTCAATTTGTTAAGGAAAGTTTTTATTTTTTTTGTTAAAAAATGTCAAAGTCCCAAATCATTTATTTCCAATTAAGGGGCAATTTAGCCTGGCCAATCCACCTACCCTGCACATCTTTGGGTTGTGGGAATGGATATGGGTAGAATATGCAAACTTAATGCGGACAGTCACCTGGGGCTTGGATTGAACCAAGCAACGGTGCTAACCATTGCACCACCCTAACTAAGGTTTGTACGGTAAAATATGGGGGTATTGTTTATGAAAAGGGTGTATAGTTCAAGGCATTAGTTAAAAACCCAACTCTTTTTCTCCCATATTGAAGGGTTCATGCATAACAGTGCACAAAGAAGGAGAGGCTTCAGACTTGGTATTAAAGGGTCTCAAGTGAGACTGGAGGTAACCACTGATTATGGATTTTGGATTTCAGTAAGCATACAGTCTGATATGCAAGTATTGGGTGCGATCTAACTGAATGGGGACAGAGTCCCATAGTGTGTGAGATTAGCGGTGTTTCCCAACATTCGGAGCACTGACAGACACTCAGTTTTCAAATGTCCATCCAGGTAGATCAGGAGCCTCAGAGGGGATCTCCCCGACAAGGCCGCACTAGCTCCGTTTTCTGCACAGAGCAGCTCCGCTCACCATTTTAAAATGGCGTCATGATCTCTTGAGCCCCCGAACCCCCCCCATGCCCCAACTCACTATAAGGGAGGCCCTGAGCCCCCCGCACCCTTCCCAGGGCACCCCAGGCCTGATCGCCGCCGCGCAAAAAATGTCAGCTTGGCACCGCCAGCCTGGCCCCTGCCAGCGCCACCTGGGCTCCTTGGCAGTGCCCTTCATTAATAGGAAGGGGTTCCACTCCCTGAATGTTCAGATTGTGTGCAATCACCACCTCCAGCTCACGCACGTGTGTGCACGCTTCCTAGGGAGCGTACATGCAGCTACATCCTGAGATACTCTGAGATCCCTGGCATCTTCGAGGACCACCCCAGGTTGACAGGTTGGCTTTTTGGGGGATAATGGTTACCCACTGGGGTACTGGTTGATGACGCCAGTGAACAGGCCGGAGACCGAGATGGAGACCTGATATAACAAGGTCCATTTGCCACCATGCAGCCAGTCAGTAGTGCATTGAACTGCTGAAGATGTGGCTCCGATGCCTGGTCCACTCTGGTGGTGCACTGCAGTACATGCCCCCCAGGGCTCCACAACCTTTTACAGCAGCAGGACGACATGCTGGAGGAGGAGGAGGATTATGCGGCCCCGTCTGCGAAGGAGGAGGTGATCCAGGAGGGGATGGCGGACAAGCCAGGAGGAGATGGAGGACTGGTGGCGGCAAGGGCCTGGCATACCCGGAGGACCAGGGAGGCCCTCATCCTGGCCCACTGCTCGTAGGACGAGGCTTTGTCAGCCCAACCCCCCCCCCCCCCCCCCCCCCCCCCCCCCACAATTCTCATCATTCCCCAACTCACTTCATTCCCCCATTCTCCTCATTCCCCCATTCCCCTCATTCACCTCCGGATGGCACCATCAGATGGAGATCCGATGAGAGGATGGACATTTGGTCAGTGAGAGGGAAGGATAACTTTGTCTGACATGAACAACTTACTTGAGGCAGGTAATCTGGGTGAAGGAGCAGTGCATCCTCACTGCTGCGGCACCGGCCAACCTCTCTGTCAGTGACTGTTCTCTCCTTGGACAACCCCAGGGCCTATTCTTCATTGGGCTTGAGTTCAGATCTCAGATCTCCGATCTCTTTCTTGGCTCCTTCCTGTCTTTTAAGGGCTATATTCTCCTGCGGAGACTAAGAGAGGGCTTTGTAAGCCACGTGCTTGATGGATCAGAAGAGCTTATGGCAGGTGGCATATATGGGCACCGCAACTGGACATGAAGGGATTGTGGGTGGGTGTGCTGAGGAACAAGCACGAAGATCGGACGTGGGAAGGGTGCTGCGGTTGGGAATTTGAAGGGTGGCAGGTGGAAATGATGCCAGGAGAGAGTTGATAACTTACCCTTCCTGCTCAGTGGATGTCATTAGCCTTCTTCCTACATTGTTTGGCGGTCGTCCTGGTCATGCTGCCCACACTGACAGCCGCCTCCACTGCCTCCCAGTCAGTATTGATGGCCCTGCTGCTGAACCTCCAACCCCCTCTGGGGAACAGGATGTCCCATCTTGCCTCCACAACGTCCAGAAGCCTGGCCAGGTCGGCATCCCCAAAGCGAGGAGCAGGCCTGAGTGCATGCTCGTGTGTTGACTGGAGTGAGTAGTGAGGGAACGTTAAAAAGCAGCTCCCCCTTGATACCGGCAAGCTGCTGAGGCGAATCAGATGGCGAGACAGCCAGTAATGGCGCAAAGCTTGGGGAGGGCTTTAAATACGGCCTGCGATCTTGCCAACACGGCCATCGAGAAAAACTCTCCACTCGTGCCCAAACTAACACTTCAAAATGTTTCTGTTAAATCGTGCCCATTAACATTTAACTTTTTTTTTAAATTTAGAGTACCCAATTCATTTTTCCAATTAAGGGGAAATTTAGCGTGGCCAATCCACCTAGCCTGCACATCTTTGGGTTGTGGGGGTGAAACCCATGCAGACACAGGGAGAATGTGCAAACTCCTCACGGACAGTGACTCAGGGCTGGGATTGAACCTGAGACCTCGGCACTGTGAGGCAGCAGTGCCAACCACTGCACACATTAACATTTAACTTAATGAACACCTCTGCTGCAAAATACAATCCGTGTTGCTAACCAGTGTAGTTGTCTCAGTAAAACATCAGTTCAAAAAATTAATTTGTCAATGCCAAAAGATTCCTGTCATGTGCATGGAAATTTGGGAGGACACAATCATCTGCAATAATGTATTCAATCTGAATATACTATTCACGTGTGGTGTGATTGATTTACTGCCCCTAAATATTTTGGCACATGTTTCTGCATGAATTCCACCGTTTTAAATTATTTTTCTTAATCTGTGTGCCTAGAAGATTTTTTTCACGAGCAATGTCATTGTAGCGTAATGCTTTTCCCTTAATTTTATTTCACAAAAGCCTTTGTGCACTACCCTTTGGTGACCTTGCAGTATCCAACAAAATCCTGTCGCCAAGGCAACATCCATATCTTTTTTTGTGTAGTGAGGAGGGAATAACAGATAAGCTGAAACCTGACCTACTTTCCCAGCACAGCTGACAGTGCGTCATCCTTGTCAGGCCTCTGTAGGTGCCAGTTGAAGCCACTCAACTGTGAACTTGGCTTTGCTCCTGATTGACATTACTGAATACCATAAACATCTTAACAGAGCCTTAAAGAATAGGTCTCATTAACAATGCCGCAATGACTGCACAAGCATGAAAGGCGCCACAAAAGGTGATTGAAATGAAAATTTGAAGTATTTCAGAGATGCTGATTAGTGGTGAAAGCATTACATATATATGCATTGCTCGTAGAGGCTACATTTCTGTGCAGTGGGAAGGGAACTTGCTGCAAGTTCTGCATTTACCCATTAGTTGTAAAGTAGCTACATTATTGATATTCATCTATTCAATCAGGCATGCTTACTGATGTATAACGCCCAATATTCACTCTGTTCACGTTATTATCATAATTTCTTTTCATTCAATTGCTCAGAAAATTATTTTTTAGAAAATTCAATTTTGATGCCTCAATCCATTATTTCTATATCTTGATATTTAATTCTTCATGCTAATAATATTCACATTTCGTGATTAGAACCTGCATGATTTTTCTCAAGCGCTTTGAGATATTATTCTGAGTTTACATCTTTAACGTGCATTTCATTCTTGTAACAGTTGCAATTAATTTCACACCTCCTCTCACTCACATTATCTCCACTTAGATTTAATTTTAAAGACAAAGGATCTCACATTAAACTCAGACACTGCAGCAATTTGTGGACCATAAAATTCATTAATTAAAATTTTAAATGGGTACTTATGCAACAAGCATTCATATCTGACTTCTAAATAACACAAATTTATGATGATGTCAAGCTTTACGGAGGTGTATAGCTCTTTGCCCTGAACAATTAAAATAATCTTTATATTCGTTCCTGGGATGTTAATATCGCTGGCAAGCCTACCATTTATTCCCCATCTTAATTATCCTTGAGAAAGTGGTGCAGAGCCGCTTTCTTGAACCGCAGCAGTCCATTCTCACAGTGCTGTTTGGGAGTGTTCCAGGGTTTTGACCCAGTGATGATGAAGGAACAGCAATACATTTCTAAGTCAGGATGGTGTGTCCCTTGGAGAGGAACTGGCAGATGGAAATGTTTCCATGCCTTGCTGCCCTTGTCCTTCTGGGTGGTGGAGGTCACAGGTGTGGAAGATCCTGTTGAAGGAACCTTGGCAAGTTGCTGCCGTGGATCTTGTAGCGGTTACACATTCCAGTCACGGTGGCGGAGGGAGTAAATGAATGTTTAAGGCAGTGGTTGGGATGCAAATCAAATGGGTTCTTTTTTTCCTGGATGGTTTTGAGCTTCTTGAGTGTCCTTGAAGTTGCACTCATCCAAGCAAGTGGGAAGATTTCCATCATGCTCTTGACGTGTGCTTTGTAGATCATGGACAGGCTTTGGGAAGTTAGGAGGTGGGTTATGATGGAACCATCAATTCACTAGATACGTGCTTTAAGATATGAACAGTGGTTTTAATCTACTTACTACAGAGCCAGCCTGTTACCCGTTGAACCCTCAATGAACTGCAGGCTGGCTCTGGACAAGGGTATTTATACAGTAGTCCAGGGGGAGGGGTCGTGGGCAGAGCCAAGGGTGGAGCCCTGTACAAACTCTTGAGCATTCCCTGAGCTGCTCCCCCTAGTGGTCGGATAACGCTACTGCACTTACAATGGTATTGGTAAATACAGTGTGAATTACTAAGTTACATTCACCACAGGTTACTTGCCAGAGAATTCCCAGTGTCTGACCTGTTCTTGTATTCACATTATTTATGTAGCTAATCCTGTTAGGTTTCTTCAGGATGTTGATAGTGAGGCATTCAACAATGGTATTGCCACTGAACGTCAAGGAAATATGGTTAAACTGTCTCTGGTTGGAGATGACCGTTGCCGAGCAATTTATGCAGCACGGTAGCACAGTGGTTAGCACAGTTGCTTCACAACTCCAGGGTCCCAGGTTTGATTCCCGGCTTGGGTCAATGTCGGCGCGGAGTCTGCACGTTCTCCCCCTTGTGTCTGCGTGGATTTCCACCGGGTGCTCCGGTTTCCTCCCACAGTCCAAAGATGTGCAGGTTAGGTGAATTGGCCATGATAAATTACCCTTAGTGTCCAAAAAGTTTAGGTGGGGTTACTGTGTTACGGGGATCGGGTGGAAGTGTGGGCTTAAGTGGGGTGTTCTTTCCAAGGGCCGGTGCAGACTCGATGGGCCAAATGGCCTCCTTTTACACTGTAAATTCTATGAATTGTGTGGCACAACTGTTACATGCCACTTACCTGTTCAAGTATATTATTCAGGTCTTGCTGCATGTAGGCATGGACTGCTTCATTACCTGAAAATTTATGAATGACATGCTTAGGTTCTTTCTGGACGAATTGGGTGCACTGTAGCAAAGTGTGGTTAGAATTAAATGTTCCCTTATCGGTTCAATAAGAAAGAAAGTGCTTGTCAAATCTTTTTGTCGCTGATATAATGCAGTGGCAGAAGTTACACCACAAATACAATAGATTGGGCCACCAGCTGATGTCCTGGAAAGGAAAGTCAGCATCCAAATTGATGGCTGTCGAAGACGGTGCTCAGAGGTATGTAAGTTCTTGTGTATGGCAATGGAATCGTAGAATTATAAATCAACTTTTATCACATTCAGCCCCATTAGGACTGCTGACTTAGATTTTATAACATTTCCTATTTAACTGTGCGGGGAGTGTACAACAGTCTTGTGGGCATTTTCAATGGGAATGAATTTGAACTCTTTCCTCACCGCACTACTCTCTCCCCACCCAGCCTACCGACTGCCCCCAAACCACCGTGGCGTGCCAGTGCGGCAAGTCTTCCTCCCGAGTGAGGGGTGGAAGTGCTGCCTGCAGTCACTTAACACTCAGTCGGGTGTGAAATTGCTCCAGGGCCCACGGCATCGTCGAGGAGCCAACCTAAAGATTCAGGCCATGCAAGTCAGATCCTAATATTGAGTCCCCGCTGTATTTTGTACCTTGTGGGAAGTGGCAACGAGATTTATGTCAGTACAGCACAGTGAGGACATGGAGTAGGACCACACAGGCATCCATCACTTCCCGCCTGGAAAAGTTGAAGAATCAGCAAGCTAAGGTTTGTCAATTAACTGACACTAAATCCATTCCTGAATAGAGAGTAGCTCGCAGTTAAATAATAAAATTATCTTTTCAGATAGATCTGTTGATGGCATATCTGATAGGTGTGTGTAAGTAAAAGCCAGACCTGTCTTCCCTAAGGACTGTGTAGCGTTGCTCCCCTTTATTACAGTGGCACGTTTTACAATGATGTACCTGGAAGTGTGCAGTATGCACCATATTCTACAATAGCAGAATGTCAGTGTAAATTTCGGCTCACGTACCAGGTGAGGGGAAGATTATGTGCAAGCAAGATGTAAAAAGATGCACAAGATTAAAGTTGAATATCATTACAAAGGGGGCAATATTTCTGAAGACCTTTGCAAAGGCCCAAAAGCCATCTTTCAGGCTGAACAGGCAGAGAATGAAGAAAAAATATTGAACAGAATCGAAATCCATGGGGCAGAAATGAGATTGCAGGAAATTGATAACGCAGTACCAACCTCTCCGTCTCCATATGATGGCTGCAGAAGTTGAGGACGGATTGCATATTGTGGCAGTGGGAATAATGGTCCTCCGCGCCAATTCAAGATATCATTCCCATGGGTCTGTATTGCAGCTTGGATGTGCAGGCACACTCAGGCCACAGCTGATTGCTCCAGTCACTGGATGTGCTCACTCTGTGCTACCTCTAGATATCCTTGCTGTAGGTGGCACAGCATTTCATTGGCCCATCAGATGTCCTGCCCCTGAGAAGATACTTACCCATGATCATTGCCAAATAGGTGTGCCAGGGTTTGTAAAAGTGATTTGGGACATCATGGAGGGTCTGGCCAATCAGGCTATGTTGGTGTGGATCACTCTGGCATGTCTCATTTTACGCAACAAAGTACTGTGCAGAGTGAGTAAACATGCATTATTTAGCTACTCATATAATGTAGTGCTGACATTGGGTCTGCTGTTGACTTCTTTTATAATAAGATAAGCCTCAACCTGCATTGTTCAATTCTCAAAATGAGGTATGTCCATATCTTTCCACTGGTGTGTATGGTTACCAAAAGATGGGCATTGATGATCTGTCATGAAATCTGACTTGCTTGGTGTCCCCAAGGTTCCGCCTGTTCTTGCAAACACAGCAAGAAGTTTGTGTACAGTCCAATCTAGGAGTAAAATAGGAGCAGAGAATTCACAACCATTTTTTTCTGGATAACATCTATTTTAGACACAATTTGAAAGCAGGGCATGGGAAAGTCAGAAAATATGTCAGATGACAGAAATTCCACTTCCTTCTAACTAAACACCAATGCTCAACAATTGATGGCAACCTGCAGACCCGTCTGTATCATTTGTGCCAGATATTCACAACATTTAAAACAAGTGTGACAAAACCCTGCCAACGGTCGGAAATTGGAAACCCACAGCTGCTTGTTGAATTTTCTAAAAATAGCAGCAGTTCAGCCATGATATGTCAGAGCTTGAGAATCATCACAGCACCTTAACAGAGTTGATATCATTTGTGAGAGAGTCCACTGCATTCTGTGAACTTAATTTTTCATTGAATGACTGTGCTGCCTGTATCTGTGAAGCGTATTAAAGGGAAGGTTTAGGGACAGAAATCAAATGTTGCTGTAACAAAGCCAAGCATTACTTCATGGAATTTCTACAGTGCAGAAGGAGAACATTTGGCCCATCGAGTCTGCACCGAGATTCTAAACGAGCACCCAACTTATGTCCAATCACCTCTATCCCCGTAACCCCACCTAATCTTTGGACATTTAAGGGCAATTTAACATGGCCAATCCACCTAACCTGCACATGGGAGGAAAGTGGAGCAAGCACCTGGAGGAAGCCCACATAGACATGGGGAGAAATTGCAAACGCCACACAGTCACCCAAGGCTGGAATTGAAGCCAGGTCCCTGTCGTTGTGAGGCAGTAGTGCTGCCCAGGCTTATTGAACTCCTGATGGAGTATCATGAGCTTTGGTTCATTTTTAGTATAACCACACATATTATGACATGGGCGTGATTTTTGCCGCCAGGGTAGCACAGTGGTTAGCCCTGTTGCATCACAGTGCCTGAGACCTGGGTTTGATTCCCGGCTTGGGTCACTGTCTGTGCGGAGTCTGCACGTTCTCCCCGTGTCTGCGTGGGTTTCCCCCGGGTACTCCGGTTTCCTCCTACAAGTCCTGAAAGATGTGCTTGTTGGGTGAATTGGACATTCTGAATTCTCCCTTAGTGTACCTGAACAGATGCCGGAGTGTGGTGACTGGTTTAGCTCACCAGGCTAAATCGCTGGCTTTTAAAGCAGACCAAGCAGGCCAGCAGCACGGTTCGATTCCCGTACCAGCCTCCCCGGACAGGCGCTGGAATGTGGCGACTAGGGGCTTTTCACAGTAACTTCATTGAAGCCTACTCGCGACAATAAGCGATTTTCATTTTCATTTCACTGGGAGATTTTCACAGTAACTTATTTGCAGTGTTAATGTAAGCCTACTTGTGACATGAATAAAGATTATTATTATTATTAGTTAATGGAAAATAAGATCCCCATTTTGGGCATGTATAGGAGGGTGTATCTCGGCAATTGCAGTGCCGAGAATGACACCGCTATCTAAAGGGACTTTGCCACTTTCTCTTTGCCTCTGCGGGGAAAGCCCTGTGTTCAGGATGCCATTTTAAAATTCTGCCCTAGTCTTTTGACCCCCCTCCCACCCCAACTTATCTCTTGGAGGTTCTCGAGCCCTCCTCTCCCCACCTCTTAAGGGCAGGGCACCCCTGGGCCCGTTCACTGGCACCAAGGCACCTTTACACTGCCACCCATGCACCCTGGCTGTGCCAGGGTAACACAGCCAGGGTGGTGTCTGTGTAGCGGTGTCAAGGTGCCAGGATACCAGCAGGAGTGCCAGGGTACCACCCTGTCCAGAGACTGACCACCCGGGGGCCTCCAGTGGCTTGGGAGATCCCCCAGATGGCGTTAGGCCTGGTCCAAGTTTGTGTGGATCAGTGCTAAACAATGCCATGGCAAAGTACCCCAGGGGAGGCCGTTAGTTCCTGGACCTTGTGAGAATCCGGCGTAGGCATATTTAAATGAGCCTAATGGCTGATTTCAATATGTACTCTGGATGTCGTCCAGTGAGGCAAGTTACAGACCATTATGTCACGTGAGATCCTGTTAGATAGAACATAGAACATAGAACACTACAGCGCAGTACGGGCCCTTCGGCCCTCGATGTTGTGCCGACCTGTGAAACCATCTGAAGCCTATCTGACCTACACTATTCCATTTTCATCCATATGTCTATCCAGTGACCACTTAAATGCCCTTAAAGTTGGCGAGTCTACTACTATTGCAGGCAGGGCGTTCCACACCCCTACTACTCTCTGAGTAAAGAAACTGCCTCTGACATCTGTCCTATATCTATCACCCCTCAATTTAAAGCTATGTCCCCTCGTGTTGGTCATCACCATCCGAGGAAAAAGACTCTCACTGTCCACCCTATCTAACCCTCTGACTATCTTATATGTCTCTATTAAGTCACCTCTCAGCCTTCTCCTCTCTAACAAAAACAACCTCAATTCCCTGAGCCTTTCCTCGTAAGACCTTCCCTCCATACCAGGCAACATCCTAGTAAATCTCCTCTGAACCCTTTCCAAAGCTTCCACATCCTTCCTATAATGTGGTGACCAGAACTGCACGCAGTACTCCAGGTGCGGCCGCACCAGAGTTATGTACAGCTGCAGGATGACCTTGTGGTTCCGAAACTCAATCCCCCTGCTTATAAAGGCTAGCACACCATATGCCTTCTTAACAGCCCTATTAACCTGGGTGGCAACTTTCAGGGATTTATGTACCTGGATGCCGAGATCTCTCTGTTCATCTACACTACCAAGAATCTTGCCATTAGCCCAGAACTCTGCATTCCTGTTACTCCTTCCAAAGTGAACCACCTCACACTTTTCCGCATTAAACTCCATCTGCCACCTCTTAGCCCAGCTCTGCAGCTTATCTATGTCCCTCTGTATCCTATAACATCCTTCAGCACTATCCACAGCTCCACCGACCTTCGTGTCATCTGCAAATTTACTAACCCATCCTTCTACGCCCTCTTCCAGGTCATTTATAAAAATGACAAACAGCAGTGGCCCCAAAACAGATCCTTGCGGTACACCACTAGTAACTGAACTCCAGGATGAACATTTGCCATCAACCACCACCCTCTGTCTTCTTTCAGCTAGCCAATTACTGATCCAAACCGCTAAATAACCTTCAATTCCATACTTCCTTATTTTCTGCAATAGCCTACCGTGGGGAACCTTATCAAACGCCTTACTGAAATCCATATACACCACATCAACAGCTTTACCCTGATCCACCTGTTTGGTCACCTTCTCAAAAAACTCAATAAGGTTTGTGAGACATGACCTACCCTTCACAAAACCGTGTTGAGTATCGCTAATCAACTTGTTCTTTTCAAGATGATTATAAACCCTATCTCTTATAACCTTTTCCAACATTTTACCCACAACAGAAGTAAGGCTCACAGGTCTATAATTACCAGGGTTGTCTCTACTCCCCTTCTTGAACAAGGGGACAACATTTGCTATCCTCCAGTCTTCCGGCACTATTCCTGTCGACAAAGACGACATAAAGATCAAGGACAAAGGCTCTGCAATCTCCTCCCTGGCTTCCCAGAGAATCCTAGGATAAATCCCATCTGGCCCAGGGGACTTATCTATTTTGACATTTTCTAAAATTGCTAACACCTCCTCCTTTTGAACCTCAATTCCATCTAGCCTGGTCGACTGAACCCGAGTGTTCTCCTCGACAACATTGTCTTTCTCCAGTGTAAACACTGACAAAAAATATCCATTTAATGCTTCCCCTATCTCCTCTGATTCCACACACAACTTTCCACTACTATCCTTGATTGGCCCTAATCTTACTCTAGTCATTCTTTTGTTCCTGATCTCACGAGATGTTCCGAGTGTCGCAAATCTCGTGAGAGGCCTCTCGTGAAATTAAACAGCCTCGTTGCATCACCAAGTCAGGCCTATCCAACCACTCGTCATATCATAAATGTTCCAATGCAATCAACATCCTGGTGAATCTCCTCTGCACGCCCTCCAGTGCAATGACATCTTTCCTATAATGTGGCGACCAGAACCGCACGCAGTACTCCAGCTGTGGCCTCATCAAAGTTCTCTACAACTCCAACATGTAATCTATGCGTCAATTGATAAAAACAAGTGTCCCATATGCCTTTTTCACTATCCTATTAACCTGCCCTTCCGCCTTCAGGTATCTATGTCCAAACACACCAAGGTCCCTTTGTTCCTCAGAACTTCCTAGTAGAGCATGTTGATATCCATATACCCCACCAATCTGGAAACCCTCATGTATCAGCAGTATAAGCAGGGGGGTGGGTGTGGCCATGCTCAATTGCTGGACCACCAGGTGTTGCACTCCTTAGATACACAGTTCCACAGCAGGGGAGACAGGGGATTCAGAGTTAACCCCACTCAAAGGACACATGCACTGTTGGCTGCTGGAACCCTCCCTGGCACACAGCCCCTCCTGAGTAACAACCTCACTAGTGAGACTATCAACTAACCCACTCCTTAGGATCAGGCGATTTCTCCAGGCCCTGCATGTCAACTGTGCCCTATTGGTATCACACAGTAGGAGTGGATGGATCCCGGGCCCGCTCAGGAAACCTAAACAGCTCCTTGTCACAAACTCAAACCCAGGATCCAAATCACACTGTAGCCAAGCTCCCAGCAAAGGCACACATGCCTCAGTGACCCTCATCTGTAGGACATACACCCACACCAGTCTCTTAGCATAGAGTCGCATGCCTGCACAGTGTCAATGTCTCTACCAAACAACCAGCTGATGGGAAGGCACAAGAGTCACTCAATGAGGACACCCACAATAGACTCCACTGGGAGAACCAGCACAGGGGCCACTGAGCCCCTCGCTAACACCTGTTGTGGCAGCCGTCGGTACCCCATTTGACAGGGATGGGTGGTGAGTATAGAGGCTTCCCATATGAAATGAAATGAAAATGAATGAAAATCGCTTATTGTCACGAGTAGGCTTCAATGAAGTTACTGTGAAAAGCCCCTAGTCGCCACATTCCGGCGCCTGTTCGGGGAGGCTGGTACGGGAATTGAACCGTGCTGCTTGCCTGCCTTGGTCTGCTTTAAAAGCCAGTGATTTAGCCCAGTGTGCTAAACCAGCCCCGTAGCCCCATATCAAGAACTGGGTGCAAGTCCCTGATGGGGACAAGGCTGCAGTGTCAAGCACCTGATGCAGGGACCAGAGGAGGGGGGGAGGAGGGGAAGGGGGAGGAGGGGGGGGGGAGGGTGGAATGGTGATGACCGTGTAACTCGGGGTGTTTGTATGGTCAAGGGAATGCTCACCTTGGTAACAGTCTCTGTCTCTTCCCCCCTCCCTCTGCAGAGAAACGGAATTTGAACTCAGCTTGCCATGCAAGCTTTCTACTCGCCTGCTGCTGCTGTAGCATATGCATGGTGGCGAGAGCGCCAGGGTCAGCCCAGGGAAGACTCTACATGACAGGAGGCTGCCCCAGAACAGCGGGGGCTGGTCGGTGAGGTTCAAGTGCCGGCCGTCCACCAGGCCAAGGAGGGGGGACGATGGCGGCAACACATCAGGACACGTTTCTACCTCAGCAGTCATCCTTCGAGGAACTGCCAGGCTGTGGGCCGCCATCGGCTCTGCCTCACTAAGGAGACGGTGCGCCACATGGTGGCGGAACAGGAACCATGAGGAGTAAGAGGAGGACACTACTCCTCGTGGCTGTCAAGTTGACAGCTGCCCTCAGCTTCTAGTCCTCTGGCTTGTTCCAGGGCTCAAGCAGGGACCTGTGCAGGATTTCGCATTTGTCTGCGCACAGGTGAATCCAAGATGTCATGGGTGCTCTATGCACCCAAGCTGCTTTCTATATCCACTTTAACCAGAACCAGGTCCACCAGGATTCCTGGCCTGCAGGATTTGCTGCCATCGCTGGTATGCCCCCAAGGTCCAGGGATTATTGATGGTACGAATGTCGCTCCCAGAGCAATAGGGGTGCCCTTCATTAACAGGAAGGCGTTCCACTCTCTGAACGTGCAATTGTGTGCGATCACTGGCTGCACATCATGAAGTCTATATACGATACCCAGGCAGCGTGCGGGATGCATTCTTCCTGGCGCACCCAGAGGTTCCCAGCACCTTTGAGACGCTCCCTCAGGTGAGGGGTTGGCTAGTGGGCAACAAGACGTACCCGCTGAGGTCATGGCTGACCCCTGTGCAAAAGCCCCAGACTGAAGCAGAGGCATTATAATGACAGTCATTCAGCAACCAGGAGCGTCATCTAGCGGTGCATCAGCCTCCAAAAGGTACACTTCCACTGCCTGGACCGCTCTAGTGGAGCTCTCCAATACAGCCCCAAGAGGGTTTCGTGCATCGTGGTGGCCTGCTGCATCCTACAAACATCACACAGCAGCAGGACAACATGCTGGAGGTGGGGGAAGAAGGACGGCCTCATCGGACGAGGACAGTGTCTAGGGATAGCCAGGTGAGGACCTAGAGTAGGCTCAACAGGCCACGGAATGAGTCCTTCAGGGTCGTAGAACCATAGAGAACCTGATCAGCTCCCGATTAGCTGACTAGGAGGCCAAGAGACCAGCAGCACGTCCCCACCCCCACCTGTTCTCATTGCCTTCTGTCTATAGTCCTCCTTCCCCACCTTCCCCTTAGCCTTTCACCCCAACTTCCCCTTAGCCTTTCACCCCAACGTCCCCTTAGCCTTTCACCCCAACTTCTCCTTAGCTTTTCACCCAACCTTTTCCTTCGCCTTTCACCCCAACTTCCCCTTAGCCTTTCACCCCAACTTTCCCTTAGCCTTTCACCCGAAGTTTTCCTTAGCCTTTCACCCCAACTTCCCCTTACCCTCTCACCCTTTCCATGACCACAGCTTCCCCATTGCACCTCCAAGGCTCATCTCAACATCACAACAGGGTGTTGTGCCTGAGTTGACAGTCTGAGGATGCAGGGTAAACCATTTGAGACTGAGATGAGGAGATGTTTCTTCATCCAGAGCGTGATCGGTGTCTGGAATTTGCTACCACAGAAAACAGTTGAGGCCAAAACATTGTACGTTTTCAAGAAGCAGTTAGATATACCACTTGGGGTGAAGGGAATCAAAGGATATAGGGAGAAGGTGGGATCAGGTTATTGAATTGGATGATTAAAAATGATCATAGTCAATGGTGGAGCAGCTTTATACTTTGGAAAGGGCACCCTGATCTCTGTTGAGCTGAGCTTGCTGACCTTTTGAGGGTGCACCCCATCAGAGAGACAGCTCAAAGCATGCACCCTGCTTATTTTTTGACAAAGTGTCAGAAGACCTGGGCCGGAATTCCCTGGCCAAGGGATTCCCTTTTCCTGCTGGCAGCGTTCCCCGCCCGCATGTTTCCCGGAGGCCTTGGGTAGCTTCAATGGGAAATCAGATTGACAACTGGTGGGAAGAGAGAATCCCGTTGCCACCACTGAACAGCCTGCCATTGAGGAGCACACAACTGGGGGACCAAAGAATCCTGCACCTGGAGAGAGAACCTGGCTATTTCTCTGGGGAGAAACGCATCGATTTTTGGTCAGAACCTGGCACTTTGCCATTTGTTGGGAAAATTCCACCCTGTGGCATGGATTTAGATGCAGGAATAATTGTTGTGTTTGAGTTAAATCTTATAAAGAATAGGAAGTTGGCCAGCTGGGTTGAAGAATAGTTGTGTCCGAAGATGACGGGGGTCGATGGTTTGACCAGAAGATGGATTGAATTCCGAGTGCAATGTGCGTGATATAACACCCTTGTAATGGTGAAATTATGGGCCTGGAGGCTCAGCTTACAAAAGAATCAATTTAATTTATAAGTAGTGAATTAAAATTGAGAGATGAGATAAATTATTCAACAAATGTAAGATTTTCTTCCAGTCACAATTCATTCTATTAACTATAGTGTACAGGCATTATAGAGTTTCCCAATCAAACAGGAGCTGTCAGATATCAACCAGTTCATAGAATTATACGTTGTGCGGTCCTGGTTCATCATTAATCTATTTTACAGTGCTTCCTTCATAGGGATTTCCGAGTCCTGGGAACATTCTATTATCAAAATGATCCCATCTAGTGGCCTGTCCTGTATAAGACTTTGCTACTGATAGTTTTTGTGGCAGCAGTTTGATATTAATACTCCTGAACCAATACATTTTGGTTCTACTTGCAAATGGCAGGTAACAACTAAAGCTGGGCTGCGGTCCAAAGGAAATCATAGTCTAAGCATCTATCGACGCTTCGGGTTAATATTTTGCATGTTTCTCTAAAATCCCTCCTAGACATTCCACTATGTTGTCGGAACTATAATTGTCAGGAAATCTGCCAACTACATTGATTTAATGTGGAGGTTTGAGGTGTACATGCTGTGAATCAGATGGTAAAAATATAAAATATTGTAGAGATTGCTATTTTTATAAAACTTTGCCTAGACAATGAAAGTTCATTAACAGTTCTATCTCCGTGCCAGAAAAGAAATCTTGGTCAAAGATTGAGTGTGTGTTTTTTTTACATTCTGTTATTTCTCTTTGGGTGTGAGTTGTAATCTCACTTCCACAGAACTACCAGTCACACACGTGACCTGACACAAAGATTTTCCTGGCTGCTCCAAAATTTATTTAAAGAAGTAGAATTTTGTAATTCTGAACAGATGAGGTGTTAACCAGTCGGGGCAGTGTTATTCAACCTCATCCAACTTTATTACGGAAAGTCTCCGAACTTTGATGCAGGAAATCTCTGACATGAACTTCACCGAACTTGATGCGGGAAGTCTCTTACACGAATCTCACCGAACTTTGGTGAGGGGAGTCTCTGACACCAACCTCGCTGGCCTTTGGTGCGGGATGTCTCTGTCACGAATCTCGCCGAACTTTGGTGCGGGAAGTCTCTGACACCAACCTCGCTGGCTTTTCGTGCAGGAAGCCTCTGACACGAATCTCGCCGAATATTATTGCGGAAAGTCTCTGACACAAACCTTGCTGGCCTTTAGTGCGGGAAATCTCTGACACGAATCTCGCCGAACATTATTGCGGAAAGTCTCTGACACAAACCTTGCTGGCCTTTAGTGCGGGAAATCTCTGACACCAATCTCGCTGGCCTTTAGTGCAGGAAGTTTTTGACACGACCTGAGCTGACACCAACCGCGCCAATCTAGTGCAGGAAGCCTCTGACACGAACCTCGCTGACCTTCAGTGCGGGAAGCCTCTGACATGAACTTCACGATGTTAGTGGCAAAGTCTCTGACACGACCTGAGCCGATATCGTCCACGCCGGCCTTTTGTGTGGAAAAGCTTTGACATGAATCTTGCCGATCTTCAGTGCAGTAAGTCTCTAAACTGAGTCAACACGAACCTCGCTGACCACGCCCAATTTAGCACAGGAGCTCTAGTTGTTTGTCTGCATTGTTTACCTTGCGAACCATCTCCTTCAAACAGAATCGTAGATGACACAGTGGTTGGGGACTTATTACAGATACCCTGTATTTATTATTCAGTGGTGTCTTTCTTTTCTAACCATTTTATTTATTTTATGCTACAGCTATCCGTGGCTTTGGCTGTTGTATAGTATCAGAAAACCAAAAGTATCTGAAACGCGATCAGCCCCAAAGATTTCAGATAAAGGATACTCAACCTGTTCTTCCTCCTACGGTGTTACTTCCCTGAGTATTAAAAACTGCAAGACGTCGTGTAAATCTTCTTAACCAGGACTGCCTTTGTTTTGACTGCTAATTAATGTCTCAGTGCCCTATTTCTGTTAGACAAGGGGCTAAAGTCTAAACAGCCACGCAAATCTTTGAGACTTGTAATTAATTTGTGATAACTCTAGATTTTGTGCTCACCGAGGCAACACGTTCTACCTGTCTTCAACTAGAGAATCATCAAAATTATAGCACAGAAGAAAGCTACTGTGACAGTGCAGGTACTGTATTTTTGACTGGAATCATCGACTGTAATCCCATCTCCATTCCTTTGTATTTTTATTTGTAGTAAAGAATTCCACTTTCTAACAATGCTGTGCGCACAAAATGTTTTTGCTAACTTCTACCTTTATTACACTGAATTATCTCAGTCCATAGCCCCCTTCCACTGATTCAAAAACCAGTTGAAACCCTCTCAAGACCTTCCATAATTTTGAAAACCCTTTTGGAAATCACATGACCCTTCTCTGTCCAATGTAAACCCCATTTTTTTTTCATGCAATACTTTGCAACTATAGAGGTAGAAATTATTGCAATAGATATAACAGTGACACAGTGAGGGAAAATTTTGGGTAGCCACTGTTCTGCCTGCCGCCAGAAGTGTGACCGACCCAGTCCATTATTCAGGCCCCCTTGCCATGCAAAACTTTGAGACTTGTAATTAATTTGTGATAACTCTAGCTACCTAAAAGAGGAGTTAGGCACCTTAAATATGCAAGCCAGCCTCCCACCCCACTCCCCACCAAGTTTGACATGGATGAGCAGACCAGGAGCTGAAGCTGCTCCACATTAGAGACTCAATTTTACGTGGAGAGTGGTGGGCAAAAGTCAGGGGAAAGACCACCTGTGTTTACCTGGCATGCCCCACAGCCATTTGCTGGTTGGACCTTTAATTGGCTTTAGGTGCGTCTTGTACCTCCATCTTAAAGGAAGCCCTAGTTCTGAGAGCTGCTGGCCAATCAAATGGCCGCCAACCCTCATGTGCCCTCCTGTTTCAACAGCGTCACAGGGTGCTGGGAGTCTGGAACAAGGTGAGTTCAGGGTGTCACCAAGACCAGACTGGCAGGCCCAGGTAAGAGGAGATGGGCAATGCCACATGGAGGGAAGATGCCTCTGATGGGCATGGGGCACAGTGATTAGCAGTGCTGCCTCACAGTGCCAGGGACCCAGGTTCAATTCTGGCCTCAATCCCATTCATGACATTACTCTTTTAGCCAGCACGAAGCACAGTGGTTAGCACTATTGCTTCAGAGCTCCAGGGTCCCAGATTTGATTCCCAGCTTGGGTTACTGTCTGTGCGGAGTCTGCATGTTCTCCCCGTGTCCGCGTGCGTTTCCACTGGGTGCTCCGGTTTCCTCCCACAAGTCCCGAAAGACATGCTGATTGGTAACTTGGACATTCCGAATTCACCCTCCATGTACACGAACAGGCGCTGGAATGTGGCGACTAGGGTCTTTTTACAGTAATCTCATTGCAGTGTTAATGTAAACCTACTTGTGACAATAAAGATTAATATTATTATTAAAAGGTGACTGTGTGGAGTTAGCACTTTCTCCCCGTGTCTGCGTGGGTTTCCTCCAGGTGCTCCGCTTTCCTCCCACAGTCCAAAGATGTGCATGTTAGGTGGATTGGCCATGATAAATTGCCCCTTTGTGTCAAAAAGAATAGGTGGGGGTTACTGGATTACGGGGATAGGTGGAGGCCTGGTCTTAGGTAGTGTGCGCTTTCCAAGGGCCGGTGCAGACTCGATGGGCCAAATGGCCTCCTTCTGCACTGGAGGAATTCTATGATTTCCTGGGAAACAATCCATGTAAATAAATCAAAACTGCCATAGTCTCCGACTCTTAACTCCGAATCGGAGACTTGTTTGGCGGGTCCCAGCGAGGAAGGGAATTGTTTATCAAAACTTCAAATTTCCTGGGAAATTCCAGTGGAGTGAGCATGTGGGGTCCCAAAGTGCATGTTGGGGCGGGGCTTTCTGCATCTCCCGCCATGTGTTTCGTAGCGGTGGAGATGGCCCATCGTTAGAGGGATCTTCCAGCCCTGGGTTCCAATGACCCAGAGAACGGAAGATCTGGGGCAATTCATAGTTTGCGGCTACCTTGCCGAAACATATTGTGATTCTATTTCCTGGTTTTTCCATTTCCTTTATCTTACACACTGCAGAAGTTATCCAGCTTAACTAAATCTCTTCAGAGTTGTTACATTGACTCAGTTTGAAGGTGAGGCACTCTCTGCCAACAATCAAAGTAATCTCTCTGATAAAACGACAGAGAGAGTGAGTTGGGCCATGCAGAATTTAAATTATTCATTTTAAAATGTAGGTGCCAATCAAAAACGCATTTGACCAAATCACACAAAAGGTGTGTATTTGCTTCACCCCCACCCTAAGCTTTCATGTACAAATAAAGCAATTTTAGCCACAAAATATAACAATGAGCTGGAATATTTTTCTGTCAGTGAAATTATTTTTCAATCTTTAATGTACCATAAGACACTTCTATTCAAAAATACGTCACATTAATCACACAGGTTTATTTCTCTTTCATGGCTATATTCTGCAGCATACAGCGTCACTCTGTCAGCTGTCAATAGACCAGCTCTGGAGCTCTCAAACCATCATAACCATTTTAAATGTTTTAGCTGTTTGTTTACTGGTTTTCCTGTCTCAGATGTGCATCCTTGTGGGTTTTTTTTGCATAAGGATTGTGTCATGATGTCATCAGGTAGCCCAGGATACTGATGAGCAAATTATTCCACATGCTAGTCCTCTGGATTTAGCAGAACTCCATGATCCTCAAGATATGGAGATTGTGAACATTCCCTGGGAACTGAATTGCCAGACAGAATTCTGTGCTTGTGCCTATATGTCATTTGTATGTTCATAACATGGCACACCTTTCATTTGAGAAATGCAACAAAGTGATCCAATTTTAGCATGGCCAATCCACGTAACCTGCACATCTTTGGACTGTGGGAGGTAACCAGAGCATTCGGAGGAAACCCATGCACTCACGGGGACAAAGTGCAAACTCCACACAGTCAACCAAGGTCGGAATTGAACCCGGGTCCCTGGTGCTGTGAGGTAGAAGTGCTAACCACTGTGCGACCGTGCCGTCCTGTTTGCTTATGATCGCTTCTTAGCAAACCAAAGAAACATTAGTTCGGGCTTTGTGTGTTAACAATTTTTTATAAGTTTATTGATTCTCTCATGGAATCTGGGTGTCGCTGGCTGGGCCAGCATTTAGTGCCTATCCCGAATTGCCCTTGAGAAGTGGCTGTGAGCCAACCTCTTGAACCGCTGCAGTCCATGTCGTCTAGGTACACCTACATTACTGTTAGCGAGGGAGTTCCAGGATTTTCACCCAGCGACAGTGAAGGAATGGTGATATAATTCCAAGTCAGGATAGTGTGTGGCTTGGAGAAGAATTTGCGGATGGTGAATCATTGCACCGATAGCAAAATACGTTTAAAAGTGCTGTATTAATGCTGACATAACATTCACAATGTGTGCATGTTTTAGGTCTAATGCCCAGAGAAACTTCACCCCCAAACGCCTTGCAATATCGGGGAGTTGGGTACAATTATTCCTTTTTTGTAACGACTGAGAACTTCAAATAGAAAGAGAATTCTCTTCACCTATCCTTCAGTGACAACACTGAAATCTATTAACAACTGATATTTAATTCCAGTGCTGTCTGGAATTTAAATATAGTATTCCTGTTCACTTCAGTGATATACAAGTCTCAGTCCATGTGATATATTTCTTGGCAAAATTATGAGGTAGTTTATCAGGATGTAACTGAGCTTAAAAACAGGGTTATTTTGTGACTGATTCAGTCATTAGTTGGTTTGAGTTTTTAAACAAGTTCTTAAAAGGCCATTGCTTTCTGCTCGATCTTTCATTCCATTTGTAAACGGAGAGTGCAATGATGCCGTCGCTAAAAATGTCTTCCATATGAAAAGGAAATTAATTATTAAAAACAGCAGAAAATAAGTTCATAAAAATATCACTAGAGGGGGTTGAATTTCTTGCAGCAAAATCTCCCCCAACAATTTCCCAGGGTGATTGTGGTGGATTAGATTTTATTAAGAATTTAACTCTGCCAGTAAAGTTCTTCACAAAGTGCATGTGTGCGAGAAGATCAGCTGGTGAGATAAGGTCATCTGAGAGATGATATGTCTGATAGATCTGTTGAGATAATGAAATTTGCTCAACCTTCTAATGAGTCCAATTCCCTCTTGTCGATAATTCAAATTTAAGTTTGATCGTTTTCTTAACTAAGAACTGAACAGATATGAGTCAAGGTGATGAAATTTAGATCTGTAACACTGTTGGAGATGGTGCTACAGAAACCGGAGGCCTTCCGATTGGGGCAAGTAATGCCTCCAGTGGCTTCCAGCTGATCCCATGTTGCACCCATGCTAAAAACTTGGACAATGTAGGTTCATTCGGTGTATTTCCTTGTCACTCACAAAAGAATCCCAGCTATAAGAAAGAGCCTGCACCAACATTATTTAAAGGACCAGTATCTAACTTGCGGTTTTGGTTATTTAGAATAACTTCTGTTCGAAAGTCTTTGGAAGGACTGTGAACTGTTTTTGGAGGTGTTTTCACCAGTCTCTGGATTGGGCAAGGCGTATTGCTGCATCTCAAAGTGCATCCTCATCAGCGTTCTCCTGAATGCTGTCCCATCAAAGTCCTCAACTGAGTCACCTGTAGCAGAATTTGTCTGTGACCACACACTCGGGTAAGCTAGTAGGTGAACTATCCTTTCCCCATTGCATGACATGGTAATTTTGGGCCTGGATGGCTCACCACATGCAGATCCCAACTTTATACCTGGTAAGTGTATCTGACCTGGTGTCTGCAAGTGTCAGATTAAGTGGCAGATTGTGCTCATCAATGATGTTGCGCTCTCTCCTCCCCAGGGTGTGCTTCGGTTGGACAAATGACAGTTCTTGGGTGGCTGCAAGTAGGAAATCAGAAAAGGGAAGGTTAGGATGAAGGATGGAGAGTGGTTTGCAAAGCAAAAGGTCCATGGTTACACCATCTGCAGCTTGCTCTTCATGCCAAATAGCAGGATAAGGGAGAGTTGGGAGTTGAGAACAGGCACAAGGCAGTAACATACTGTCATAGAATCATAGAATATTCAGCCCATCAAGTCTGCATGACCCTTCGAAAGAGCACCCTACCTAGCCCCACGCCCCATCCTATCCCCATTACCCAGTAGCCTCACCTAATGTTTTGGCACTAACATGGCCATTCCAGCTAACCTGCGTTTCTTTGAACTGTGGGAGGAAACCGGAACACTCAGAAGAACCCATGCAGACGCTAGGAGAACGTGCAAACTCCACACTGTCACTCTAGTCCCTGGCACTGTGAGGCAGCAGTGTCGCCCTCAATCTCAAATCTATCATCCACAATCTTCTCAGCTGTTTATCCCGTGATGCAGAGAGCCAGCCTTTGTAGGCTCTGATGATGCAAGCGACATTGTCCCTCGCTGGCTCTGCCTTCCTACTTTTTATTGTGTACTATCTTGTCTTCCAAGGAGAGAGGGAAAAACAGTACTGAGTTCAGGTGATATGTGTGCTACAGCTGACTGACTGGAGATGCATCAAAGTAGAAATAGTTGGTTGTGAGGCTGATATAAGCAGAATATGTAAGGAGGGCGAGTTAGAGTATTTGGATGTAGGATCTGAGTCCTGAGTGCCAGAGAGTCTGCTGGAGTGAGTAGTGGGGTTGTTGTGCATTGAGCTGTGTGGGAAACTGGTGGAGCAGTGGAAAGGAGATGTCATGTAAAGATATATTCACTGACCTTTCCCATCCTGGTGCGATCATTCCAATTCTTGTGATACTGCTGCCAGGTTCTTGGGCCAGAATCCACAAATTGACCTCCTTAGCCAACTGTCCCATTAGGTCATTGACGACATCGCCCACTTGCGGAAATATGGCCACACTTCTCTTGAACATCTCCACCACTGTTAGCCAGCACCACGCGCTTAAACCTAGGAATCCCACTCTGACCTGGAGCTCCACTTTTGCAGCTTTTACATTCAATCAATGTCAGTAAATGCAACCACAGCTCCCTTCTACTAAGTGCAGCTCCCATTTTTATATAAATGTAGAGTACTCAATTTTTTTTCCAATTAAGGGGCAATTTAGCGTGGCCAATTCACCTACCTTGCACATCTTTTTGGATTGTGAGGGTGAGACCCACGCAGATACAGGAGATAATGTGCAAACTCCACATGGACAGTAACCCGGGCCGGGATCGAACCCAGGTCCTTGGCGCCGTGAAACAGCAGAGCGAACCACTGCATCACTGTGCTACCCTTTGCAGCTCCCTTTTAAGATAAGATGACTGGTCCCTTTAAGAGGAGCAGGCTTGGTTTGCCATGTAAGGTGCATATTAGTATTAGTTTTAATTAACATTGAATACAATGAACGCGATTCACTTGCCGCGTTACGCTCCAGTGAAAGCACAACGCGGCCGAGAATCCCGGGATTCAGGATTCACTGAAGTCCTGTGAGATATCGGAGTCAGACCTCCGTCCAAAAGGGGCGGGACTAAACTACTCGCAGAAGTAGTTCGTAAACCTACTTACGACCTACCTGCCCGAGATCCAATGGCCTCCGTTGATTCTCCGGCCTCCCCAGGGAGGCTGCAGTCGGGCGCCGATCAGTGCTGGTCCACACAAACGTGGAGCAGGCGGAACAGCACCCGGATGGTCTCCTGGGCCATCGGAGACCCCTGGGTAGTCAGGGTAAGTGCAGGATGATTCCCTGGCCCTCCCCCTGTAACGATGGTACCTTGGCACTGCCACCCTGGTACTTTAAAGGTGCCAGGGTGGCACTGTCAGGGGACGAGGGGGACCATGCCCATGAAATGAAGTTGAAGGGTGGGTGAGTGCAGGGCAGGTAAATAGGGACCTCTGGAAGGTTGGGGGGTGATGGTTGGGGGTCTTGGATGGGAGAGGGTGCTGTAAGGAAGCTTGGGGGGGCCTAAAGAGGGGGGACCCCCAGGGATCCCATAGTAGGGAGTCCTCACTTGGGGCGGTGTGGGGTAGTGCCCATGTGCATAGAGGGTGACTTTTCCCATAGGTGGGGGGCCACACGCGCACTTCGAGATCGGGGCACACTTTCAAAATGGCATCCCGACCTCTGAGTTCAGCTCCCCAGTGCGTAAAAAAAAAAGAATTCTAAATGTGGGCTAAACGGGTGAGAAATCCCAGGATTTCACCAAACTTTCACTTACAAAGTGTCATTGAAGAGGGGTGGGGAACTCCGCCACAAACAAACTTAGAAATTTTCCCGGAGAATTGCACTCAATATTTAGTTGCTATTTTCATCGGAGGTAATTCCTAGACAATGCCTCACAAACAATGGTGTTGTTCCTTTCCAATGGACACATCTGCTGACAAACAAGAAAGATTAACATTTGAAAACAAGCAAAATACAACTTTTTAATCATCATAGCATAACTTTCTGATTGGCAGCTGTAACTTACTAAGATATGCAGCTAAGCATTACATGTAGTTACAATGAGCTGCAATTAACCTTCTGTAGACATAACAGAACTTAATAGCTCAGCATTCACAGTCGATAAAAACTGAGGAGACAGACCTTCATACTTGATGTCCTTTAATGCGGAGATGTCAATAGATCATAAATACTTGTGACAGGAAAACTTACTTTTTATACTTTTTAAGTTTGAAAATGGTGGTGGGAAATTTTTTTTAAGAACAGCAACAACCAGGAGATAAATAAAATTAATCTTAAGGGACAGGATAACAGAAATAACTATTTTGGAAAGAATTTTATGGTGTGAAGAAAATCCAAGCTAATAATACCAACCCAAGAACATGGTGCCCAACACATAGGACAAGATTTTTGTCTCCCGCTGGAGGTAAGAATCAGGTCAGGAAGCCTGAAATTGTGGGCCAAATTTTAACCGTTGACATAGCAGATATATACAGTGGGATTCTCCCTTCTAGGGACTAAATCCCCACGCCAGCGGGAGAACCGGCGCCAACGACTCCGGCATCAACGACTCCGGCATCAGCGACTCCAGCATCAACGACTCCGGCATCAGCGACTCCAGCATCAACGGGCCCCCAAGGCGAGGAATTCTCACCTGTCTCGGGGGCTAGGTGGATGGCGGAGGGGTTAGCGTCGGTCCAGCCGGCCCAAAAGGGACTGCGCCAGTTTGCGCATGCGCCAAAGGGCCAGCATGATGTCGCACATGCCTGGATTCGCTGGCGTGTTTTGCCGCATGCGTGGGGGGTTCTCCGAGTCAGCCATGGCGGAACCCTACAGGGGCCGGTGCGGAAGGAAGGAATCCCCCACGGCACAGGCCCGCCCACAGTTCAGTAGGCCCTGAGCCAGGCCACTGTGAGGGTGCCCCCTCCCCGGGTCGGATCCCCCCCCCACCTGCACCCCCGAGAAACGCCCCAGCCGATGTACCTGCCAGGTCCCGCCATGTGGGATCATGCGTATCCCACGCCGGCGGGACTGGCCAAAAGCGGACGGCCGCTCGGCCCATCGGGGCCCGGAGAGTTGCCGGGGGTGCCGCTGTCAACGGCCCCCGACCGGCGTATTGTGAACCTCGCCCGAAAAACGGCGCCGGAGAATACCGGGGGTTGGAGAATCCTGCCCACAGTCCTTAAGAAGGTGGTGGTGAGTTGTCTTCTTGAACACAGTGCTGTGGAATGGAATTTCAGGGATTTAACCAGTGAAGGAATGGCCATACACTTCCAAGTCAGGATGGTGTGTGACTTGGAGTGGAACTGCAGGTGGTGATGTTCCTATGTATCTGCTGTCCTTGTTCTTCTAGGTGGTAGAGGTTATGGATTTGGAAGGTGCTGTCAAAGGAGGTTTGGTGAGTTGTTGCCTTGCATCTTCTATATGGTACGCACTTCTGTCGTTGTGCGTCAGTAGTGGAGGGGGTCAGGAATGAATGTTAATGTTGTTGGAGAAATGCTGATTAAGCTAGCTGCTTTGTTCTGGATGGCAACAAGCTTTTTGAATGTTGGTAGTGCTGCACTCATCCAGGCAAGTGGAGACTGTTCCATCACATTCCTGGGTGTGCCTTGTAGCTGGTGGGCAGACTTTGAGGAGTCAGGAGGTGAGTTGCTCTCCACAGAATTCCCAGCCTCTGTTCTACTCTTGAAGCCACAGTATTTATATGTCTGGTCCAGTTTGGTTTACAGTCAATGGTAACCTCTGGGATGTTGATAGTGGGGGATTCAGCCATGGTAATGCCATTAAATGTCAAAGCAATGTGGTTAGATTCTCTCTTGTTGGAAATGGTTAATTACTGGCACATGTGTGGCATGAATGTTAGGTGCCACTTGTAAGCCCAAGCCTGAATATTGTCCATGTCTTGCTGCAGATGAACATTTAAAAAAAAAATTAATTGATAGGATGTGGGTGTCGCTGGTTAGGCCAGCATTTACTGCCCATCCCTAATTGCCCTTCAGAAGGTGATGGTGAATTGCCTTCTTGAACCACTGCAGCCCTTGAAGTGTAGGTACACTTCACATGCTATTGGGGCGGGAGTTCCAAGATATTTTCCCAGTGGTAGTGAAGGAATGGTGATATATTTCCAAGTCAGAGACGTGAGTGACTTGGAGGGGAACCTCCAGGTGGTGGGTTCCCAGGTATCTGCTGCTCTTGTCCTTCTAGATGGTAGTGGTCATGATTTGGAAGATGCTGTTGAAGGAACCTTTGTGAGTTACTGCAGTGCATCTTGTAGATGGTACACGCGGCTGCCATTGTAAGTCGTTGGTGGATGGTTTGATTGTTTGTAGAAGGAGGAGCAATCAAGCGGGCTGCTTTGTCCTGGATGGTGTTGAGCTTCTTGAGTGTTGTTGGAGCTGCCCTCCTCCAGGCAAGTAGAGAATAGTTCAATACACTCCTGACTTGTGCCTTGTAGATGGTGGACAGGCTTTGGAGGGTCAGGAGGTGAGTTACTTGCCATAGGATGTCGAGCCTTTGACCTGCCCTGGTAGCCACAGTATTAATATGGCTAGTCCAGTTCAGTTTCTGATCAATGCTAACCCCCAAAATGTTGATTGTGAGGGATTCAGCGATGGTAATGCCATTGAATGTTAAGGGGCGATGGTTATATCCTCTCTTGTAGTAGATGGTCCTTGCCTGGCACTTGTGTGGCACGAATGTAACTTGCCATTTGTCAGCCCAAGCTTGGATATTGTCCAGGTATTGATGCATTTGGACATGGACTGCTTCATTATCTGAGGAGTCGCGAATGGTTCTAAACATTGTGCAGTCATCCACAAACATCCCCACTTCTGATCTTATGATGGAAGGGAGATTATTGATGACGCAGCTGAAGGTGGTTGGGTTACACTGAGGAACTCCTGCAGTGATGTCCTGGAGCTGAGATGATTGACTCCAACCACCACAACCATCTTCCTTTTGTACCAGGAAAGCTCCAACCAGCGGAGAGTTTTCGCCTGATTTCTATCGACTCCAGTTTAGCTAGGGCTCCTTGATGCCATACTCGGTCAAATGTTGACTTCATGCCAACGGCAATCACTCTCACCTCACCTCTGGCATTCAGCCCTTTTGTCCATGTTTGAACCAAGGCTGTAATGAGATCAGGAACTGAGTGACTCGGCAGAACCCAAACTGAGCGTCAGTGAACAGGTTATTGCTGAGTAAGTGCCACTTGATAGCACTGTTGATGACTCCTTCCATCACTTTGCTGAAGATGAAGAGTAGAAGAGTAGACTGAACAAATGGTAATTGGCTGGGTTGGATTTATCCTGCTTCTCGTGTACAGGACACAACCTTGGCAGTTTTCCATATTGCCAGGTAGATGTCAATGTGAACTGTTTCAGTACCTGAGGAGCCACAAATGGTACGGAAGATTGGGCAAGCATCAGTAAATATCCCCACTTCTGACCTATGATGGAAGGAAGATCATTGATGAGGTAGCTGAAGATGGTTGAGTCAAGGACACTATCGTGAGGAACTCCTGCAGTGATGTCTTGGAACAGAGACGATTGATCTCCAAACACCACAACCATCTTTGTGTTATGTATGACTCCTGTATACACCCCCCGCTGCCTCAGGAAGGCAGACAGCATTATCAGAGACCCTTCCCACCCAGGCATTGCCTTCTTCCAGACCCATCGGGCAGAAGGTACAGAAGTCTGAAGACCCACACATCCAGACATAGGAACAGCTTCTTCCCCACAGCTACAAGACTCCTCAACGACCCCCCCTCGGACTGATCTGTTCCCTGTAAGAACACGATTCATGACGCCCTATGCTGCTCTTACATGTGCATTGTTTGGCCCCTTGTTCCGCACTGTAACCAATCACTGTTTGTCAATGTACCATTTGTCAATGTTCTCTGTTGATTATTCTTTTTGTCTACTATGTACATACTGTGTACGTTCCCTCGGCCACAGAAAAATACTTTTTACTGTACTTCGATTACATGTAACAATAAATCAAATCAGAGAGTTTCCCCTCTGATTCTCATTGACTACAATTTTGCTAGAGTTCCTTAATACCACATTTGGTGAAGAGCAGTCTCACCTCTGCTCTTGACTCCATCTCCCGACTCCATGTTTGGACCAAGTCTGCAATGAGGACAAAAGTGAGTGGCCCTGGTGGAATCCAAACTGAGCATCAGTAAAGCACGTTGTTTCTGAGTAAGTGCTACTTGACAGCATTGTCAAGCTTCCATCATGACTGATGACCGAGAGGTGGTTGCTGGGGCAGTCATGGGCCAGTTTTAATTTGTCCTGCCTGGACCTCCATTGTCATAAATAACAAAAGAGTTTAGTTGGCATGGCAATATGATGTAGCACATATAAAATAAATAACGATCATGGTGTCTGCTTTCCCTCTCTTGTACAGCTGGAAGGAAGTGAACATTTTCTTCCATTTAAACAAAGTTGTTTTTTAAGCCTTATATAGAACTGAAAAGGGGAACATGTTTTGCGAACAGAAAAGGATGGACTGCACTCAGTAACTTGGAAGAAATTTCTCTTACAATATACAATATTTATTACACTTGTGTTTTAATGGCTGGTGTGCCATAACAGATGCAGGTTAGTAACAAAACATTAATGACTGTCGATAACTCAAACTGGATAAATGGCCACATTGTAAATTCTCATTTGTAAAATGGAAGGAACAATTAGGGATGGGTGGGAAAGCATAGTGTGTCCCTATGCCCTGACGACTTGCTGCTGCTTTATGTGACGGACCCAGTCCCCACAATGGGGGATATTAAGGAGCTTCTGAAGAGCTTTGGCCCTGTTTCAGGATAAAAGCTGAATCTGGGTAAGAGTGAGTATTTTCCAGTGGACACCACGGGGAAGGGGGCCAACTCAGGAGAGTTTCCCTTTCTTCTTGCCAGATCAAGTTTCAGGTGTTCGAGTTGCCCAGGACTGGGCACAGCTCCATAAATTGAATTACGCAGGTCTGATGAGTAAGGTCAAGTCGGATCTGCAAAGTTGGGAGAACTTGCTTTAGTCCTTGGTGGACAGAATCCAGTCTATCAAAATGAATATTCTGCCGCAGTTTCTGTTTTTTTTTCAATGTCCTCCTCTCTTCCTCCCTAATTCCTTTTTTGGGAGGGTAAACAATTTATATGAAAACAAGACTCATAATTTGTCGGACAGTGTTACAGAGGAACAGATAGTTCGGGGGCCTTGCGCTGCTTAATTCACTTTTTTATTAAGGAGCGGCCAACGTTGAATAGGTTCTGGGGTGGTGCCGTGACCCAGAGGCTGGTTGGGTGCAGGTGGGGCGAGGTCACGTAAGGGGTCTGGGTTGGGCGCGCTGCTGACAGCTTTGCTCCTGTTTTTGCCGACAAAATATTCTGAGAGTCCAGTGATTGTGTCCAGAGACTGGGGACAGTTCTGTGGTACTGACCTAGAAAATGTTTGACACAAAAATCCGAGTCTATCTCCTGGGTTACTCTTGAACTCACCCCCCCCCCCCCAAAACCCCCCCCCAAAACCCCCCCAATTCCCACCAGCCCCTGCCAGCTTTCCCCATGACTAACTCCCAACCATCTAGCTAACCCGCCTGACCCAAACCCAACACGGCTACCACTCCCAACTAGACCTGACCACCCCTGCTGACCCAACCCAAAGTTACTGCCTAAAAGAGGGGGCGTGGTCTATCTTCCCCTGACCCTACTGCGATCCAACTCATCTCCCAAAGTAAGCTGCGGTGCATAATTCTGGGAAAGCCGGCTTGGGTCCGGAAAAAAGTACGGAGCACCATGAATGCAGCAGCAATCGAACTATCATTCCTGCTGCCCAGAACATCCCGGCTTATCTTCCAGCTGTGCTTACAATAAATATTGCGGACATGTATTGACCAGAACAAAATCGTCCCAATCTCATATTACATCTATTTAATGCTACATTATATCACATAAAAAGTAAAAGCGTTGTGCATACAAAACTCGTGCAAATCTCCCAAAAAAAGCCGATGATAAAGTAAAGAAGTACATAATGATTACACCTCCAATACTGTGAATACTGACAGCTTTGTCATTTGAAATGGAACATTGGGAAATTAAGGCATTCGTAAGAAATGAAATCCAGATTTATTTCAAATTCTTTTAGTCTGGTTTTTGATTTAAAGCCAATCATGTGTGCAGTGTAGTTTGACAAACAGCTCCATCTACAGCTAAGGCAGAACAACAAGAATGAGCTGGCGAACATCTGGAAAACCTTTCCTTTGTCAAGTTGTTAAAGGAGATATAATAATTTTGGCTTAAATCACATGGAAAATAGAACAATTAAAAAAAAATGTGATCTTCTAACAACAGTTGATAATACAAAGCTGTACGTTCCCCTATCGGCATACGTGTAGATTGGGGGGGGGGGAGCTGGTGGTTGTAAAATTTGTCAGATTGCCTTAATACTGGGCCCCTTCCTGCCTAAGGCTAGCCCCGCACGCCCTTGCTCCAATTGTTGCCTGTAAAGGGGCAAATTATTGACCATTTAAAGAGAATAAAACCCGACCCAGTCTCAATTTTCAGGGTGGCGTCAGTAGTTCAGTGGGACGTGGAGCCCAAAAAATAACCCTGCTTTTCTGAGGCAGGACCTCTACCGATCAAGGTGTGGAAGTCCCGCCTTCGGTCAACATAAATGGAATGTATCGGCGGGGATGTGTTCACCACCAACTCCGAGGTGAACCCCGACATCCCAATAACCCTGGCCCTAGTGAAAGTGGAATTTCCCACATTATCCTACAGCTCCGATGTATTAGAAGTCGTTCCACAAAGTCGCATAATGGGCACGATTTAATGGAAAGGTTTCTTAAGTGTGTTAGTGAGCGGGAACTGCAACGAACATCCCGACACTCCACCGGCGAGACTGTCACCGGCATCAAATGTTAATTGGTCCACTTATCGAGTCTCCATGGGTTTCACGCCGCAAATGATGGTCCCACCGGCTGATTCGCCCGCCAGCTCCCTGCTAACAAGGGGGAGCAGCACTTAAAATGATACTGAAGAGCAAACCCACACAACTCACAGCCGTGCCACCGAGGAAACCAACCCCATGATTCCGGGATGCCGACCTGGCCAGATTGTTGAACACGCTCGAGTCCAGACAGGATGCCCTGTTCCCTCGCGAGGCTCGGAGGTTCAGCCACAGGGCATCCAGTGTTGCCTGGGAGATGGCAGCAGCCGTCAGCTCAGGGAGTGGCACGAGGATGATTGTCACCCAGTGCCATAACAAGATCGATGACCTCCACCGGGCCTCATGGGTGGGTTGGCACTGGCGACTGTAGTGGTCAGGCTTCTGGGGCACATTCTGGTGAGCACCACAGAGTTGCTGATGCACATCAGGAGGAGATGGAACGGCCCAGGGAGGGATATCAGTCGGAGATCTGCTGGATCCCAGGACACACTGGATTTCAGCCAGGTACTGAGCTTCTGCACCAGGTTTACCTGGAACTGATGCAGTTGATATGGTGTGGCCGCGATATTCAAAGGGGGATGTCAGGGACACTCCAGCGGGTCCATAGCTGATTGAAGAAGTCCCAGAGGCACAGGAGATAGCACCAGCAATGCGCAGCACCGAGGCCAATACTGTTAGGGTGGTGAGCGCAGTGGAGAGCCTGGTGCATGATCCTGGCAACATGAGTGGAGCTTTCCAAGGCATGGCTCAGTCAGTGAAGGTCATGGCTGAGCCCCTCGACAACATGTCCCAGTTTCTGGGGAATGTGTCCCAGCCCCAAGTGGACCTTGATGAGGCACTGCGGAACATGTCCCAGTCTCAGGTGGTCATTGCCGGTGCACTCCAGAGCATGTCCAAGCCACTGAGGAGCATCAGCAAGGGCGTCAACACCATGCTGCGGACATTAGGGAACCGTCGAGGCTGGCAAAGCCAGATGATGCAGTGGCAGCTGGGGGGCAGCTGCCCCTCAGGCCCAAGGTGACCCCCAGAACCCTATGGGCATTACCAGTAGGAGGGAGCACTGGGTGCCAACCTGGAGCCACCCAACAGAGTGGCAACGGCAGCCACCAGCTCTCCCGAGTTCCACCACCCTGGCACAGTGGCACAATGGATAGCATTGCTGCCTCACAGCGCCAAAGATCTGGGGTCAATTCCAACCTTGGTTGACTGTGTGGAGGTTGCACGGTATCCCCGTGTCTGCATGCTCCGGATGCCCCGGTTCTCTCCCACAGTGCAAAGATGTGCAGGTTAGGTGGATTGTCTATTCTAGTGATCCCTCGTGTCCAAAAGGTTGGGTGAGGTTACTGGGATATGGGGATAGGATGGGGACTCTTTCAGAGGGTAGGTACAGACTCGATGGGCTGAATAGCCTCCTTCTGCATTATAGTGAGTGTATGATTCTGTTCTATTCTTGTATGATTCTATGGCAACGACGCACTTCGGAAGTGGGCGACCCTCTGGGAGGTGTACTGCAGTGCACCACCAGATTTGTTGAGGCATTCGAATTTCATTTTGAGCAGTCCGATGCACTGCTCAATGACAGCCCGAGTGACCACGTGGGCCTCATTGTATCGGGTCTCCGCATCAGTCAGTGGCTTCCATACTAGAGTCATTAGCCAGGTCCTCAGTGGGTACGCCTTATCCCCCAAGAGCCAACCGGCCATCCTGGGGTAGTCTTTGAAAAGGTCGGGGATGTCCTAATGCTCCAGGGTGCAGCTGTCGTGTGTACTCCCTGGGAAGCGTGCGCACACGAGTATGATCTTCATGTGGTGGGCGCACACGAGCTGGAGGTTCAGGGAGTGGAACCCATTGCTGTTAATATAAGGTACTCCCTGACGGCCCAGTGTGCGCAAGGCGACATGCGTGCCATCTATTACCCCTTGACCTGGGGTATCCCGTCTATGGCGGAGAATCCTGCTGCCCGGGCATGTTGCTGGGCCTGGTCCATGTCAAAGTATATATAGGTTGCTGCCTGGGAAAACAGGGCATCCACGACCTCACGGATACACTTGTGGCCTGTTGATTGGGTTATACCACACAAGTCCCTGCTCAAGCTCTGGAATGATCCTGAGGCATAGACGTTCAGGGCCACGGTGACCTTGAAAGCCACCGGGAGCGGGTATCTTCCTCCTCCTCCATGTGGTGCCAAGTCCGCTAGGACGTGCATATGTGCCGCACTGTCCCCTTATTGGGGTGGAGCTTCCTGCAGCACATACTGTTCATCATCTGTTCCAACGCCTGTACTCGTTGGGCCATCGTCGGTGTCCAGCGACGCCTGTACTCGTTGGGCCTTTGCCGGCGTCCCCCTCTGGGTCCCTCAATGGCCTGATGGATAGCCGGATCATAGGGTGTGGGGCAGAGCCCTGCACATGGGCTGTCGCCTTGAGTCTCTGTTGACGCTGCTGCCGCAGCCTTCTCCGATGTCAGGCCCCCTGCACGGAAATGTCCCCGGTGCTGGTCCCCAGCCCCTGGTGTTCGGATGTTACCTGCTGGGTCCATGATGTTGCTTCCTGCATTGTTCAGGCACAGTATCCAGGCATCACAGTCTAATTGGGATGCTGGGCAGTAACTCCCACATGTTACATGGCATGCCTACCCAGGGGATTCCACTGCCAGCTTCACATTTTTAAAAAGGTGTACTAATTGGTGACGACCTTCTGCCGTGGCAGTTAGATCACGGGAGGCTGTTAGATAGGGAGTGATTCCCATTAATTGTATGGAAATTGACTTTTAAGTGGTGATTATTGGTTTGTTGCCAAGCCACAGCGGGATCCTGATTTTGTCAACAAGAGCCGGCCGATTAAATCGCAGACTGATCAGCACCCGGCGTGGTTCACGATTTTGGCCCCTCGCGCAATCTACCGGCCATGTTGCGCGCCCCCCCCCCCCCCCCCCCCCCCCCACACCACCCAAGCGTGACGCAGATGTAAAATTGTGCCCAGTAATAGTACTGGACTGAAAAATCACAGTCTGTTTGCACAGAAGATTCCCAATATGCAGCCTGTATGAAGGTTGCTGCCTTCTGGGGAGCACCGGATTATTGATTGACACACATCTCTTAATGGCTCCCTAGTCACAGTCATGGTATCATGGAGAGATAATAAGCAGCGAACACTCCCACTCCCCCAGGGAAAATGGAATCTGCTGTTCATGTTTTCCACTGACTAATTGCAACGTAGCATTTACAGAGGACATGGAACATAATTCTAGCCATGTGTGAAATCAAAAAAAGGAGATGGAGCCAGAAAGAAACAAATCAATATGGAACTATGCTGAACAGTGGCCGGGGTGGGGAGGGGTTCGCCTTCCATCTGAAACAGGGCGAGTGTCTGATCTGACACATTCTGCCCTCGCACTCTCTAACCCCCTCCCCCCCCCCCCCCCCTCGCACTGTCTCACCCCATCTTGCACACTCTCACCTCCCTCTTGTAGACTCCCACTTCCCTCTCGAACTCTTTCGCCCCCCTCTTGCGCTCTTTCACCCCCCCCTCATTTGCACTCTTTACGCCCCCGACCGTCGGCTCACCAGGCCCCGAACTCACCACTACTGGCAAATGAGCCAATGAGCATCAAACATGTGAAGCAATGGCCTGAGATTAGATTCGCAACTCCATGCAGATTCTTCCATTCAAACCTACTTGTCGAACCGGAATTTTGAAAACTGCCTCTCGGGCCCACATTTGGCTGCACTCACCCAGGAGTATTGCATCACACTCCTTTCTTGTGCCTTGTAGATGGTAGATATGCTTTGAGGAGTCATGAGGTAAGTCATTCCTCTGCATAATTCCTAACCTCTGACCTGCCCTTGTAGCCACAGTATTTATATGGCTGGTCTAGTATATCAGTGATGGTAATGCCAAGGCATGTCAAGTGGCCATGGTTTGATTCTCTCTTGATGGAGATTGTCATTGTCTGGCTCTTGTGTGGTGTACATGATACTTGCCACTTGTCAGTACAAGCCTGGATCTTGTCCATATCTTGCTGCACTTGAAGATGGACCCTGCTTCAGTATCTGAGGATTTGTGAATGCTGCTGAACATTGTACCATCATCAGCGAGCGTCCCCACTTCTGATCTTGTGTTGGAAGTGAGGTCATTGATGCAGCAGCTGAAGATGGTTGGGCCTAGGACACTCCCCTGAGGAACACCTTCAGTGATGTCCTGGAATTGAGATGAGCGACCTCCAACATCACAACCGTCCTCCTTTGTGGGAGGTATGCTCCAACCAATGGAGAGTTTTCCCCTGAATCCCATTGACTCCAGTTTAGCTAGGGCGCCTTGATGCCATACACTGTCAAATGCTGCCTTGATGTCAATGGCAGTCACTCTCATCTCACCTCTGGAGTTCAGCTCTTCTATCTATGTTTGAACCAATGCTGCAATGAGGTCAGGATCTGAATGACCCTGGCAGAACCCAAACTGAGCATCAGTGAGCAGGTTATTGCTAAGCAAGTTTCAATTGATAGTGCTGAAACTCCCTCCATCACATTGCTGATGATCAAAAACAGACTGATGGGGTGGTAGTTGGCTGGGTCAGATTTGTCCTGTTTCTTGTGTACAGAACATGTACGGGCAATTTTCCATATTGCCGAGTAGATTCCAATGTTGTCACTGTACTGGAACAGCTTGACTAGAGGAACTGCAAGTTTTGGAGTACAAGTCGTTAATACTATTGCTAGAATTTTGTCGGAGCCCATAGCCTTTGCAGTATCCAGTGCCTTCAGCCGTTTCTTGATATCATGTGGAGTGAATTGAATTGACTGAACGCTGGCTTCTGTGATGCTGGGGACCTCCAGATGAGTCCAAAATAGATCATCCACTCTGCACTTCTGACTGAAGGTTGATGCCATTGCTTTAGCCTTATCTTTTGCACTGATGGTCTGGGATCTCTACCATCAAAGGGATATTTGTGGAGCCTCCTCTTCCAGTGAGTTGTTTAATTGTTCAGCACCATTCACATCCAGATGTGGCAGGAATGCAGAGCTTAGATTTGACCCATTGGCCGTGGGATCGCTTAACTGTATTATTTGCTGCTTATGCTGTTCGGCACGCATGCAGTCCTGTGTTGTAGCTTCACCAGGTTGACACCTCAATTTTGGTATGTCTGATGCTGCTCCTGGCATGCTCTACTGCACACTTATTGATCCCCTGGTGTCATGGATTTGTCTAGTAATACAGTAACACAAATTTAACAAGACATAATAGGACACAATCTGCCTCGCAACAGGTAGAAATCTGCCTTGAGACAGCAGTAAATATTCAAACGGGCAGATAAGATGCGTCTTTCCCAATAACTTTAGCAGACATCATAGATAGAATCAGGTGGAAATTGCCTATTGATAGAAACAGATTACCTCAACAATTGGGAGTTCAGTGAAGTGTAGATATATATGTTGATTTGTAGAATCAAGGAATGTGAGAGGGGCAGACAGCCAAATACACAGAATACAGAATCAAAGGGGAACAATGGTATAATTGCCAGCACCCTGAAGGCTAGTTTTACATCTATCAACCGAGGGGACCAGTTTTATATCTAACAGTCTCTACGTATTAGAGCCAAGGCAGTGCAGAAAACTTTGCAAAGGGAGTTTAAATATCTTCACTGTACCAGGAAAATACATTTTCCAGACTTGATCATCAACCCTCTATTGTGTGGTAATTAAAAGCTGGACTTGATTTGTAGATTTATTTACTTTGGATGTTTGGGGAAAGGGGAAGCCTTCAGAAGTTCAGGGATCGTAGATACATTTCAGAACAAGGGGTACATTCTACATAAACTGCGTGTGTGTTTAGTAATTCGTATACTTAATTGATTAGCATAGTATCGTCCTGTTCATGTCTATTTGTCTTTTCTTTAATTATTAAAAGTAATAATAATGACAACTAGGCTGCTTATTCTCCACTGGGGTTTCACTTGACTCCTCTCAGCATTCCAAAAAACAAAACTATACAACCCATGAACCGGTGTTCCAATTGGGAGCCCCTTGCAGATAACATCAGCAGTGGTTTGTGACACCCTTGCTTGGTAGTAATGGTAGAGTTGGGGATATGCTGGGCCATGAGATTACAGATTGTGGTTGAGTACAATTCTGTTGCTGCTGATGGCCTCATGGGTGTCCAGTCTTGAGTTGCTATATCTGTTTGAAATCTATCCCATTTAGCACAGTGGTAGTGCCACACAGCATGATGGAGATTATCCTCCATGTGAAGCCAGGACTTGTCTCCACAAGGACTGTGCGCTGGTCACTCTTACCGATACTGTCATGGACAGTGGCATCTGTGGCAGGCAGGTTGGTGAGGATGAGGTCAAGTATGTTTTTCCTTCTTGTTGGTTCCTTCACCACCTGCCATTGAACCGGTCTAACAGCTATCAGCTATGTCCTTTAGGACCCATGCAGCAATATAGTAGTACTACCGAGCCACTCTTGGTGATGGACACACCCAGAGCAAATTCTGTGCCTTTGCCACCCCCAGTGCTTCCTCCAAGTGGTGTTCACCATGGAGGTGTACTGGTTCCTTAGCTGAGTAGGGGCCGTACATGGCAATGACCTGATAAGACTTTATGATGTATATAAGCAGGGGGCTCTGTAGACAGATAAAAAGTGTTTAGACTTATTATAAAATAAATCTGTCTTTGATGTGGTTACTGAATAGATATTTGTTTTTGCAACAGGTTAACCACTTGAGGGGATTGAACTTTTTTGAAATGGTCCATTGAATCAGTTTTTTCACCATAAAGTGTATTTGAGTGAAAACTCTCAAAGTGTTATAAATCCATTCCATATACCTAGTTCCTGAGGTAAGCCCATAGTGGATATTGGGTGAGTGGCTATGGAGGATACATGTGTGACATGGAAGGGACATAGAGGGTATAAGAGGACTTGGAGGAGGCATGGTGAAAGTGAGGAGGATGGAGTATGAGATAGCATGGGGTATGTGAAATGGGTGGGGAGGGGGTTGGAGATAAGTGGTTGAGGATTTGAGGGCCTGACAAGTGGACTGATGTTCCAGTAAATGGAGATAGGCATTCAAAATTGCTGGCCTTGCCATCCATCCACTTCTGTTGAAGCCTTTGTTGTACCTTGGGAGGCGGCAGGCCTGATACCATGCTACCCCTGCCTCCCTGCACTGAAAATATTGTGGGCAGGGCTCTTTTCAAAGGCGACAGGTCTGCTGAGTTGGGGAGTTTTCCAACTCAACCTTCCCTCCTATTCCATGAAAATTTGGTCCATAATTTTTATTACAGGACTATCCTCCATTCACTCCATTTTGTCGTGCAGCTCCAACAATATTCAAAATGTTTGACACCATCCAGGAAAAAGCAGCATGCTTGATTGCTACCCCTTCCACAAATATATCGCCGTTCCTTCACTGTCGCTGGGTCAAAATCCTGGAATGCCCTCCTTCACAGCACTTGTTGGTGTAGCTACAGCTCAGAGACTGCAGTGTTTCAAGAAGGCAACTCACCACCACCTTCTCGAGGGAAACTAGGGATGGGCAATAAATGCTGGTCTTACAGTGACACACTGTAAATTATTATTTTTTTAAATAGGACGTGTTTCATCAGGAGACGTTGCTGCAGCTCTGGACATGGAAGTGTTCTGATTCTAGCTGCAATTGGTAGTGACTTCTGTTAAATGGGCTTTGTTTGCTGTACTGTTTTCTGAATAGATAAACATTTTTATGCAATAATCTTTTTTTCTGTAGTCCTGCCCTACGTCTTGCTTTGCTTCCAACTTATTAGCTGACACGGCCGTGTCAATAGACACTCAGGATAAAAATATTTAAGAGGTGAAATTGGTCTCCAGCAAAAATGTGAAGTTGGTGATTCTGAGTCACCAGCCATTTTATACCACATTTAATTTTCTCTGCCATAACCTGCAATGAGAATGAATCCGATTACAATGGTGAGGAGACAAACCAGAAATTTGAGATGGAATCTGAATGCAAACAATCGTATACAATTGACCATCTATACCTTATATAAAGGTTAATTTTTTGCATCTTTTTAGATGTAGGTATAGTCTTCATTTTGGAAAATGGACGAAGGCACATTGCTGCGACAGAGTAAAAACAGCTTCACTCTCCATTTATTTAAGCTGCAGGCCATGAACATTCCAATGGTCATGTTGCATGGTCAAATGCACAGTGCCAGCAGTGTGCATCAACCTTCACCTCAGAACAGAACTTCTTATTGCGACCTTTTTCCATTTCCTACAACAAGCATCCTGTGGCTTTCCTGAATAAGATTAATGCCAGTTTAGTTCCTGTTTTGTACCCGAGGCCCTGGCCACCAACTGAGACTTCCCAAATGATTGGATATAACACTTTCCTAACAGTCAGACTGGGAACGTTTACATCCCACAAGTCTTGGTTGTTTTTGTATCCAGGTTTCAGGTCAGGTGATCAATCCACTATGCAGTCCATTCTCTTCTCTCCATGGAGATCTGTCGACATGATTAAGTTAAACCATGAATTAACTCTTTTTACACATAGAAATTTCAAGCCACAAGGTTCAGAAAATAAAAATCCATAATAGGGTAGCTTCATGTGTCGGGAGAATAAATCAGAAAATGGACAAATAGATCAACTGGCAGCACAGAATTTTACAAACATTCAAATTCATGGTATAAGATGGGTTTAATGACTGCCGAGGTTGAATTCCCAATATGTGCTTCTGTCGTGTGAAACTGCTCTGGACGTTACTTTAATTTTACAGCTGAATTTAATCTGGCTTGCAACTCATTTCAAGGACTTGCGTGCCTTCCTGTAAATGAATTGTTTGTCTTTTTCATTGTTGCTGCTAATCTTTGACTATCACATTTAACTGCAGAACTAGTGCCTTGTGGCACAGTTTCCTGTGAGAAATCCCTTGAGTTTCTACATTTGCCATGTGTTGTGTGATAGGCAGTCTCTGAATGGCAATTTAGCAAGTTCTGTGGGCAGTAAAAGAACTGCTGATTTTTTTGGTAGGATCTGGACAACGTAAGGGATAACAAATTACTTACCCGATACAAACTGGGGCTCTAGCAAGATGTATGCAAGTTAACTATCACCACGTGACTACCACATCAGATTTTCATTTCCTTTAAGGGTCGAATTTCCTATTTTATGCCACCACCAGAGCTCCCCCTCCCTACCCACTGCAGATATCAGAGAACTATCAGCATGCTGGCCTCAATGTTCCTTTATAATGGAAAGAATATTGCAAGAGCCATTTAATCATTTCCCAATAATAGTGTCTGTAGAGTGAGGCTCCCCACTGACTGTGAATATTGGTGTTGCCCTCCTTACACATAGCAGTCTCCAATAACAGTGTCTTCTCTGTCCTTTCCCTCTTAACTTATCAGAGAATTGGACCACTTTGAAGCTTCTCTAGCCCATACATTCTGATGAGATTCCCAGACCTTTCTTTCCAGTGAAACAAGGCTGGCCTTGTATCTGGTACCATGGTTCCCATCACATGCAGTACTTATTTCATTCAGAGCTGCCAAGTGTCATCAATCAAATATTGCACTATAACTGCTGCCTCTACAGAGGAACAGAAGACAAGTTAGAGAGTCCCTGCAAACAGTGGTACTTCAGGGTTGTACAAAATTGCAGAGATTTTACATTTGATTACTTCTGCAAAGCACCTTTAACATTCTTTTGGCACTTTGCAGAGACAAAACAGGACAGGTATTAGTAGGAGAAGGAAAAAAAAACTAAGGTCTGTAAAATAGATTTTGAAGAGTGTTTTAAAGACCGGGAAGGAGGGAGGTAGGTAAAGGATTAAGTGACTGAGTTCTGAGAAGTAGGGTTCAGTTGGTCAGTGGGTGCAATCGCACAAGCACGCATGTTGACGCATTAACATGTGGACACCAAAGAGCCAGAAATATTGTACTTTCTCATTGAAAACAAATTGTATATGTCAGATTAAAAAGAGAAATAAACCCCAGAAGGTATCATAGTCCAAGCGGATGATAAAATTCCTATATAATCACAAAAAGCAAGATGTCTATAACCTACTTGAAATGTATTTCAAGCACAGATAATACTTTGATGTAATAGTGCAGTTATCCCTGTCATGTGACACGTAATAGTAGGTATTGTATAGCCACAGAATTATGCTTTCTTCCTTCAACATCTGCACAAGCAACTTGTCTCCACGGAGGTGATTTCAACCTCCATCTCAACTGTGGATTACTTTTTAAATTTGATTTTACATTGTTTTTAAGTTCTTCCCTTAAGCCAAACTTAATAATACAGTAATAATGTTAGCCCTGACATTTGTGTATGTTGCAGTGTCAACCAAAAATCTAAACAAACGACTGGCTCAGAATGCCGTCTCTTCCCTGAGTTCACGACAGGACTCTCTCACCCTCTGTTAATCTTCTGCATATAATTTCCACTGCCCAGATTCATGACCGCCCCTTCAGTCTTGTCATCTCACGTGGTCTCTCTTCTCCCATTGTATCAATCATGGTTAAGGACATTTCTGATCACTTATTTATATTGCTCTCCACTCGCATCCTCCTTTTCCCTTCGCAACGCAACTCTACTTCCTCCTGTATTGTTCTATCTAACTCATGCCATCACAGCTGTTCCCGTTGGCCTACGTTGACTCTTAGTCAAGCATCACCTCTATTTTAAAATTCACACTCTTTTTCAAATCTCATCATCCCTTCCTATCTCTTTAATCTCCAATCTCGCAATCCTCCCCTGGGATTAGTATGTAGGGTTCAGCAAGGATTCATTTCTATTCTGTGTGACTTTAGATTGCAAAAAGTGCCTGCCCTTCGAAGTGATGATGAGGTTGTGTATACCCCCGTATAGTATTTGTAAGGTTTCAGGAACTCTTACGGTTGGATTTTCATGGAGGCGAGCTGACTCAGGAAACTAATAATGATGACTGACGGGACCTGACTGCAGAAGTCACACTGCCATTTCCAATAGATCCTATTTTTCCCGCATCAGCCTCCCCGGACAGGCGCCGGAATGTGGCGACTAGGGGCTTTTCACAGTAACTTCATTGAAGCCTACTCGTGACAATAAGCGATTTTCATTTCATTTCATTTTGCCAGCAAGAGAAAGGGGGTGGATTGCAAATCATAGCGGTCGGGAAACAGAACTCAGCAAGGCGATCTGAAATTAGTGCTGAGTTTAAACTGAACTTATTTTTACTGTCACAAGGGCCTTAACCTGCAGTGTGGGAGTACATATTTATGGAATATACAGAAATACCTTTGAATGAAACTGCTTAAGTGTCATTCTCTGAAATTATTTAAATCCCAAATCCTTTAAGCACTACTGCCTCATGGTGCCGAGAACCTGGGTTCGATCCCGAACCCTGGGTCACTGTCCATGTGGAGTTGGCACATTCTCCCGTGTCTGCGTGGGTCTCAATCCCACAATCTAAAGATGTGCAGAGTAGGTGGATTGATCAAGCTAAATTGCCCCTTAATTGAAAAAATTATAAAAGAAAAACAAGAAAGAGACAGGCTGAAGCTATCAGTTACTGTTAAAATTAAACACCAGCTACTAGACTGCTTTATTTAACAGGACATCTAGTGTAGGCTACAAAAAGCCATCCATCAGTTTCAATAGAATTCAGTGTTGACATTTTCAAGGACTCTTATTACAGCTGAGGTGAGTGTGAATTCTTGGCTAAGGAGTCCATGTCCTGCACCAAGGTCTGCACTGCTTATGCCATCCTCGCAGTGTTGACCTCATTGTGTTGGAGTGACGGCACCATCTCCTCGAACAGAAGGTGATGGGACTCCTGCAGTCGGCCTTCCAGTCCAAGTAGGGATGCGGACATCCGTTCCTTATACTCATGACTCTGCCTTTGTAGCTACAGCAGATGGGGTGAAGGTCTTGAGCTCGGGCATCACTCCAGCTGGCTGTGCCCGCTCATGATCATTGTGCTCGGGTTTGTTGGGTAATGATACAGATGGGGAGAGTGTGGGCAGGGGTCGTGCCAGGTCATATGGTAATGAAGTCTGGCATGCATGGGATGGGAGTGGGAGTGGGGATTTGAAGGGCAGAGGAACTGCTGGGTGGACTATGGGGAGGGGTGGCCATGTGACAAGTGCTGGGCCCCCATGAGGTTGGTAGAGGTAAGATCACTGTGGAGATGTGTGGCGTGGGTTAAGGGGTGCCGTGGGGCATGAGAGAGCGAAGACTTACACTAGATGCACAAAGAAGGTCATTTATCTTCTAGCGGCACTGCAGCCCAGCCTCTTATGGAGTGAGCCGGCACTCACAATCATGGCCTCCCAGACAGGGTTGATTACTTTGCTGGTAGGATGTCTGCCCGATCAAGGGCTGAGGGTTACCCACCTGCTTGACCCCCTCCAGAGGTTTGATGAGGGCTCCCTCAGTGAAGCACGGTGCAGTCTTTCTGGCAGCCATTCTCCTCCATTGAACTTGGAACAAATGTTGGGGAATGCTAAGGAGGCATTTAAATGGTGCTTCCCACTGATTGCAGCAATTAGGTTGTAGTGGGGCGAGTGAACCAGACAGAGACAGACCGCCCCAGGAACTGCGTGAAACTCATGGAAAAAATAACTTTACTTAAAGAGGCTGAATAAGCGAAACTTTCCACGCCGATGCAATTCTCTCCAAGTTTCTCGCTGAGACCAACCCTTTGAAAAAATATCATCATAATTCCGCCCACTATCTCAGCAGGGGGACGGAGTTCACATTTTGATAGTTTAAATAGGCTATTAATATATTAGCTGGCTTTGATGTGGTTACTGAATAAACGTTTCATAACACATTGAATACTTGAGGATTTAAAATCTTTGACTGGGTTTCATGGGGCTGGTTTTTATGGGGCTGGTTTAGCACAGGGCTAAAGAGTTGGCTTTTAAAGCAGATCAAGGCAGGCCAGCAGCACAGTTCAATTAACGTATCAGCCTTCCCGAACAGGCGCCGGAATGTGGCGACTAGGGACTTTTCACATTTGAAGCCGACTTGTGACAATAAGCGGTTTTCATTTTCATGAATGAGAGGTCTTTAGTCATAATTGACCGATCTCAAACTTCTAAATAAGAAAATGATCAGCAGCCAGACCACCATTGTGGATGGTATACCCCTCCACAGGATGACCTGTGGCTGCAGCTGTAGCCAGGCAGGTAAGGAGGATTTTAACACCTGCCTGAAACACATGTTTGCCACTGGGAGGCAGCCTCCAGACCTAGTCCCCAATGCCTTATGGGGTCTAGAGACCAAATGGAAAATTCCAGTGAGCCACTGCCTTTTATTTTATGTTTATTGGCTATCCGCTGCTTGTAGGCAGGTAGTGCTGTTACTCACCTCGTTCTACCATCAGTAGATCGGCCTGGAGATGTGATGCACAGCAAACTGGCATGAGAGCTGGCAGTGCAAATCTTTATCCTAGCTCCTACCTATACTCACCCCCATCGAGGACCAAAAATCCTGCCCTTTATTTCTGTTCATTCTTGCCCCTTTCCCTAGTCTCTCTCTTCATTTCCCTATCATAATTTTATTAAATAGGGCGGCACGGTGTTGCAGTGGTTAGCACTACTGCCTCATGACGCCAAGAACCCGTGTTAAATCCTGGATCCGGGTCACTGTCCATGTGGAGTTTGCATATTCTCCCCATGTCTGCATGGGTCTCACCCCCCACAACTTAGATGTCCAGGGTAGGTGGATTGGCCACAGTAAATTGCCTCTTAATTTGAAACAAAATGAATTGGGTACTTAAAAAAAATCTATTATAATATTTTTCAAGCTATTATAAGATACTGTAAGTCTTCAATATGTTTTAATCTAACAACGTGATTAAATACTTATTATTTTTATGTCCCCCCTGGATTCACCATTTTTTGGAACAATATGTGCCTTTTGCCTGTGAGGCAGCTGCAAAGATCAATTCTTTGGGCCAAGATGGTAGAGATTGACCTGAGTCCATCATATAGGGAACCAGATCAATTCTTGTCATGCCTCAGAGTTTATATTTAGTGGTGGGTGCCAAGACTAGTGAATTTCAACAAGTTTCCGTTCAGTGTTCGCATCAGTCAGTCCCAGTCAGGTATTGGAGAAGCAGATCCAGAGCATATCTCTTTACTCCACTCTCTCAAGAGAGGGTCCCTCCTGCATCAACAATCTGAATGAGACTGACTATTTCAGTGTCAGGTGATGGAAAGACTGAAGTCCCCACTCTTCCCATCTGATGAACCATCAATGACGACAGACAAGAGTCGTAAGAGTAAACTGTGGCTTTAATCAGCTAAAAGACACCTGCTGACAGCCGATCCCAGAATGAGGGCAGGGCTGGAGGTTAGCCACCTTTATACTTGAGCCCGAGGGGAGGAGCCACAGGCGTAGCCAGCAGGGATAAACCCAGACATGTAACGAACAGTAAGAACAGTAAGTACAATAAATAAGAACAGTAAGTACAATATAATACAGTGGTTTACCACACTATCTACCAATTCAGTCCCTCTCCTTGGCAACGGTCTGAGATGAAGCCAATGTGCGTGGAAACTTTGTGCCACATTTGATCCTGAGATGAGCTTTTGACCTCTGATTCATTTAATCCCCAACACTGCCTATTTCCCCCCAGTAATATTGCCCAACTTCACCCCTAGGTCGGAACTGGATGCTAAACTGGATGCCTGAGGACAAGTCATACTGAGAAAATCTGCCTGCAATCTTATTTCATCCCCTTACTACTTCACTGCACCATCTCAGTTGTTTCATTCCCACTGTCTGCTTTGATACTTTTCTGTTTT